>NC_088343.1:270000-595714 GCF_036884655.1 Musa acuminata AAA Group | reverse complement strand
GTATATAGGCATCTAGGAAGCATGGCAACAGTTGGAAGATACAAAGCTCTTGTAGATCTCAGGCAAAACAAGGTAGCTTCCCACTTTATCTTTCTGATTGCTGTTGTCTTAGTGTTGTGCTTAAACTAAACTAATTGTAAAAACATTCTCAGGAGGATAAGGGGCTTTCTCTTACGGGTTTCATTAGCTGGTTCATCTGGCGATCAGCATATTTAACACGTGTGATAAGTTGGAGGAACAGATTCTATGTTGCAATTAACTGGCTCACTACATTTGTATTCGGTCGTGATATAAGCCGCATCTAAAATGAGAAATCCAGGTACCAAGAACCTCTTCGATATCTTCTTTTTACCATGTGTTATACTCAAGTCTTCCATCTGACCTACCTCTGCAGCATTTGATCAGATTGATGTCACTAATATTATCAGTATCACAAATATGTTACTATTCTATTTAGAATTTTGAGAGAACAATCCCATGTCATCAGTCTTAGTGTTGTTCACCTTTTGATTCAAAGTATGTATGCACATGGTATTAAAATAATATTTTTCCAATTGCATTTGACCAATAATGTAAACACATATTCATCGTAGCTTCATAGCAGAGACCTATATCATAAACCTTTATCTACTGGTACGACACTCTGAGATCTCAACTACTATCTCATTAGACATAATTCATGATCCAAATGCTTCAATTTTTTGTTACTTGCATGAATTACCAAATGCCACGTTCCATTGAATCACTTCTCTTCAAACCGACAAAGAAGTCTAGACTTCCTGATTCTAATGGTTAAAACTGTGGTTCTGCTGTTTCCACTCTTTACTAATCACTGCCATTTTGATCAAGTGTAAATTAGTTTTTGGAGTTGGCAACTTGGCATGACAGCATGTTGCATTCATTATATGCATTCATGAGAACTTCTTATATTTATCCAACAGACTTGGTTGATGCATTTATTGAAATGAATAATGATTTCCATTTCTGGTTCCTTTTGCAGGCCACTTGCATCCTTTTTGACAAATCATGTCAGATCAGTTACGAGGAAATGCAAGATGTAATTCATACATTTAATGTGGTGCCATGAATCAATATTGTGTGCTCTGAAGCCATGAGGGTGATTAAAGCTGGCAAATTATTGCTTCATTTGTGAGTGTTCTACTCGTATAGGCTCATATAATGGATATGTAACTATATACTATTTTGATTACATGTCTTCTTGTCAAGGCAAAGAAGATGGATTGTGCTCTATAATTTTGAAGCATCATCATTTGTGTTCAGAACTTATGATTGTGAAGCCTTGATGTTGACTTTAATACAATATACACGTAATCGATGTCTTATCAAATGATTTATCCTTATAATTGTACTCCATGTTCTCATAATGAATTATTATTCATGAGACAACGAAGATGGATTGCTCTCTTGGAAGCATATTTCATGTCAAAAACAAAGTTGTTCGCTAACTTATTAGAGAGTGTTTGGCATTCTCACAATCATGAATTTTTTTTCATATCCCTAAATTTGTGCAGGATTTATAAGATAGATGAAGTTGTTAATTCCATCAATTTCGACTTCCTGATTTTTGGAGATTAAATTAAATTATACAAATTTAGGAAACTTATCTCCACCAAATAAAAAAAAAAAGTAATTCCTCAAAATCAGAAAAATAACTTTAAAAAATAATCTCCGAAATTCAGAAATATAAGTAAAATTAGTCGACAGCATCTAATTATTTTGGATTGAGAAACAACCGATTCTGTACATATAAATTTAATTTCCGGTTACAATCGGAGACTGCCTCTATGTGTTTGAGCTCGTAATCGAGAGAGATCACATCATCGTGGCCGTTCATACCGGTCATCAATTCACAGTCCCCGGTGAATCCTTTTGGTCGCTCACCAAAGTGCAGATCGCCGCCTAGCGGTGCGCTCCTCCTCTCTTCTTCTATTTCCTTGCTTTCCGGAAGTCTGCGATCCTTCTTTTCCCCTCGTCGTTGAAAGGTCCGGACTTTGGTTTTGTTTCAGAAGTTACGATCGGTCTCTTTTCATCGAAAAGTTAGAATCTTGATTCTTTGTCGATGGGTAAGTCTTGTAGGTTTAATGAGTGCGTTGGATTTTGCTTCGCAAGTCATCGATCCTTCATTTTCCCCTCGAAAAGCATAATGTATTGATTCGAAAGGGCTGGACACGCATTGATTCTTGGGGTGAATTTGACTTGTGGGTTTGATCAGAGTGATAGATTTTGTTCCGGAAGTTACTGATCCTTACGTTTTCCTAACAAGGTAGAATCTTGATTCCTTGTAGGTTATCAATTCTTCTTTGTTTTTTTTGTGTTTGATCGATGGGTGTGTTAGATTTTGCTTCGCAAGTCATCGATCCTTCTTCTTCTTCTTCTTCTTCTTCTTCTTCCCCTTGGGGGTAGAATCTTGATTCTTTGTGGACCAGTCTGGAGCAGGGTTTATTCTTCGATGGATAAATCATGTAGGTTTGATGAGCATGCTGGATTTTGTTTGGGCAGTCATCGATCATTTTTTAGTCCCTCGGAAGGTCGAATCTCGATCATTTTTCTAGATGATCGAGCATTAAGCTGCTGGACAAATGTCTTTTCTTTATGCATGAAACTTTCTTTGAAAAATGTACTATCAACTTCATTTTCAACTCTCTGATATAATTTATATCACCAAAATATTTCTTCAATGCCATCAGAAGAATTATGCTTTTTAAAACTATTAAGTATTGGTGTTTAGTTAGTCATGCTCATATACTTTCACTCAAGCTCATCAAATACATCTTTTATGGTTTGGCTGAAACAAATTATTAGTCATTGGTTTGCTATCTATCTAACTATTATATTCATCCAGTAAGTAATTTTGGAAACCATTATTTTGTAGCTCATGCCGATATGATTTATATTATACATATGATTGAATTCTACTTACGTCAATAGAAAAAAAAATCTAATTATGATAAAATTTCTTAGGAGATGATCTTGATAAGGAGGGACTCTCCTAATTATTTATTCTAGACCATCTACTCTCGCCTATTAGAAGAAATGACCTCTTAAAAACTAATAGAGGGGGTTACATATATAAAATGAGACAAGGATACATGACATTATTGAGATATTATAGATTTTCTATCATTTTCTCTTAGTCACATAAACTAGTCAACGAGAGATTAAATCTTTTCTCATATCTTCATTGTCCTTAATCGATCATACATAGCGGTAGTACGAAGGATATGAAGAGAGAAGAATATGAACCTACTTCTTGCATATCAACATCGCTATAGCTTTCATAATCGATGATGATGTGCTTCAACATCGCTATAGCTTTCAAAACCGATGATGATGAGCTTGTAGATCACATAAAAGCTTTCTAAATAGTATAAAAAAGATACACATCATTAGATATATTATTATTTGATTTCATATTTTGACATTAACATTTTTTACATAATAAAAGCATTGCGTGGTTTTTATACTTAGTATTAGAGTCATGTTTGAAATCTATTTGTTAACATCTTTCACTCGGAAAAAGGTGTTATTCATTTTTTATTTACGATGCATGAATGATTCATCTATATCATCGAGTTACTTTTCTATCCGGTTCGTCACATCGTTTGCTTGTAGGCGATGTGAGGTTCATCGTGCTTGATCGATAGATCACTATCGATAATTTATTGTCGACAACAATATTGCTAAGGGCGACAACCTTGGGTAGCTGTTAGCCCAATCGTCCACTATGACAATCATGGAGGTCGACGATCAACGATAGTGACATTCCACCCACGAGGAATGTGATGCGACTGATCGGTGAGATCGTTAGTTGACCATGTGAGGACAATTGCCTTATGACAGGTGATGGTTGTACTCATGTCATTATTAACGGTGTTGTCGTGATACTAAAGAAGTCTAATTACATAATTTAGCCCAAATAAACTCAAAAACATTACTCGAAATATCTTACAACCAGCAAAGGTCTTGTTACGTAATTTAACTCCAAACACCTTGTACGAACATTTGATGATTTAAGATCATTTTATCTTTAAAAGAAAACACCTAATTCAAAGACAAGTTTATTTGCTGTGAGGAAGACTGGTGGCGTCTTAAGTGACTAGGAAGACGACGGACTGGCCATCGCAATCCTCCCCCCTTCTAAGCATCGGAGATAGCGAAGCACGAGCGGCTCGCCATGTCGACCTTGATCGCGCCCTCCTCGGCGTTCACTGTTCGCAGGTAGCAAGAGTTCTCATCGGTGTACTTGTAGTACGACCTGGTGCTCGCAATTCCCCATTGCGCCTCCTCCTCGTGCACCATGGCCGACCCCTCCGCCTCCTGCCGATCCGACAGCTTGCTCATGCTCACCGCCGAGAGCTCTTTCACGTACGCCGTCTCCTGCAGCTGGTGCGACAACCGGGTGTTCTCGAACGTCGGCCCGCCCGCCACCCTCACCACCGACGTCTGCACCTGCAGCGGCGCTTCCATCAGCAGCTGCACCTTTCCCACCGTCCGCTGCCCGCTCTTCGTCGTCACCGTCGTCTTCTCCCTGTTTACCACGTCCACCTGCCGCACCGCCCCGCGGTTGTGCACCGAGACCTGGCTCTTGAACCGCAACTTCTGCCCCACGGTGGTGGTCATGTTGCCCTTGGAGGAGCTCACCCATCCCACGAACCGGAGCTGCCCCTCGGCGTCCACCTCCGAGTGCCCGTCCTGATTGTGCCACTGGGCGTTGCGGTTCACCTTCAGTGTCGGCGTGGTGTACTCCACTATCCCGGCCTGCACGGCGTCGGACCACCGGTCCACCCAGAGGTGGAGGTTCGCCGACAGCAGCCAGTACTTCTGCGCGTCCTTCACCCCGATCGCGAGCTCGTGCGGCCGCCCGTCGAGCAGCAGCCCGAGGAATGGAGTCAGGTCGATGTCGTGGGAGGGGATGTCGAAGGTGCCGATGGCTGTCACCGGTGACCAAAAGTAAGGGTTGATCGAGCTGGAGTAAATGACAGCGTACGGTACATGTCCCCCCACGAACCGGCCGTCGACCGTTGCGTACAGCTGCCGGAACCCGCCGTTGGCCGTGGAGGCCGCCACGTCCCGGGCATTGTACGTGAAGCGGAGGGGATTCATGTACCAGGACTCATCATCGGCGTGGTAGGACACGAAGATCTCCAGCACAGCCCGGTATGTGATCCTGGGGACGGTGACTGGCGCGGCCACCGCCTGCGGGTTACCGCTGATCTGGAACCAGAAGCCGCTGCCGTAAGACCCACGCTCTCGCGAGATGGGGATGACAAGGTCGGCCGGCTCACGGTAGAGCCCCCAGAGGCTGGGATGACCGGTGTGCTTCGAGCTCGCGGAGAGCTCTCCGCGGTAGAAGTGGAAGGAGACGTTGGCGGCGAGCACAGCGGCGAGATCGACGGCGGAATTGTCGACGATCATGGAGACGGTGCCTCCGCCGGCGAGCCGGTTGAGGATGGCGGCATAGCGGGTGACGTCCTTCTGCACCCTCCAGAACGCGTCGGCGGCGGTGAGGAGGGGCGGGGTGCTGGTGCGGAGGATCTCCACGCCGTCGAGCCAGACGGCGGCCACGCGGTGCTTCCGGGCGAGACCGGAGGCCGCCATGGCCACCTCGAGCACGACGCGGGTCCAGGGGGCGGAGCAGTCTGGGGGCTGCGTGTAGTTGATGGACACCACGGGAAGGGAGGCGACGCCGACGGCGAAGGCGTGGTCGAGGACGGCCACGGTGCATTTGGGAGTCTGGGCGGGAAGCGCCGACGGAAGAGTCGGGTCGAGGAGCTCGAGGCCGGCGCTGCTCGCAGGAGCATCGGGTACCACAGAAGGAAGCGCAAGGGTGAAGGCTTGGAGGAAGAGGAGGAGCGGTTGGAGATGCATGTCTTCCTTGATTGTGCCGTGTCTTATGGTGGAGTGGAATCGGTGTTGACTGTGAGTAAACAGGTATCAATGGAGACGTGTATATATATTTATAAGTAGAGAGAGAGAGAGAGAGAGAGAGAGTAATTGAAAGGGGAGGGAAGAAGAAGATGGCGTGCGTGTAAAACGTTGATTGTTGTGTTTGTGGTGTGGTGGGTTTACTGCAGTACTTTTACGGCACAGGTAAGTGTTTCTTCCTGCTAATTTCTTTCATCTACTGTTTGGATTGTCTTTTTGTTGATGGCAGAGTAACTGTGCCTCTACTTTTTTTGCCAGTGAAATTATAATGGACGGAAGAGAGAAATTATGATGGAAGAGTAATTGTGGGCACCTTCGAACGTCACGTCACGTCATCACGAGTGAGATATTTAGACAAGTCAATACGGTCAGATTGATTCAGTAGAATGCACTAACTAACTTATTTCACTCTATTCTAACTTCTTTTAATCTGTCCTCTCTGTTTTTTATTTGAAGCTTATTTATTATTCACAACCTAATTTATTTATTTATTTATTATTGGCAATCTCTTTTTTATTATAATCTTTTTTTTAAATAATAAAATATAATTTTATTAATCTATCAATCTTATCCTTTTGTTATCCATAACCTCTTAATGCACTCATTTCTCTTTCCTTTCCTTGTATGTTGTTCCGTATTATTTCTCTCTTATCGCTTGATACTCTTTTGATCGATGCTGCTCAGACTAAAAAGAAAGATGATGAGAGCTTTTACGTCCATCTAGCATCGTCAATATCATTCGTCGTTGCTCGTCGCTCATCACTCGTGATTAGGAGGAGGAGGAGGAAAAATAGAAAGATTATGAAGGCATTTATATCTATTTATAAAAGAAATAGTATTAAAATAAAGAAAACATTATCGTACTAATAATTAAAAATTAGTAACTCGGTAAAAATTGTGGCTGCTGGGATTCGAGCCCAGGTCTCCACGGCCACAACGTGGAATTCTTACCACTAAACTACAGCCACTTTGTTGTGATCAGTCTGTCTTTATTGAATACAAATATTATTATCAGATAAGCCTATCGATAATAAGAAATATCTCTTTTATTACCTCTCGAAAAAAATCTAAGAGATTAAAAAAATAATGTAATTAATTATTTTTAAGTTAATTTTATATTTTATATTTTAATTTTATCATTAAACACCTATTCTTTAAATACTCACATTAGCACATTTAAGATTTATTGGATGAGCTTTCAAACTTTCGGTCCTCCTTGATATATACATCTCGTATATCATTAATACATCGTTTAAAATATATTGATTAAGGTTGTGAATCGTGAATCATTAATAAATGAGTTTGGTACATCTTTACTAGACATTTTAGGTGTACATTTTTTTTAATTAAAAAATCAAAGAAGGGTGTAAAATCCAATTATTATTTTGCATCTATTCAATGGTAATCGTCAATCTTTCGTGTTGCATTATTCAACACCACAAAGGTAGGTATGTATTCTTCTTCTTCTATTTCATGTTGAAATGTAGATATATTATATGTTTAATGTAGATAATATTAATTTATCTACTTCACACCAATTATTATATCACATAAAGAATTCTATCATGTATAACACTTGTAATAAATATAAATATGTGCTAATGATCCGGCAATCATTCCATGCATGGGTGACATATCGATCGATCGATGAAGCTCCTCGTGAAACTGAATTGATCGATTGGAACTTATATGAAGACCTTTTTCGAGGACAATTAATGCAAATATGGATGTTGTAGATTGGCCGATTGATCAAACCAACACCTTCCTTCGATCCCAAACCCAATATATGAAACTTGCGTTGATTTTGAACTTCAACTCTAATAATTAGTTTTACGTAATAAATTAAATCCAACACTTGAATTGATAGTGACTTTTCATTATTTTCTTATATATGAGTAATATATCTGACTCAAAACCTAATATATAGAAACTAATATGGTACAATTGAGATGGTCGACATGTCAACCTCAAGTGCCAACGTGTCGGCTCTTGCTAGATACGATTGCTCCATGCAGTCGACGTGTTGGTCGGGCTGAACCTACCTACCTCTTCAGGAACCAAAGCTCAACCTTTTCTATGTAGTTATTCTACGTTTGAGCTTTTCTCCGACCACCACCTCCACATCAATTGCTAGGTCAACCCTAAATGATCGTACATGTTCAAGCCTATTGTACTTATGTTCCAATAAGTGTAAGCTTTAACTAGAATAGTCCAACTCATGTTCTCTAACTCGCCCAATACACACCATCAACTCTATTTACTCTGCCATCCAACCTAGGCTTCCACGCAGCAAGAGGTGCACTCTCCTTCACCGGATCTTTCTGTCCCTTCGCCAAAACTGAAAACTCCTACCGAATCGATTGTTCAATCGATCGACCCCTCGGTCAATGTGATGGATCAATGGTTGAAAGATATCTAGAAAGAAATCAAGCAAGCGAACCAAAGGTGGAATCATATTTATGATCCTCTTTCATAAAAAGCATTAGTTATGACATTATGGAAAGTCTAACCCCTCAGCATATTATGACATTCATAGAGAAATTTTTTTTTTTTGAGAGCTATACAAGGAGGTTTAATGATGAGATTCACTTGATCGGTAAATCGATCCTCATTGTCCCTATCAATGCATAGATCAATGGATTCCAACCTTCGTGATTTTTCTACAACATTATCACGCAACCTCTAGTGACTTTTTTAAAACTTTTATAAGAGGATAACCGTTACATCGTAGTCGAGTCTATAATAATTGGGAAAAGAAAGCCAGAGACTAAGAAAGTGACGTAGGAAGAAAAATATCAATATTAAATCCTCATAGAAAGGTTATGAATTGAAGATAAAAGAATGATTGAGTTCCTCCCTGACGGGACTTTACCGCCCTCAATGCTTTATATATAGAAGTCTTCATGTGAATCTAAGAGAATGGGCTTTTATGAGCACCTCACCCCTTGAGGATGCCACCCATGAAAAGAAACATGACGAGATATTACTGCTTCCGTTAGGACTATGTGCATAATACCCAAGATTATTATACATATTTTGAAAAGTTAATCCAAAGAGGTCATCTCCATAAGTTCCTACCTAGAGTTCATGAGATATTGCCAATACTTAAAGGCCCCATCGAGCAATGAGTCAATGTGATTGTGGGAGGGTCGACTACAAGGGGTTATAATTCATTCACCTAGAAATCGTATGTATATGAGCCGCAAGTCAAAAGATTCTATCACAATGGAGATCAACCTATTGCGTTTAAGGAAAAGGAGATTGAGCACTTAGACCCCGAGAACAATGATGTGCTCATAATTTTTGTCAGGATCGCCAATACTTTAGTAAAGAGGATCCTGATTGACATTAAAAGCTCTATGGACATACTTTATTATGATGCTTTCCAGAAGATCGACCTATTAGCCAAACACCTGTAGCCTATCTCCTCTACCCTCATAAGATTCATAGATGACTCTATGATGCCATTGGGAACTATAGATCTCTATATTACCAAGTTCTTGGTAATTGATATCTCATCCATTTACAACACTACCACCGAATAGCTCATTCTTAATTACATATGCATCGTGGTACTAATTTATTATATGACGCTAAAATTCTTAACTAGCTCATCCTAAGGACTTAACGTAGTGTTACTTGATGTATGTCACCCTGCCCAAGAAGGTAGAGCTCTCAATCCGACACATGGATCCATAAGAACCATCACTAGTAAACTCTCACCCGAAGGTAGGAGAACGCTTGGAGGAGATTTTTTTAGATCATGAACAACCAAATAGCAACATCAAGGTTGGATCTACATTATCCTAATAAAAGAAAAAGAGCTAGTCAACTTTTAAAGTATTTGCATGGTCGCAGCGACATGTTTGGGATTGATCAAGGTATAGCCTAGCATTGACTCAATATTAACCCAAAGCATCATGCAGTTTATCAATAGCATAGAAGATTTGCTCTAGACAGACATGGTTGTTTTAGAAGAAGTTAATAAACTCTTGTATACTAACTTCTAAGTCCACTAACGTAGTTCTCATCATGAAGTTAATAAAGCATCATGCAGTTTATCACTAATGTAGTTCTCATCAAGAAAAGTAATGAAAAATGAAGAATACGTATTGATTCAATGATTTCAACAAAGCAATGATAGCTTCCCCTTTTATTGAATTAATCAGTTGGTTAATTTAACTTGGTCACCGACTACTAACTTTTATTGATGATTTCTCTAAACACAGTACTTTTATTACTGATAGGAGATTATACTATTATAAAGTCATATCATTTGAACTCAAAAATGTATGAGTGACTTATCAAATGATGGCCAATAAAATATTTTAATATAAGATTAGGTAAAACATAAAGGTATATATAGATGATATGCTAGTAAAAAGTTATACACCGCAGAAACTAATCTATATGACTTGGGAGAAATGTTAGCAACTATCAATAAGTTTCAGATACGACTGAACTCCGCTAACTACACCTTTGGCATAAGTTCTAAAAATTCCTTAGCTTCACCATCCACCAATTGGAAATAGATACAAATTCTAAGAAAATCCAAGCTATTATTACCATGAAGGCCCCAATCTCAATCAAAGAGATCCAACGTTGTGCTCAATCAGTTCTTATATGGAACAAACACTTAGTGCTTACTAATTTTTAGGATACTAAAGTAACCAAGGACTTGCGATGGACCGATATATACCAAATAATGTTTGACCAACTCAAAACTTATCTAGCAACTCTATCCCAATTCTCTATGCCTCTTCTTGGAGAAGAGTTATAATTATACTTGGTAATAATGCCTATGGTTGTAGCTTAGTGCTAATTCGGAAAGAAGACAAACTCCGAAGATTAATAAACTACATCAGCAACATACTTCATGAGATAGACACTCAGTATCCTAACCTTGAAAAGTTGACTTATGGACTAGTGTTAATCATATGAAAACTCTGGCCATACTTTCAAGCCTATCATATTGATATCTCTTACAAGCCATGAATTACTATCAAAGCTCAAGCCTTAACAGACTTTCATTAAAAGAGCTTTATTATTGGACTTTCCATATCGATGGATCACGACCATTCCTACACTATCTGCACTCTGTTGAAACATCTCATGTATTATCTAGGATCCATAAAGAGACCTATGGAGAGCACATTGGGAAGAGATTCTTAGCATTCAAGGTTCTCCGTCAAGAATATTATTGGCCAACCCTTAGACAGGATGCTATAGAATATGTCCAACATTGTGATAGATAATAGTTCAAACTCACTTGACTCAACTTGGCTCTTTGCATGGTGGGGTTTAGATATTTGGGGTTTATTTTTATTTTTTTAAAAATTATTTAATAGTGTGAGTAACTATTACACTAGATGGGTGCCTCCGCATAATCATAGAAAGATAAGTCAAAGGGTTTGCCTAGAAAAATATTATTTCTTGATAATGACAATAAAATATAGTACAACAACGCCAAATAAATATGCTAGTTATTTATAAAAATTTATTGTTTTTTCAAAAGATAAATAGATAAGGTCTTTACTAGTTAGGTTAACTGATAACTTCAAATTTAATTGGCCAAGAACAAACCAAACAGATATCGGATGTGACAAGCAAAGATGCAAAGTGAAATAGGTCATGCAACCATCCCATTTAGACATTTGTATGGTATTATACCACAACTGCATTAATGTGCACGTATGAAGTCCAAATGAATTAATTTTCGTTTGCATAAAAAATATGATAATCTTTTTATTACTAATCATATCTAACTTTGAACCACTTAGAGAGATTACATGGCATTGAGATAGCTAGCTGATATTTGGTGTTACATAATATAATTATCATCCAAAATGGGTCAATCATCCTATAATTTCTTATCAAATAAGATTTATAGAGTACTCAAATGTTTGGCATTTAATATCACACATCACGCAACAATTGTGACACAACAAGAAAACGATCCAATTTTGTGCAAGTGGATCATAACATGTCATATTTTATATGAGCATACCATGCTTGTCAAACATCATGAGTTAAACTGACGTGGGACTAATTGGATTACATACGCATGTCATAAAGCAACACATGGATGGGGGCCAGCAGCAGATCTATGATCCTGTTGATCATAACATGGCATGAATCCCTGATGGGTCTCCCCGCCACTGTTGCTGCTGTTAGGTCTCAGATGGCAATGAGCACGCAAGTCCAACAATGGCTACTGTTACTGTCAGCAGCAGCTCAGGCCATGTCATGATCATAAGAGCATGGCATCATCGGTTTGGGTCGGGGGACAAGGACTTGTCTCACGGTCCATGTAAGGCCGACACAGACGCATGCGTTGGTGCACATCGATGGAGCCTTGGCCTTGGCCTTGCAGTGGCTGCTGTCACAAGAGCAACACCCTGTGCCGGTACATGCAAGGATCATATCCTTGTCATGGCTCAGTGGAGTTGTACTCTGGATGTTTGCAGTGCCAAAACCACACAGTACCAGCGGAGAAGACGCTGCCATTGCCCCAACTTCAATTTCATACGCAGTTGCGTAGTATGAGAGGATGATTATTAGTTCATATTTATTCATTTAGACTTAACTATTTTGATCATTTTCTTAAGTTTATCAAATTAATAAACTAATTATCTCATCAGAATCTATATACTTTGATTTCAAATCGAGACATGCACTAGTCTAAGATACTCACATGAACACTAAACACTAAGATCAATTTTTGGGTTAATATTTTATTTAAATATTTTGTTTCTTCTCAAACATATTAATGTTGTCGTACCAAATTTTAGAACTAATTATAGATTATCTCTTATAATTAGTTTTTCTAAGTATATCAATATCTACACTTTCAAGAGCTATATTACGATCCATTTATCCCTATATATGATTAAAATAATAAAATTAAGTATTTTATTTTCGTTAGAGATCTAAATGTAACTTTTGAAATTATAGAGATCGAGATACTAAAGTTTATTAATTATAATAAATAGTCTATAATTAATCTGAAACTTTAATATTATGACTCTTAACTTAGCACAACTCTATTTAATTAAAAAAAAGATATATCACTACTAACCTTAACCTTAAAGATGGCAAGTACGAAATGAAACATCACTAAAGAGTAGTCCTATTTCACGTGTCACTGAATTGTACTGTAAATATATAAACAAAGAGCCCCATTTTTTACACCACAAAATAATAGTACAAATATCATAGAGAGAGAGAGAGAGAGAGAGAGAGAGAGAAAAGGGAATGTAGAAATCGTAGTTTCTTTAGTGGAGATGATCGATCGATCATGTTAGCCGTGACGACACCTTCCTACATCAATTACAAGTATTAATTCATTGCATAATGTCATTTGCATGAGTTCGTTCTTACCATCTCGTTAGCTCGAAATTGAGTTATAATAGGAGATTCCTCGCATATGTTGCTACCTCTTCTTACGAAGATGGGAAATGAACACGATGATGATCTTCTTCTATTACATGGACGGAAGCTCCTAAAGGCTCAACACGATGATAATGTTTTTTTTTTCTTTTTAGAGAAACTAATTACATTTATAAGATCAAGAAAAATGTGTATTAGTTTTTGTTGTAAAGTAGTGCAATTGGGAAAATGAAAATATATGTGCAAATTTTAGTTGAATTATTAGGTAATATCGGAAAAGAAAATATAGCAAATATATTTAATCGTAATTTATTGAAGTTTCAATGAAATGGGCGAGACATTTAAGACCCAAACTATGTGACGTATCACCCGACTTCCATTAAGCAACCATTCTTCTTTCTTTTGCCTCCAAGATTTGCCCAGCCAGGTGTTCGACGAAACACCAAACTCTCTTCTTCTTCTTCTTCTTCTCTTCTCACAGTAAGCGAGCGCTCCTGTTTCACTTCTCCTCTCTCTCTCTCTCTCTCTCTCTCTCTTCCCTGCCTTTTTGAGAAGGAGGGAGGGAGGCGAAGAGACGTGAAAGGAGTAGGGCGGTGCAAGGGAAGCAAAAGCAGAGGAAGCCGGTGCATGGACGCGGTGGACGCAGGCCCATCGAGGGCCGGAGGAAGCGACACGGGTCCACCGGCGGGGGCGGCGGCGCCGAGTAGGTACGAGTCGCAGAAGCGGCGCGACTGGAACACCTTCCTGCAGTACCTGCGGAACCACAAGCCGCCGCTGGTGCTGGCGCGCTGCAGCGGGGCGCATGTCATCGAGTTCCTACGTTACCTCGACCAGTTCGGGAAGACGAAGGTGCACCTCTCCGGGTGCGCCTTCTATGGCCACCCGAGCCCGCCGGCGCCCTGCACCTGCCCGCTGCGCCAGGCCTGGGGCTCCCTCGACGCCCTCATCGGCCGCCTCCGCGCCGCCTACGAGGAGTCTGGCGGATCTCCTGAAACCAACCCCTTAGCCGCCCGCGCCGTCCGCATCTTCCTCCGCGACGTCCGCGACAGCCAGGCCAAGGCCCGCGGCATCCCCTACGAGAAGAAGAAGCGGAGGCGTGCGCCCACTGCTTCCGACCAAGTCCATGGCGGAGGTGAGTCTTCCTCTTCCGCCGCTCTCAGTGGCGACAGTTCTGGTTCGGGTGCCGGTGAGGGATCTGCAGTTCCGCTGTGGGGCTCGTCTATTTCCTGATCTCTCTCCCCTCCGCCCCTCTCTCTCTCTCTCCTTGCTTTCTCTTTGTTAGTACTCACTGAGAGATGGCTATTCCTTTTGTTCCGCTCAAAACATGTTTGGATTCAATATGCTGATCGGCGACTTCAACTCATGATTCTGGTCATAATGTGCACGAAAAGATCGAGATCGTTGCCATGCTCATTCTATTCAGTCTGTTTGGTAGATCTGAGAGGTGTAATTCCTTGACAATCTGCTTATGTTCCTCTACCTGGTTTCCAATATCTCTGTAATGTCTCGTTCTCTCCCATCCTCACCTACTTTCATCATGCTGTGCTCATGAGATCCTTCTCATCTCGTCTTCTTTTCAGTCATACACCAGTCATCTTACTGGATCTGTTGTGCAGCAACAGCATCTCTATCTGTCTCCTATACGGCTTTAAGCGTTCGTGAAACTCAGATTTCCGCTGCAACGAGGTCGAACTGAGAGAGAACTCCATGGTCCCCTTCTGGTGTCAATCTAGTCCTAACCAACACGTGCGTCTTCGATCTGACTCACCCTCCCTCTCACTCTCTTTAGCTCTTCTCCTTCCTTCTCTTCCTCTTCCTCTCTCTCTCTCTCTCTCTCTCTCTCTCTCTCTCTCTCTCTCTCTCTCTCTCTCTCTCTCTCTTCTGCACCTCAACTTCTCTCTCCCTTCTCAGGCTAAGGAACCTTTTTCTTACAGCAGCATCTGTGATCATTACCACCTGAGTCATGCCTACTTACTTGAGCAAGTTACTGCTGCATTTTTACTGATATCTATGATCATTGCCGCCTTATTTACACCTTCAACTATTCAGCCTCATAACTTTGACTACTGCTCATCATCTACTCCTCTCTCTCTCTCTCTCTCTCTCCTTAGTGGAACAGAGCTTTAACAGTAGCATGTGCTGCAATGGGGCTTGATGGCTTCTAAACCTGAATGAAGTTTTCTTTTATTTTTCTTTTTTCCTTTCATTTGGTTTTCTTATCCTTCAATGATGGAGGGGAGTAAGATATGTCTGCTGTTCCAGTTGAAATATTCCTAAGCATTCGTGAGCTAATCATGATAGCAGGCACCTTTTTCACACTGTAACTTAATCAAGTAAGCTAAGGAAGAACAAAGCGGAAATGGTTCTAAAACCACTTCTGATTAGCTATGAACTGTTAAATGATGCATGAAATGATTGATTGATGTGCTTCACAATGACAGTTATCTAAAACTGTGAATTAAGCCTGCTGTAATGAAGCCTTCTTATAATTAGGGTTTTTTTAGGGTTTACTTCTTGTACCTTGTTATGTGGATTGTGCTTAAGAACGAATGGTTTAGGAAGCTGATGCATAGCACAGCAGATCTCTTGTTGGAATAGAAGCAACAGTTGAAGATACCATCAGGAAATGAGTTATGAGTCAGCTCAAATAGTTTGCCATCTGTGGAAGAACAGATGTAGGCCCAGCTTGTATGTCTGCTTGCATGCAATGGCATGATAATATTTCTCAAAGATTAATACATCTCAAAGATGTCTGCTGTTGTCTGGTCATGGATTTTGATGCCTACATTTTAGGTTAACATATTCGCTGGCAGATAAACAACAGGTGTGGCTTCTTTGAAACATCTTCTCAAGGTTTAGAATGTTGATATGACCTTACACTCTATCATAATGTCAATGTCTCGGACTATATATGGAATTTATTGTCATCATAGATATCGATATTACAATTAATAGAATTGATTGGATTCAGTTTTGGAAGCTACATGAGTGAAAAATCATGTGATATAGGGTCATTTTCTTTGTCATTATTAACTTTTCTTACTAAGAAACCTATCTATCAGAAGATGGCAACTACTCATGTATCTTTCAGTACATATGATCATTAAGCGTTTGTGCTATATAGAGAAACTAAATACTAATTATGGTTTTAGAGTGTATAGTTACCGAGAAAACGGCTTTTACTAGTGCATTAGGAATATTTAAGTTCAGAGATCATTTTTGTTTAATGCTTTTGATTACAATTAGAATTCGCTAATAAGATTTCAGCAAACCTAAAAAAAAGCAAGTGTGGAAAACCAAATTCTAACTATTAATTATGTAAAATTGATCCATAGTTAATGGTCTTCACTAATACACATGCTCAAAACATGGAGAAAAATGTACTTAAGCTGTTGAAGAAGACTAGCTTTTACAAGGATAATTTGATGTTACTCTAATAATACAAATTGAAGTTTTTCTCAGTGACAGCATAGAAATCACAAGGTAGGAAAATTTGAACTAAATTGAAGAAAAGAACTACTAAGATGTAATGTATTCATCAGCTTAATGCTCATTATCCATAGTGCATGGCTACATATGAAGTTGCTTAGTTCTCTCACTCACATGGTTTGACAAAACTAGATTTTATGTTGATGGAAAGATGCTGCAAGAACTTGAGATGATGAGATCATGAATAAATCTACAAGAAAGTTATTCGAAGTTAAAAGCCCTTTCTCATTAATTAAGAAACAATCGAGAAGATCGTTACAAAGTTTCGGTATTGTTCTTTTATATGAAATATTGTTTCATATCATGCATACTTTCTTCCTTGATGGATGCATATTTGGTAGGTTGTTGTAGGTTATTATATATGTAACTTCAATTTTCTTACAAATAGAACTTCAATAATGATAATCCTGGCAATGTTTCTTTTGGATAGTTGATTCCAAATCTATTTTCCAAGCTTAGTTGTCTATTATCTTATTACTTTTATTGTATCAAATCAAGGATTAACCTGATCCATTTGTCGGTCATGACGAAATCGAAGATGACTCAAGAACTTAATTAGTGTTCTTCATGATCAAGTTAACACCAACATGAATCAAGACATTGATTGATACCGACAAATCCATGTAGATATAACTGCATAAAGGTTTTGAAGATAAAGATGATAGATAGAGGCAATATGACAAGTATTGCATTTTCCAAACTTTTGTGTTAATGGTGATTCAATAAAGAGGATCTATTGAAGGTTAAAGTTGTTGCTTGGTTCAATAGATTGTTACCAAATAGAAGAGAAAGAAAGGACCATTTTAGGAATTAAATACATATAGAGTTGGCTCCAAATGAAATATTTATTATAGAGAAGAAAAAAAATACTATTGTAGAGTTTTATTCCTTTTATCTTTAGCATGATAAATACCTATTTGAAATATACGTTAATTCGGTGACAAAATCAACTACAAAAAAAATACCAACTAGAAAAAAAATTATTGGAAACATACTACTTTTTTTCTTTATTAGTTATGCGTTGGGAAAAATAAGTTATATATTAGAAAACTAATAAAAAATATTCTAAGAGAAAATTGAATATATTATTTAATTCAAAATGTCTATTCTTGTTATGTCATGAATTCAAGAATAAATTCTATTCAATGAGATGGTTTTGAAGTAGTATATCGATCGATAAGAATTTGTTACGACACTCGCATACAAATGAAATTATATTCAGTTAGCTCCGCTTAGGTTCTTACTATTCTTTTACGGAATTTGAATTTTATTGGATTGATGTTAGGGTTATCATATATAAAGATTGGACGACATCAGTACATCTTAAAAGTTTAAGTATATGAGTTTTAGATTATATCTAATATATATTAAAAAAAATTTGATCGAGATAAACATAACTCCTAAAGTCTAAAGTCACTAGAAAAGAATCTAATATATGATTTAGCATTCTCGAGCAAATCGATTTAAGCTTGACTTCCAAGTGTATGTCCAAGTCTAAATAAAAAATGATTATTTAAGTCAGTCAAACTCATGACCTAAAAAGAAAGATTTGATTGGATGAAATTAAATTCCAAAAACTCAAGCTATTAAGAAAAAAGCCCAAAATATTCCTTAACATATGTGATATAATTATTTGAATCCGTAGCATTGCTTGTTCATCTGCAAAGTCCGGTCTTCCGAAAGCACTTGAATCATTACTGTGTGCTGCAGTGGAAATACTTTGGAAAGGAGCTTTACAGTTATCCTGTGTTCTTGCAGGGGGGGTAGTACGTACTGTGAACGTTGGAGCAGGCTGCATCAACGGGCAGCTCGTACAGCCACCGCCAGGGGAGTGGGTGGAGGCGGAGAGGCCGCGGTCGTGAAGATAGGCAGCGATTCCGGAGATTGAGGTCACGCGGACTTGTTGGGGCCCCGATCCCACGCCCTTTGACTCGGTGTCGACTCGGTCTCCGACAGGGAAATCTGAACCCCGGATTGGACACCTTCAGCGGTGGGGCCGCCGCCTGTAGTCGGCCCCCACGGAAGGCAGCTCCGGAGCGCCACCACCGCCATGGCCACCTTTGTACGTGCGTGCCGGAGTGCAGAAATGGCATAAAATTCTTTTTTATATTTTATTCATTAAATTATATTTAATTTTTATTGTTGAGGTTTTTTACCCAACAGTAAAGGCTGACAGTGACGACTTGAGGCTGCTGAAGGTGAATGGATTCATTGGGGGTTGGAGTGCATGGACTCCTCCCTCTCTCATGTGTAGGTTGCATTATTTCTATGATGAAGATGTTATTTCTATAAGTTTTTTTCAACTGTAAAAAATTATCAATATAAAGGTATTAAAGAGATATATGTGGAATTGAGATTAGATGGAAGAAACCTCCTCTAGGGTGGTTCAAATTCAAATTTAATAGGGATAATTCTTGAAAACAAATGGTGGGTATATTAAGATTGTTCTCCAAGAGTTTATTATTTAGTTTTTTTTTACTATTAACAATCTTCTTACTATTCATTTATAATCTCTTAAAAAATTAATAAAATAATATATTATTATTTACGATCTTATTAATTTTGATTTTATTATTTTTTTTTTCATAACTTTTGCTATAGTAGCCTATGCATCTTGTCATTATCGATGCTCCCTCAACTTATGCGTCCTATCATCTCCCAGCCTACAATTCTTACCATTGATCATCACCCCCTAGCCTATACTCCTATGTCGCTCGATGTTATTTAACCCCGCTCACGACCACTTGGACATTGTCCTTTGAAGAAGAAAAAAAAGAGGATGAGGAGGAAAAAGAAACAAATATTTATGTCCATTTATAAAAAGATAATCACCAAACATTAAAAAAATTTAAAGTATGATTGTAAATAGTTAAGAGGAGTTAATAATAATAATCTCAAAGACATCAATTGACTTAGTTTAGAGTTATAAATAATAATCTAACATAAAGTTTAAGCTAGTCTTGTTGTTGTGGATCAAACTTTAAATACATCATTTGACTTTTCCAATATATAGATTACACGCATGAATATATTCTAAGTGCTACCTATGTCTCTTATGGTTGGTGTTGGGTGGCTAAGTAATTGTTTCTATCAAGAATCACTTGGCTTTATTGACCAAGTAAATTAAGCATATTGGTTAATTGACCCATATGCATATGTGTCTGTGAATGTGGTTAGCAAACATAACTTTTTATGCATCCAGCCAGACAACATGGCAGCAATAAGCCCTCATAATAATCACAGATCATGGGATGCAATTTGCTTCATGCAATTTAATGTGTCTCACCAGGCTGTTCTAAGTTATGATAACCTGTCAGGTTTAAGAAGTGGAGCTGGAATCATCAATGTTGATGTAACTCGAAGCAAAATTTTGATCTGCTTCTTATTCAACCAATCCAGATACTGTATATTAAGACATTTATTGAAGCAAAGTACATTGATGCAGTCTTTTGTTTCTCCCGAGTCTTTATTCACATTACAACAGAGAAGGTCATGGAGAAACAACCCTGCTGTTCATGGACAGGACACAACTACGAGTAACTACAATGTTCTTTGCAAAGCTCATGCAGCATCTCCTTCATGGAGAAGCATCTGATCGAAATGCCAAACTCCTGAAAGATAATTCAAAGAAACATAAGTGATTCGGATATACAGATATCGATACAAAGGAATGCAATGCAGGTGTCATTAGATAAAGCCTTACCATGTCCTTTTCCCACTCTTCGCAACTGAGAAATGTATTCAGATATCTTTTTAATTGCCTCAACCTGAAAATTGAAGTGACCCAATGCAATTATAATGAAGACCTTATTTCGATGTATTAAATGATATAAAACTTATTAAATAAGTAAATGAACATTGTGCACTGTAAGATCCATAGCTCTCATTGACGAAGACTACCAGATATACTACTACTCTACCTTATCACGAAACCAGTGTTACATAAACTGCATCAATACTATCTCATCCATATATAATCTTGTCATAGAAAACTATCGTAGATCAGCTATCTATGGATAGACGAGATCACTCAATAAGCCAAAAACTATGCATATTCAAATCTTCTAATGAAATATAGGTTGAGCACTAAATTCTGATGACTACAGAATAATTCAAAGCAAGAACCAGAATTATGGAATAGGCTTCACCTGCTCTCCAAGAAACTCGCTCTCGATGAAGTCTGCCATCTGGGCATCATTGTGTTTTTGAGCTACCTGTTCATCCACAATTCAAAAGCTGATGAGGGCCAGAACCTAAAATGAAGTGTTGGACAATTAATCAATGCGTTCAACACAGAATCACTTACACAGTGTAGATTTAGTAGCTTCTCATTTGTCAGCTTCTCAAGAGACAAAGCCAATTCCATTGCTGAAACAGATACCACAAACCTGTCAGACTCATGGAACATGATTGGAAGTATAAAATAATGAAACAACTAACATAAGTGACTGGAGCTATTAGCTCCTTCAATCCAAAGAACAAGAATCAACCTCAAATCCCTTACAATTCCAATAAATGTGTGATACATGTCAAATATAGAAATTTGCGGAAATTATCACGGTTATTTTCAGAAATAAAATGTGTATCGGTGCAAGCATGTGCTTCCACTTCTCTATGGCAGTTTTGATGTTATCTTGTGCTTCCACTTCTCTATGGCAGTTTGAAATATGCAGTACACTTAAGTACACGAAAAAATTTCAAATTAATGCAATTGTTGATATCAATAAGCATGTCAAAGTTTATATGGATTAATTAACAAAAAAAAGGCTTTAGATCGGTCCACATTACTTGGTATTTGTAGACACATCTTGAACAAGCTAATATTAACAACATACCCACATATTAGTCCTTACCATACAACGCGTCACCTTTCTCAGGATGATCAAACTCGGTCAAGGGCATAACTATTGGCAGAAGCTTCACTCTTCCTCCCCTTTTGTTCTGAATACCGCAAAAGAAAAGGAAAAATCCAGCCTCAAATATCATAAAACAAAAAGGAACACTTGGGCCAACTCTATATCTGAATACCACAATAGAAAAGGAAGAAAAAAGAATTGAGAGGAGAAGTTTGGTTCACACCTGGTACTTCATCAGCTTCTCAGCATGGTCCCTTTCCTCCTGGCTGGATTCCTTGAAGAATCTGAATATATGGCAACAGAACAGATTTGCTCTTATCAACAATAAAAAGAGATGAATACAAGCACAGACTCAGATTTCCCAAAGACTTACTTGGCTAGGCCTTTTAGCGCAACGTTGTCCCGATCAAAGTAAGCAAACAAGGCATGGTATACATATGACACATTGTATTCCACACTGAAATAAAAGCACCGCGGATCAACAAGAAAAATCTTAGAATTGTTGCAGCTAGTACAAAGATCACAAATTTTCTGAAGAACAAATATATAAGTAAAAAACCAAGTCAAGACATTTTGCTTAGAAATAACTGCACAAAAATAAAATAATAATAATAATAAAAGATTGTCAATAAAATAAGAAAAACATTAGATATTTTTGCTACAGGATTCCAGAATTCAAATACCTAAATCAATACGTTTAAGAAGGTTCCATCTGTTTTCTCACAAGAGCTAAGAAAATACAACATGTTTTTTGAAAAAACCTCATCTTAGCAAAGTCATAAGAAATTTGTTCATCAAAACCTCATAGTCATAGTAACTAGGAACTGCTATGCAAAGATTATGAATTTAATAATAGATTTGAGTCTTTTCCTATAAGCTTTTGGGATTACCAGTCACCCAGCTCAAAATATTTATACAGTATCCTTCTCTCAAATTAGCTTGCATGGATACACTTGGGTTCATTTACACGTGTCAAGGTTTAACTGGCTTAAACCTAAGGGGAAACGCTAAGAGTTCGATATAAATTAATCTCTTTCCTAACAATACAAAAGATTTTATAGATACAAATTAAGAAAACATCCAACAAAGAACAAAATCATATCTTTTTGTTACTAGATTTCAGAATATAAAAACAGAGCCAACCAATCTCTCTCCTTTAAGAAAATAAGACAAAACAAATCAGAAGAGAATAATGGTATCTTCAACAAAAAATCATTTTGTTTTCTCTCAGAAGGAAGAATATATTCAACAAAATCAAATATTTTGGTACAAGATCTCAGAATACCACAAGAAACTAATTTTTCTTGACAAGGAAAAGAAAAAGAACGAAGAATCCATGGATTGGAGAAACAAGATACTTGATCTGGAGGTTGATGGTGGCCTCGCAGTCGTCGGCATACTTCTGGCGGGCGAGGGACTGGTCGGGGGAGACGGGCACGAGCGACACCTGGTTGCTCTTGAGCTCCTCAAAGGGCTCGAAGATGACGCCGGTGATGGCATGGTTCCCACCGGCAGCGGCGAAGACGGGCCCGCCCCGAGCCCTCCAATTCGGAAGCTTCAAGTAGGAGCGAAGAGAGGGGTTTCCGGGCGACGGCGCGGGATCGGAGGAAGAGGGGGAGAGAAGGGCGAGCCGAGGAGGGGCCTTGAGAAGCATGGTTGGTAGTGAGAAGGCGGAGAAGCAGTGAAGGATGTGGCTGAGAGGAGGACGAGGAGGACGATGGAGGGCTGATGTTGTTATAGGGGAGGGAGGGAGGAAATAGACGGCTGTGATCGAGGAAGGTGGCGCGTGGAGGCCTCATGGCCGACTTGGTGCGTACGGGATTTGGTGGATTGGATTGAAGAATCTTTACAAAATATCCCTTTCTATTTTATTTTATTTATTTATTGGCTCTTTTTCTCTCCTGTTTCCGAGAAGGTGACTTAAATCAACTAATTATTGTTATTTTTCTAATTATTAGATTTCAATTAACTGGCTAAATTAGTTATTAAGAGAGAAAAGACAGTTGAGTTATCATTAATTAAAGCAAGTTTATTTATCCTTTCATATGATTTAATTTTAATATATACTGATGCAATAAATATTGGATATTGATTGCATTACTCTGAAGAAAAAGAAAGAGTTATTTATTCTTAAATCAATACAAATTTGAACGACATTTTTAGTGTTTGAATCGGTAAAAGAAAAAGGGCTTAAAAGACAAGGAAAAGAAATCCACAGAGTCATCGTTAGTCCGTCGGGCACGTCTCTCGTCATTGCTTTCCGCCTTCATGGTAGCGGTCTGTTTCAAGGCATGTGGCCTCCACAAGTTAAGCGGCCACACCGATCTAACAGATGGAACGAGAACGAAAGGTGTATGATGATATGCCTCAACGACTTTTGCGGAAACTCATGTTGCTCGTCAAGCACTCTGCCGAAGCGGAGTACTTTTCTAAGGTATGTTTCGTTTTCTTGCCTTAGCAGTTGACGGGAAAGCGTTGATCAGAGCAATATGAGATTTTAGAAAATAGAAAGGCCGACCATTAAGCAGGTCTAAATGGCTTGCTCGTCATGCGACACAGCAGATAAGGATGACAGATAAGGTTGAGTTCCTTCATGTCTAAGTACTCACAAGTCTAATGGGGCTGTTCTTCATATCTATCATTTTCAAATTTTGCATATAGCATAATATATATATATATATATATATATATATATATATATATATATATATATATATATATATGTATATGTAAAATTCATGTATTTCACTACCATTAACTTATGAATATATGGAATATGTCCTCACCACCTATATTAGGTGAATCCTAAATAGTTTATAGGATGGACTTTGAGTAGTATATGAATGAATGAACTCCATCATTTGAGTATTCCTATTTTTAAGTTAAATGGTTTTGATTTCAGCTTAAGGACAAGAACTATCATTTGAGTATTTCAAAAATATTCTTTGGTTCTTACTATTGCTAGAATTTTCAAGAAAAATAGATAGCTATTTTTAAGAATAATTTAAACTTTTGATTAGCTGGAATGCATGTAGGTCAAACTGAGAACCACTAGTCAAAATAGAAAATGAGTTGCTAGTGTTGTCAGTCATCATCAACCTGCTCAAGAGTTGGGAATATATAGGCAAGAATTATAATAGGCCAAAGCCATCCCATCATTAGGTTAGTTTTCCAAGATCAATTTTGATCAATTACCATGGATTCTTCTCCTAGGAGGAATGGTTAAACCTGTGGATAAACAAAAAAGAATGGTTAACCCTCTTTATTGGAACTTTAATTGTAGGTTTGGAGATAAGAATAGTTGTCTAAGATATCTTTCTTCAATGACATCATCATTGATTTAGTCATTGTACAGAATGACTTGGACAAGAAAGATGGGACAACTTGAAAGGATCATGCCATATAATAGTGCTAAACTTAGGACCTTGTTATTGATTAATAAGAACATAAACATCAATGTGCGTTTTTAATTGATGGATATTGTTAATCTTATTTTTGAGTGGACTTTGAGATCTGAATCTTGCTTAATATTTGTGTTATTTTCAGACAATAAAATCTCTAGCCCATATGAAATGCATAAAATATTCAATTTCTCACATTTATATTGTTAATTGTGCTACTACACTCTTAATTGCAATGATAAATACTCTTGTCTTAATTCTTTAGAAGAACAAATCAGTTATTAAATTACAAGTACATATTGTTTTGTTATCTATAATAATATAGTCTTCAAGTCCAAAATTCCAATCAATTAGTGCTAAGCTTAGGATATTGTTAGTGATTAATAATAACATAAAAATTAAAAGGTGTTTTAATTAATTAATTAATACTATGAATCTTTTTTTTTTAATGAACTTTGGTGTCTGAATCTTGCACAGAATTTGTGTAATTTTTAGCTACTAAAATTTCTGCCCCAATCTTCAACTTCTCACATATTTATTGTTAATCCTCATACGACACTCTTAATTATAATGATAAACACTCATATATGTGCTTTAGAAGAATAAAACATCATTACCTAATTATTATAAGTTATTAACCTGTATGTTCATCTTGTTTCTATTAGGTTGGTTGTTTTGTTATTAATAATATTATAGTCTTAAACACCAAAATTTTAATCAATTTTATTGTTATTATTATTTTTATAAAGGGTAAGTATATAAGATGTGAGTGGAGCTCAGCATTTTGCAATAATGATCTATCCAAGTTTTTATCAGTTAAATTAGTCAAAAAATTTATTTAAATCAATTATTAATTAGATCGATTAGCATCAGACTATTCGACATTAATAAAAAAAAGATATAACTCAAAAATCATATTGGCTAAAACATTAAAATGTTTAGTTGTTAAGCCAATTTCCAAGGAAAAATAGTTAGTTTCAACTATCTTCTTAAATGATAAAAATAAAAAATAAAAGTTGTTCAATTTTTTTTCAGCTGAACAGTGTAGTTTTTATCTTAAATAAAAGGGGAATTCACATATTTATTCTTTCAATTTTTGAAAATAACATATTAATTTTTTTATTATCCCTCTTATTAACATTCATAAAAAATTAAACTCCCATCAAACAAGGTTGATGATGGTAACATTAGTTAAAAGAGTATTTAAATACCTAACTTAATCTAATATTCTCATAAATATATTAAAAAATTAAATATATTTATGCCATTTCAAGTTTCAATTTATTGTTCTTATCAAGTCTTCAAATAAGTTCCAACTTATATTATCTTTAGGGAGGATGAATACAAGAGTTTAATTCTTGTCACTTACTCATTTTGGCTAACTCATAATAACTTTTTTTATTTTTGTCCCTCTAAATCTAAATTTGGAAACATTCAAAATAATCCAAAGAAGCGACAATAAATATTTTAGATATTTCTAAAAATTTATTAGCAAACATGAATAGTAATAATTAGTGTGAGTGAGTTGTCTCCATTATACATCCGATTAGCTAGTATATTTGTTGTATAAGTCATAATCACTGCTAATAATGGATGCTAATAAGATTGTGCAGATGATTTAAATATTTGATGATATATATATATATATATATATATATTGTAAAAAAAATTTGATGAGATATATAAGATACATAATATTCTGACATATCTATATATATATATATATATATATAGATATATATATATATATATAGGCTATTTTCCAAAGATATTTTATAAAACCTATTTAAGTACTCTTACCAAGTGTCGAGTACTTGCGTTCATGTTCTTCGAAGTCACGTGGGACCGGACCCGTGGCGTCCAAGACTTCGCCTAATCACAAGGCAGGTAAGACAATGGGGAAAGCGAATCCGAAGAAAAGAAACTATCGGCCTACTTAAACCCTATATCGATCGAGGAGACTGCGTGCCCTAACAAGTCGCCTCCCGTCTCTCTTTCTCGCGCTCTGCGTTCGATTTCCCCTTCTTCTCTTCCTCGGGGGAGCGACAGCAAAAGACCTAATCGATGTCAGGTTCGTACGGCTCCGGCGGACTCGATGAGACCGCGCCGCCTCCGCGAGGCGGTGGGTATGGCCGAGGCCGCGGCGGTGGCGGAGGCGGAGGCGGTGGCGGTTATGGTGGAAATCCCGGGAATCGAGGTTCTTGATCCTTCTTTTCTAAAGTGCCCTTGAAAGTTGTCATTGGTTTTTTGTCTCCTTGATGTTGGTTTTGGCTTTCTGTAGATCTAGGGTTTGGTTTCTGACCTGTCTGCCGTTTTATGTAGGAGGCGGCGGTGGATATGGGGGCGGCGGGTATCAAGGTGGCGATCGTGGTAACCGTGGAGGTGGTGGGGGGAACCGAGGTGGTGGCCGCGGTGGCGGAGTTGGCCGGGAGGGTGATTGGCGCTGCCCCAACCCCAGGTCCCCTTATTTCCCCTTTGGGGTTTCACTTGTCTTTCTGATATATGATTCTAGTACATTTAATTTTCTTTTCCTGTAGATAAAGTTGAGTTTTTTGTGCAGTTGCGGAAACCTGAACTTTGCGAGAAGAGTGGAGTGCAACAAGTGTGGTGCTCCTTGCCCTGGTGGTGGTGCTGGTCGTGGTGGAGGCTCTGGTGACAGTAACAGAGGCGATGGAGGTGGTGGTTATAATAGAGGTGGTGGTGATTATAATGGTGGAGGTGGTGGTGGTCGTGGTGGTTATAATAGTGGTGGTCGGGGACATGCTGGGAACCGCGGTGGTAGGAGCACTGATTATGGGGGAAGAGGTGGATCTTACAATAACGAGAGGGAGGATGGTGGTTATGGTCAAGTTGCACCACCACCTCCAGCTGCATATGGTGGTCCTGTTGGAAATTACCCTCCTGCTCCTAATACCTTTGGTGCAAATAATACTTATGGTGGTGATTCTGTTCCACCTCCTAGTGGCTACGGGGGCCCCAATTCTTACCCTCCTTCATATGGTGCTCCTCCAAATGCATATGGCACTGAAGGTCCTGCAGTTCGTGGTGGTCCACCATCTAGCTATGGTGCTCCGCCATCTGGATATAGTGGCGGGTATGGTGATCGTTCGAATCCTGGCCGTGATGGTGGTGCTCCACCGCGCCATGGTGGTGGTTCATATGGTGCTGCTCCTGGTGATCCTACTGCCACTATTAAACAGTGTGATGAAAATTGTGGAGAATCGTGTGATAACTCGAGGATTTACATCTCAAACTTGCCTCCTGATGTGACTACAGAAGAGCTGCGTGACCTTTTTGGAGGGATCGGACAGGTTTGTATTTTTCCCTCTCTTATAGTAGTTAATCTTAGCATGTGACAGGACAATGTTCCTTTTATTGGAGATAAATTATTGTTGTAGTCATATTTGTAGATTTTAAGGATCATAGATATATCATGGAAAGAGGTAAAATGACAAAGGATTAATTATTGAAGCATCATTGAAGCATTAATTATTTAACTAAAAGTATTTCAGTGGTATTTAAGGATTAATAGCATGCATACTTTGTATTGGTAATAGACATCATATATGCAGATATATCTGTTTTTTTAATTAAGTTCTAAACAACCTTTGATGACCTGGGGTTGATCATTCTATCTAGCTCAGACAAGAAGATATATCTTTTTGCTCATTCCATGGAATGTTTTCTTTTTTATTCATATAACTACTTTTTTGATCATTGAGAACTCATCTCTTCATTCATCCTATAACTGACTGACTGAATTGCACATTGAGCAAATTCATGTTCAAGAAGAAATCTTTTTTTAGTTATTTGGTGAAATTCAAGGCCAAGACATTATCAATTGTTTTCATTGTGGTTACATTCTATATATATATATATATATATATATATATATATATATATATATATATATATATATATATATATATATATATATATATATATATATATATATATATATATATATATATATATATATATATATATATATGTTGGCCTGGTGTTCCTATAGTTTGTGGTCCTATTACACCATGTTCTGATGCATAAATAGTATAGTAATTTGGTAAGCATGTGAAAATAGGGGAAGAGAAAGGTAGTCAACTAGCTTAAAATATTTGTTTTTTTTTTAATTGTAGTTATACACAAACTCAAATTGTTTTTCTATAGAATATGGAAAGATTAAATCCACTTTATCACATTCTAAAGGCTAAGTAACCTTAAATTACTTTTGACTTTTGATTGAATTATATGAGTATTATTGGCATCTGCAAGCTCATCCATTGTGATTTGAAGTTATGTTTGTTGCTATGTTGCATGTATGTGTCTTGGTTCATGTATCATAGTCCACAAGATCATATCGGGATGAGGATTAGTTACGAGTTATACGATTGAGTCGGTAGAATCAGGTTAATTGGATCAGTAAGACTGACCACAAAGATAACATAATAATAGTAATATATAGTTTTTAGCAACAGACCACTGGAAATGTATAAAATAAAAAGAAGTATGCAAATATATTATATGTTAAAAGATTCTTTAACTTTATATTTTCATAGATATTTAAGTTTTCAAAAGAAATATATAAACCAATGAGGAACACTGTATGATAAAATAACTATTTTATGGTAATATAATATAAAAATATAAATTGTATAATACAAATGTATTATTGTAGTGATTAATTATTTTTGTATATTTTGTATAAATTAGCAAACGATTATCCACTTGCAGTTTTGAAGATAATGATTAACCCTACTGTGATCCCAATTCTTCTCTTGTTATCATGCAAGTCAGTGTAGTCAAAAGCGCTAGGCGTTATGGTCCCAAAATGCTTGAGGTGCTAGGCGCTCCCCCAAGCAAAACGGGATGCTCTCAAATATTATTATTTAAAAATCATATATCATGATTAATAAAAATAAACTAAAATAAAAATAACACATCAAACTTGCATTTATTTAAAGTGCCAAACTACATTGTCCATATCCAATAACAAAATGACAAAATAAAACAAGATTAACATCAAAGATCATTAAAATCCAGTTCATCATCTTCAATCTTGTCACTATCGATAGCTACGATGACATTCCAAAACACTATAAAGCAGCACTAATCACCACAGCAATAGCAATAACAACCGACATGTTACTACTGATTCACTACAGCAGGCAGTTACTGTTCTCACAAACATAGACAAACAACAAAGACTAACAGCAAAGCAGGCAGCTATTTAAGTTCAAATTGACAAACAGCAATGAAGTGGCAGCGATGAACGGGGAAGAGGGAGGGGAAGAGGGAAGAGGCCGTAGGAGGGCTGTGGTGAATGGGGAAGAAGGCAGCGATAAACGGGGAAGAGGGAAGAGGCTGTAGGAGAGCTGCTGTGAAAGGGGAAGAAGGCAGCGATGAACGGTGAAGAGGGAAGAGGCTGCGGTGAACATAGGAAGGCTGCGGTGAATGTGTAAGAAGGCAGTGGTGAATGGGGAAGAAGGAGAAGAGAGAAGACGGAAGAGGCTGCGGAGTGTTGTGGTGAACGGGGCAGCGGTAGGAGGGAGGATGAGAAAGAGAGAGATATACCGGGAGGGAGGCAAAGAAGCTGCTGTCATCAGAGGATGACGTCGCTGTTGGAGGAAGATGTTGCCGCTGTTGCTGTTGCTGGAGGAAGATGCTACCGCTGTTGTCATTGTTCGCTGATGGGAGGAACTCCACTGTTGTTCAGAAATGAAGTGAGAAAGGGTTTCTATGTCAAGGCTTGTGCGTGGATAGGTTTCAATCGAACTCTGCTAGTATCGACTCACGGTTTAATTGTTTCAATCGAACCAGATACAATTGTCTGGTTCATGTCAGGCTTGAACTGGCCTGAGTTGAATCAGGTGTTTGCTCGGCTCAATAGGTGGGCGCTCAGGCCTCTCCTCACCTGGGTGCCCAATGATTTCACTGATGCAAGTGATGTATGTGGTAATGCTAAGACAAATAGAAAAGGCTATGTTTGAAGAGGCACAGATTGGATTTGAGAGTAACTTTAAAACTTCTTACTCTCTTTCTCTATCTAAGCATCCCTATTTCTTTAAGAGGTTAAGGAATTTTTTGTACTCCTTTTCTTTCCCTATAATTTTTCTTACTGTTATTACATGATGGTAGACTAGGTATGTCCTTTTATATTTCTAAAGTTTGAGTAGAGGCCGCATTAGTTTTGTTTTATCTAAATATGCATGCCTAATCCTTTCACCTTCTTGGTCAAAAGCTCATTTTTCAATAACTGGTATTGTTCATAGAAACACTTATTTTCTCCTTGTTACTGTATTCTTTTGTCATGAGATTTTTGGCATGGGGCATATGATCACATAATACATGCAGATGTTGGAATAGTAAATTAGCATAGTATGAAACTGGGTGTAGATTTTTGTCTGCCCCTTCTTCCCTCCTCTATCTGCTCTCTCTGCCTTTCTTTATTGTTTGAGAAATCCTGAATACTTCTCTGTTTTTATTTCTAGGTTGGCAGGATCAAACAAAAGCGGGGTTACAAGGACCAATGGCCGTGGAATATTAAGATATATACCGATGAATCTGGAAACAACAAAGGGGATGCTGTTTTGTCATATGAAGATCCAGCTGCTGCACATTCTGCTGGGGGCTTCTACAACAGTAAGTTGTAGTATGCCTTCTAATTATCTTGTTTGTCATTCCCCACAAACTTCAATTTTACATATTTATAAAACTTCTGTTCTAGACTATGACATGAGAGGATACAAGATTAACGTTGCAATGGCAGAGAAGACTGCACCTAAAGCTCCACCTGCATATGGTCACGGGTATTAAACCACGTCTTTGTTGTTAGACATCTGGTGTATGCTGGTTATTTTGCCTTCATATATTAGTCTTTGTGCTTCTTAGCATATTGCCTCGTCATGTTTACTCCCGGAAAGCAATTGAAGCATGTGTATATCTGTCTATTCTAGTGAAAAAAAGAAAAGAAAATAAAACAAACAAATATTAGGGGTGGTGAATTGCATGATGCAAAATTTTCCATTATAGTTGTTAAGTCCATGCTTGTTATCTTCCAACTAGCCATGTTTATCTAATTTTTTTGTACTGGCTGAAATTATAAAATTGCTGTTAATTTTTAGTTTTTTCGTTGCTACCTTTGCTTGTTGATTTCTTTCACACTTTTGATGGCATCCCTTGAGGTTTAACTTTTTTCCTTTATGGCAAGAGTTGCATTATCTATGGGAGGGACTAAATTTAGCACAATAAAGATGTTGATTGTATTTAGATAGTGTTCTTGCTTTATTTATTTTACAGTGTAGATTTGGTATGCATAATTTTAGATGTGTTCCTTGATGTTTGACCCTCTTGTCATAGAAGCTGGAATCTCATCAGTTTCATTTATAAATTAACTTTTATGACATTGTCTATATAGTGCAATCTCTGTTGTCTTTGTCTTGTAAATGTCTTGTTTAACATAAGTGCCTGATAAAGTCGTATCCTTGTTGTAGGTCCACATAGATTGGTTTTTTAATCTTTGAATGGTGTCTGTTGACTTAAGAAGTCAGTGTGTTGCTTGGACTTATTTATAGGCATTCATCTCTTTTAACATATGTTCCTCTCATGATAGACAATGCAGGACATGATTTTGATAAATGTGAAGCCGCATACTGTTTTATAGCATTGCTTTGTGTGAGTCTGTTATCTTTTATAATGAACTGATAATTGGTAGTTAACTTTTTTTTTTGCATTGTAATTTTAAAATTATTAACAAGTTCTCTTAATGGGTGCCTTCTTGATGTTGACCTCATAACCCTTTTATGGAACAATTTAATCAAGTCTGAAAAAGAAATGAGATATGCTGGATTTTGCTAGTCATTTTTTATTTTTTAGATTTTTTGCACTAAGAGTGCAAGCTTTAAGTTATTTTTGAGAACATAATTGTCTTAATTAATTAAACTTGTAAATTGTAAGCCTTATGGATATGTTGAGATCCATTTGTGTTATTTTCTAGGGATCAATTGTAGTGTTTTTTCTACTCTGTTGTTCTTTTGTCTCTTTACTCCTTGTTCCATCTAGATATGTATTCTTGTATTATGTCAGTTTGTGTTAAAGTGAAACCCGATTGCTACAGGAAGCCTTTTTAGTTTGATAGTAGATTGTTATAGATGGAAGTAGTATTCTTTGGACCATGAAAAAGCGCTGCTGTGCAAGTAAGACCTATATGTTTTGGAGATCAGCAGGTTAGGAAAAGTTGCGGAGCTGATTTCATGCCTGGCTTGACTTGCAACTTGGGGATTCTAAATGTAAGGTCGAATATATCATATTGGAGGCCTCTGATTTTGAGAATCCCTCTCATAAGTACTTCCTAAGGGGTTGCCCATCCTGGTACCAATTTACAACTTAAGTAGGGAAGTGACACAAAGTTGCCGTAGCCAGAGATTCCACCTCTTTCTGAACTTTTTGGTTGAAATCTGCTATTGGTAAGGACCAAACATATTGGCTGGTGTTGGCCAAAAATTGGGTTGGGTTGCCTGATTTTGAGATAAATCAGTCAACTCCGGCCTATCCCAATCAATTTCTGGATGCTTTTGGCTGCTTTCTAATGGAGATGGAATTTCTCAGGAAATATTGGATAAGCATCTGCCAAGATAGGATTCACAAATCTGGCTTATTGACTGATCCTGAAATCCACGAGTTTGATGGCATGCGAGAACTATCTGGGAGGTAAGAGATTGATAAATAGAGGGGCAAGACTATAAAGGTGATTGGGGTATATGAGAGATGATGAGGTAGATAGTAGAGGAAGAGGAATTGTATGGGGTGATTCAGGAGAGGAATAGGAATTAGTGAACTTGAGGATGGACAAACATGAGAAAAAGGGTACCATCACTGGTTGATTAGGAGACAAGAATTTTGATCCACAAGTTCATACCCATGGACATGTGTATGTGTGCATATGTATGTATTAAAATTATGGACATGACATACATGTCAACAAATTTCTTATAATTTTATGTTTTAAAATACCGTTCTGAAGAGTGAATTTTTAGTTCAGAATTTTTTTTTTAATTTTTGAGGAAATGTTTGAAATTGGTCATAGTGAATGTAGGAATCCAACTTGTTATTACACTAAGAATTAAGTTGTACTATACAAAGCACAAGTTTATTGAACATTATAAATTATATAAATAGTATTTTATAAGGGTTCAAGATCTACAACCAACAATTTTGTCATTTGCTTCATGATAGCCTTGCTAAGTGCTAACATTGTAATGTCATGTGAATTTTGCTAGCTTATTCTATAGCTCATATACTTCAACTCTCTTTTCAACAAAGCATCTCAAAATAAACACTCTAAGCTTTGACTGAGATTGAGATAGCTGATGCATCAAATCCTTGGATATTTTAGGATGAATAGAATTTGTAGGAGTAGGCCTTGTAAGTGATCAATTGTTTCTCTGTTTGTTGTGATGTACTTTTTGTAAATATTGTATGTAGATGTATGGGGCTTGGTTGCTTGACCCCAACCGGAGACCAATATGGATTGGACTAGTATGAACTTTTAAACCCAGGTAGTGTAAATAGCCAACTTAACTCTGCCCCCAGATCGGTATGAGTTCAAATTCGGCCACACCTGATTTGCAATCATAAATACTGTTGGGGTTGTTGATCACTTTTTGATCAGGTGTATGCTAGCCTCTCCAAATTGAGTGGGTTTTAGTTATCTCACTGGTACTAGTTGTGGTTGTAGCACCAGCCCTTATAGAAAATTTGATCAAGGTTATTGTTTCACTTCTAGAATAAAAGATCTCCGGAGATTTCATAGATCAAGCATATCTGTGATTGGAGATGCTAACTCTTGTCACAAATTTGAGCACTGGAGATGTGATATAGCTTAAACATCTCTAGTAACCACAATATTTAGTTTGGGTGCTAATTTCATTACAAGGTGTGGGTTTTATCTTGCCAAAAGCTGCTACTTGTAGTATGTAAAGCTGCTTGCTGATACAAGCTTGTCCTGTATATTCATGACAGATGTATTGTCCAGATAAAAATCTGTGGTAAATATTCATTTCATATTCTTAAACTTCTTATCTTCCATAAAATAAAAATGATAGTGAAACCTTCAAGTTCATGTTTTTGTTATCTTTAGTGTTCAAACATCGAGTCTAATCTGTTTGTGGATGCAGATATGAGGCTCATTGGTAAATGATGTATTAAATTATGCAGTATTTTAAAGTCAAATATAGATTTCCATTGTTTTGCATATGGGATGTCGCCATGCTTTGTTATAACTGCAGAGAAAGAAAATATTTTGGTGGAATTGACACTTCTTGTGCATCACAAAGTTCCACTTCATTTGCTGGCAAAACACCAAACAATAGGCAAATATTGCAAAATAAAAAGGGTTGATCAAAAAGCAAAAGTACTTTGTATATTTGTTTGCAAACAAAATTAGAGTTTCTGTTGAAATTTTATTTTGTATGAGAAGCAGCTAATGCTATATATGGGAAGGTTCTGTCAGCATAAGTTTTATTATTTTGAAATAATCTGAGGTGAACCCTGAGTATGTCCTTAACCTTGCCTAACTTATGTTCATGTTTTATGATACTGTATATTGTGCATCTTCTTGACCTTGTCAGTAGCTCTTCTATTGCAAATTCTTTGAAATTTATGTATTAATGTTGTTGGACTTCTTGATAAAATCTTTATGTAATATCTCTACCAACACATCTGAATTATTTGTGGAATAACTGTGTTCTTTTATACTTATACACCAGCGGTGGCGGGAGAGGGGGTTATGGCGGTGGAGATAGGCGCAGAGGCAATTATCATGATGGTGGGGGGTCTGGACCTGATAGGCATAATTATGGTGGCCAGCGATCACGGCCATACTGAAGGCTTGTGTGTGTTGAGGATGTCATCTGAGAGCTATTTCTTGTCATAGTGACATGAGTTGTACTCGAAAATGGAGCCTAAGGTAGGTCATCCCAATCCTCATAACAGGGAACTTTCATCTATTTCAAGAATTGGGTGGGTTTTTAAAGTTGTTGACCCTAAAGTTTATTTCTACCGTGTGAATGTTTTTATAGAGGCATGTGGAACTAATCTCCAAACTGCTGCTAGATTTGAAAATTTTCAGGTGAGTGCTGCTTCATTAAAGTGCTACATTTTATTTATGGCTTTTATAATGTACTGATGCCTTTCTGTGTCGATGTATGGGCACACTATCACCTTGTCAGCAGTGTGCCCAATCTTTTATTTGTAGTATACCAAAGATAGGTCACAGGTTTTGACCACTCAAGGATTTTACATCACTACACAACACTTAGATCAAACCTCCCCAATCATCAGATGACTCTTTTGTTTTGAAACTTTCAATTTTAGCCTGTTGCATCATAAACAATCTTTTTACGAAAATTGCATTGTTTGTTTTCAAAAAGTTTTTTTAGGTGAGTGTGACTCCCCTTCTGGTTTTTTTATCTATTAGTCTTCTGGGCAAGTCTTCCTTATTATGTAAAGAACTCTAGTACAAAAATCAAATTATTATGTCTCCAGTTTCGTCTGCTTATTAAGCCTTAATCTTATAAGAAGATGAGCATCTGGAATAAAAGAACTTGATGTTTTAATGTTTAGTATTTAGAACATTAAAGTACCCCCAGTAAAAGTTAAAAAAAAAAAGTTGTGGTCAACATAATTTTGTACCTGTGATTGGTGGATTTTAATATTATGCAAGTCCAATTGTGTGTTTTTATTTTTTTGTGTTAAAAGAACTTTGTGCAACTACAATGATATTTTTATTTTTTGTTTCTCAAATGCCATCTATACCAGAAGACGAAATGCTTCTCTTGTTAAAATCATCATGACAATTATGCCGCTAAAGCAGAAGGAAACTTTGGTTTTCTGCTGATGTTTGCGGGTCTCTGACTCGAGCACTTGAAAGTTAGAATCCGGTGTTGTAATATTTTTTTTCTTTTGTCGTTTTATAGTGGAGCAAATAAATGTTTTTGTATCGAAGGGCCGATATTTCAACAAACTGTTTCAAGTTCAGACTTAGCAAATGCATTTGCTTAGTTCATTAATGGTTAGACCTCCAAAGCCATGTCTCTCAGCGGCAGATGTAGCTTTGCTGATGCTCCGTCGGGCATTTTGCTGTCATTTATATGCCTCGTCCGTCGACTCTAGCAAATTGAAAATTAAATTTAAACCATTTTCTTGGATTGGGCATTGGTCAAGTTTTGAATTTTTAAATTGATGGGTAAATTGTTTGTTAAAAAAATAAAATATAGTGAAAGAAATTGAAAGGAATGAATCAAACACTTTATCGAATATAGTGGTTTTATATCTTCAAACGAAACATTCTAACTATTGGTTTTTGATAATTTATTGAATAAAGCCCCTCATTATAAGTTTTTCTCATAATCTTTTTTTGTCTGATGTGTTTTTTTTTAATGTCCGTTTATCCTTATAATTGATGAATGGATCAAATCTCTAAATCCTTGAATTTTTTAATGAATAAAAAATATTTATCAATCCTAAAAACTCCTTTATATATAAATATATATTAATAAATCATCATCGGATAAAAATCAACATCATAATCTCATTGAATCATTCGAATAAATTTAATGAATAAATGTAATGGGTTAATTATAAATTATCTTTTGTAGTTAAATTTTTTTAGTATCTTGGGATTTTTATAGTTATGAAAGTGAAACATATAGCTCCGTTTATCCTTAATGTTATCGATTTTATCAATGAAAGCACCAAAACGATGAGTAAAAAGATAATTTTAATATTTAAATTATGGATGAGAAGAGAGGGAGAGTAATAACATAACGAGAGGTGAGACAAAGGGAGAGGAGGAAAAGGATGATGCATATGTCAACGTTTTGCATCTGCGTCGGTGTTGATGTAGATATAGAGGGGCAAAAGGGTTGCTCGATATTTGCATCGGTGCTAATGCAGATGCTGAGCGTTGCTTGGCAATTGCATCGGCACTGATACAGATGCAGAGCACCATAGTTCTACATCTGCGTTGGCATCGCTCAGCAACTATATCGATGCTAATACATATACCGAGTGGCCCTTTCGCTACTTTACATCTACATCAATACCAATGCGTTGCGCTGACATAAATGCAAATTGTCGGCATTTGCATCGTTCTTTTCCTTCTCTCCTTTTGCCACACATCTCGTCATCGCTCTCTCGTCTCATCCATAATAGTTACTCGCAATCCTAGTGACATCGTTGTCTGTCACTACCGAAACGTAAGTGATATATTAAGATTATTTTTTTACTTATCATTTTTATACTTTCATAGGTAAAATCAATGATGTTAATTTAAATAGAGCTAGAGATTTCACTTTGATAACTATATAGAATTTTAATATTAATTTTTGAAATCTAGAGATCATAATGTTAAAGATGTTTAACCAATTTATTCTAAATTTAATCCAAGTTGTTTCAGAATACTTAAGTACCATGGCTTTTATGTATATTGAGATGTAAATATTTTATAGAAAAATACAATCCATTCAACCTCATTTACATTTAAAATAAAGAAAGAAAGAAAGAAAGAACCCTATAATTGTTTCTGTTTTCATGTTGTTTCCTATCCAACTATTCTGGTTGGTGTTGTAATCGATACAATTGTCAGAGAGGTTCAACAGACCTCAAAACAATCAAACGAATGAGACAAATGCAGTGTCATGACTCTATAAATTAATCCCTACAACACAATTGAAGTCTCCAGTCTTGAGTTCTTCCTCTGTTTCCCTCTCAGTCTCAGCACAGCAGAGACTTGAAGAATGTATCATCTCTTTGCTCCTCCTTCGCTTTGATGAGCGTACCATCTGTTTGTCTCTGCTGCTGCTGTTGCTGCTGCTGCTGCTGCTGTAGATTCATGTAGGAGCTCATTGAGTTATCGTAGCCGGCGAAGCCAGAGAAGCCATCGGATCTGCCGGTGTAGACGGAGTCAGTGACCATCTGATACTGATGGCTCTCCGTCGCCGATGGTCTTATCGCCATGTTGAAGTTGTTGTTGCTGCTGTTGTTGTTGATGTCGGAGGTCGGCCTGTTGAGAAGCTGCGCGCCGCTGCCGCGAGCTGCGGGCACGTCGTGGTTGTGCTTCCCCTCGTAGGTGGTGATCACCGCCCTGAGATCATGCGACGCCCTCTCCACATGCTTCCTCACCGGGCACCCCATGGTGGTGCACTTGTAGTAGCTCCTGTAATGCCACAGAGACGACAACATCACGTCAGTCGCCGTCTTCCGATGAACACGGTGGTATCAGGTACGAAGCTTACCTCGGATTGGGATTCCCCTTTACCACCTTCTGCCCGTACTTCCTCCACCGGTACCCGTCGTCGAGGATGTCGATGTCGCTCATGGTCTGCACCACCACTCTCGGCTCCCTCACCGTCCTGTTCCCTGCAGCCGCTCCTCCCTCACCTTCCCCACACTCCTTCCTGAGAGAAGAAGAAGAAGAAAAAAGCATTAGTCTGCTACTCCCTCATCAGCTGTAGCAATCACTTCATCCTTGACCGAAGCTTACCATCGCTTTGCATCAGGCTCATCTTCATCGTACTCGTCCGCTCCCGGTTTGCTGATCTCAAGATCATCATCGCCGAAGGAGGTGGAGGAATTCTCGGGCGTGGCAGCAGATTCGATCAGGGAATGCTCGTTTGCTTCGGAGGGAACAGAAGCCCGAGCTGTTGAGTTCCTCTTGTTGGACTGCGGCTTCGGGTGGTTGTGCGTGCCTTTGTACACGATCTCTGTGATCTGCCCATCCACCGATCTCTCCACCTTCTTCTTCGTCGGGCAATTGGGGTACGTGCACTTGTAGTAGCTGCGCGGGTTCTCGCTGCCCTTCACCTGCTTCTGCCCGTACTTCCTCCAGTTGTAGCCGTCGTCCGACCTCCGCTGCAGAGTCTGCACAGGCTGAGCACAGTGAGCTGGATTGGATTCCAGTGATCTGCTGCCATCAGCTCTTGCTTGCATCCATGGCTGCCGATGATGCTCCTGCATGAGAACACGGAAAGGATCAGTCATCAATGGCCTTCTGAATACCAGTGAAAGCAAAACAGGAGGAGGAGGAGGAGGAGATATACCGATGGGATGGGTGCGGAAGAAGGGAGGAAGGAGGAAGCTTGGGTGGTTCCATTAATGGCCTGAGTCTGGAAGGAGAAGTCACTGTAGGACTTGTCTTCAACCTTGATGTCTTGAGGGTAAGCAGTGGCGGTTCCTCTCCAGTTGAAAGCTTGTGAGGCAAATGAACCAGTTGTAGGAGATGGAAAGATCTGTTAAAGGCAAAGCAACATATAAGTCGGCCATCATCGTTGCTGATTACTACCGAAAGCTTTGCATGAACAAGGAATTAAAACAGTGTTGGAACTCTTAAATCCAAAGGGAGAAGGCAATGATCAGAAACAAAAACAGAGAACACATATTGAGCTAATATATCGATCCCAAAAGAGAAGCTGATGATGCAAACAAAATCACAGTAATTATATATTATTGATAGATCTGTCATGTCAGTATGAATAATCACAATTATATAAAGAAATTCTTTAAATTATAAATGATCTAAAAAATATTTCTTGAATGGCTTAAAATAATTAGTATTCTTCGAATCAGAATTACTTGGAGCAATGTTTTCCTAATTTTGTTATATGTAACTAAATATTTTTATAACCAAATTTAAGCCATTCTAATTCCTAATCAGAGACTGTTACGGTAACATTTGACTTACGGAAGAAGAAAGGAGAACAGGAGAGTCGAGGAGCTCGGCGGGGCTGAGCCCGGCTGGAATGGCGAAGTAGGAGGAAGGGGAGATCGGCGGAGGAAAGATGGGCAGCGAAGGCGGCGGACTGGACTTGAACTTGGGCAACCCAACGCCGTCGCTGCCGAAGCTCTCCGAGAACCCCCGGAACGAGTAGTCCTCGCCGGGATCGCCTGCAGAGAGGAGCTCGGAGAAGGAGGCGGTCGCGAAGGAGAAGGCGTCGGCGTGCTGCCGGGAGCTCGCCGACGTCTCTAAGCTCGCGGTGGAGGAGGCCATGGTGGAGGCGGAGGAAGAAGGAGGAAGAGGAGGAGGAGGAGGAGCTCTTCGTGGCCTGTGTGACGGGTTACGAAGTGGGGAGGGGAGGAGGTGGGCGATGGCTGTTGCAGTGAATGGGGGGGTTAAGAAGAGAGAGGGAGAGGGAAGGCTGAGGTAATGTAGGCAGATGGCGAGGCGTCTTCTGAGAAGATGAGTGCCGGGGGGTGGAAATTTTGACCGTTGACTGGTCAAATCTCGTGGGTTGGACTGGAGGCTGAGTCCGACGGACGATGCCCTCTTTTCCCCTCCGCACGAAATCCAAACTACGTCACCCATTCCGAACAAAGTGGTAGGCCCCATCTTGTTCTACCAATCACAAAAGGCGTGGGTCATCGGGTGAGTGATCGACGGGTAGAGGGAGTATTGCTCTCTTCCTCCTGTGGTTTTGGTGCATGCTTTCGACTGCAATCGTGGACATTTCTCTTTGACTTCTTCACGATGTATGAAATGACCAAAACACCCTTTCTCCACTGACAACTTTCTCCTCTTGTTTCTTTTTCTCTCCATGCTTAACATCGATCAAAATTTTGCATGGCTTTTTGAGTCTTTCATGTTATTCTATCTATTACCATAAACTAAAATTAACATACACATTTAATGTTAGCAAGATCCAACATTCCGTTCGAAAATGATAATATTTTAGTCATATAATTAGATGAGGTTAATATAGTCAATTTGCCTCAGCTCAAATGGTTGAATAGTTCAAGTACGGCATTGCTTACCTTATCTGAGAGAATATAAGAGAGAGAGAGAGAGAGAGAGAGAGAGAGAGGAGTCTTGTTTGTGTTCCTACCACACAGCCAAAAAGGGTCTTCGATTGTGCGTGGACACTTACACACACACACACACACACGTTAATATATGGTTCAGGCACAATAAGACAACCGGCAAAAACTAGACGAGGTTGGATTCATGCTTCTCTCCTCCCAAATATGGACACAACTAACGTTGATTGAAGTTCTTGACATCAGGACAAGTATGTAACGAGAGACTAAGATGTGAATCACCTCCAATGGAGTCCTATAACTCGTATATAAGATACAAGAAACAAAAGGCTTTTATTGTTTCCTAGTAAAGGATGTGATTCATTTGACTTGTGGACCTCATCATGTTTTAGATTTAACAACGAGTAGAATCTTATTTTATTTTCATTCTTCAATAAAAAGATTTTAATATAGAAGATGAGTCTTAGTCACATTAAACAGGATTTACATACTTTAAATCCGACATCGAATCAATCGAGAAGCTTAAGTTTCTCTCTATTATCCATAATTTTTTTTCTTTTAGCATCTCCTCATACTGTTCCTTTTTTTTTTTCTCTCACAATCTTCATCTTGCATATAAATATTTTCTAATAAATTATTATGTATCATATATATATATATATATATATATATATATATATATATATATATATATATATATATATATATATATATATATATATATATATATATATATATATATATATCTAACCTGCCCGATTCGAGTTAGAACATATTCAAGACGAACTCCTTAATTCCACGGAAGAAGCTTAAGTTTCAACTCTTGTGTCAATGATTCATCAAAGACATTGATGGTCGCTATGTAATTTGATGGGACTTGCTCATCACAAGTCAGAGGTGACAAAGCAGATATGCTCGAATTGAATTAGCAAAGTTCATGGTAGTGATTGCATGAGGAGATTTCGTTCGAAGAACATCATCCTATTCCAAATGATCAAATGCTAGATAGATTCCTATTTCACTTTCGTTACTCTTTATCCTATTATTTATTTCAAATATCTCAAGAGACAAGCAATATATATATATATATATATATATATATATATATATATATATATATATATATATATATATATATATATATATATATAATTGAATGTAATAAGGTGTGTGATTGGAGCAAATTATATATATATATAATAATTTTTACATTTTACTCTTTTATCTACCACTACAAAATATCTTTTGGTTATCTTCTAGTATTTACCATTTTAAAGAATCTTCTTGTGAAAAAAAATATTTTGGAGAATAAATCTAACAAATTATTACTTTTGGTCTAATATCTATCTCCTAATTCTTTTTTATTTTCCATTATTGATTATATATTATATGATCAAAATAATTAATATTTTTAGATACACAATGAATTATAAAGGTACATGTAATTGATCTCAAACAAACATACTATTGTAACATCCCATTAGTCCCATATCGGAAGTTGGTAATGTGTATGATTAGCTTATAAAGGCCTGATGAGTGTACTATGTTAACTCCTACTTAAGCATTTTGGCTTGGGTCCACTCTTGGTCAGTTGGTACAGTTGATTAGTTTAAGGGCTAGATGAGTGTACTACGTTAACTCCCGCTTAAACATTTTGATCCGTAGTTGAAGGATCAAAATGGAGTTATTGGCCAGTTGATTCATCAGACTCGGGTCCTTACATTAACTTTATTAGTGTCGCTATTATAAATACATAATAAAATATGAATTGAAATATGTTGAGTCTTGTACTTGATATGATAAAATTGTGATATATAAATTTTTTTCATCATTTCTCTAAGTGGATTATAGTACTTAATATAATAAAATTTATTATAATAAATTTAAAAATATTAATATGGTACTAATGTGTATGACTAACTCATTTAACCTATATTGATTATTCAAAATCTCATCTTATAAGTATTATTTCGATTAAAAATATAAAAAATAATATATTATTTCAAAATAATGCTAAAAATACTTTTCTAAGAGAATCCAATAATAGTTTTCCTTCATCCTTCTCTCTCAAATCTCTTTTCTTTTCGAGCACTCCTCCGTGGTCTCGAGACTTCCTCCGGTCGATACATACATAGCTAACTGATGGAAGACAAATTTGTCGTATGCTTTGCTGCGGATAAAGAATAATACAGTCACACAACAATGAAATCTCTCGCAAACTCTGTGTGCAGCATCAACTCATCCTCGTCTTCTTCTTGAGCCGATGATGATGACAAAGTAGGTGGAGGACGAACGGTAGCACCGTCATCGTCTTCACCAACCACATCTTGCAACTGTATCAATGGTGGAATTGGTGGAGTCATTTCCTCGATGGGGACTGCTGCACCATCACATCCCCCCTCTGAGTTCTGTGTCTCACCTTCACAATGGTGTTTGCTGAAAAGACTGTCGTCTCCTATCTCGTACAAGTTCCCGGTGCGCACCTCCTGCGCCAGCGAGCACGACCAGCACAACATCCACTTCACGTAGTCGGTAAGCGAAGCCGACCCCAAGCAGAACCGATCTCCGGGGAGCTTAAACCTTCTCCTCATCTGAATCCTCCAGTACCCCCCGTAGAGCAGCCCGAACGCACAGAGCACCACTCCGGCAATCCCCACGACGTCTCCGATCACGCAGTCGTGGATGTTGAGCGCCGCGATGTTGAAGATCCAGAACGGAGCAGCACACAGCAGCAGGAAGGTGACGGTGTGCACGTACATGTTGCCGAAGCCGAGCCTCTCCATGTTCCACCCGAAGACGCAGCAGGTACAGAAGAAGGAGAGGTAGCAGGCGGCCATGTCGTCCCAGACGTCGAGCAGTCCTCCGACCCACTTTGGCTTGCTCACCACACTTCCCTGGTCGTGCATCTTCAGGCCATGCTTCCTGCACTGTGATTCTTCGTCGGACATGGAGTTGGAGTTGGATTCGCTTCCGAGAGGACTGTAGACCGTGTACAGAGCGGCGAAGACCGGCGCCGCGAGCCCGAGACCGAAGAAGAAATCCTCGAGCCACTCCGGCCTCTGCCTCCTGGCGTAGCCCCAGTAGAGGCCACAGAGGATGTACTGCGCGAAGCAGGTGGTGTGGAGGAGGAGGAGGACGACCACCATGTGAGCCCATTCGTGAGGACGGTAACCTCCGTCCTTGCAATACACCTTCCTGAGCTCGGTGACGTCCTCCGAGCTCCATCGACACAGCATGACAAGCTGGTGAAACAGAGTGGGGTGTTGGTATACGCTCATGAGGGTGAAGAGCGCGTTGAGGACCTGGTTATTGATCTCGATCCAGTGGTTCCTCAGGGACTTGGTGGGGAAGGCGTCGTTGAGCAGTCCGAGGAGGAGGAGGCCGAGCATGGTTGCAGAGACCCCAACGCAGATTAGCCAGATAAGAAGCGCGATGTTCATGGGGTTCCTGATCCAATCTCTGCAAGTGGCGAAGAGAGAACGCCAGTCGATCTTGTGGAAGAACCGGACATGGAAGCGCCGCCGGATTCCAGCCGGAGAAGGGACTGAGAGCGAGATCTCCTCTCTTTGGTCCAGTGTTCGACGGAGAATTCCGAGTGGGGAAGACAACTTGAGCTGCTTCAACCAGTGATCCATGGATGCACTGCTGCTCTTCCTTGGATCCAACAGTGTTTCTTGGAGTGGTGGGATTCCGATACGGTATTCCCCGAGCTGAGGAGCAGTTTGAGCCGTGCAAGATTCAAGTTCATCATCACCACTGGTGTTGGCGGAAGAAGCCATTGGTGCAGACTAAGATGTTGATCTTTGCACAGAGGTTTTCAGCTTCTGATGCCCAGTGACGGATGCACAAAACGTTCTGCAGGAAGAGGAAGCTCGTGAGATTCAAGAAAAGCTAGACGAGAGAGTCATCCATTCCGTTGATCGAAGCTTCTACGAACAGTCTCATAAAAAACCAAAGTTTATGGCAGAAAAATAAGCCAAAGATCTCAATTTCCATATTTCTGATGGAAAATGAAAAGATCAAGGACTTTTACCTATAGAATGAGAACAGATCAGAAGCTTAACTCTGCCTCCTCCTCGTCTTCCTCCCTGTTGAAGACCGGCAAAGAGCCAAAGCTTATGCAAAGGGAAAGGAAGGAGGTGGCAAGAAAAGTCAGAGAACCTTCCTCTTGTCATCAGAACGCAGAGAAAAAAAAAGAACACAGAGAAGAAGTCAAGTCAACTGTTGTAGAGTTACCAAATTGTCCTCCCCGATGAACAATACATAAGTGTAGAGCTGAGAGGTGGAACGGTCATTTCGTAATAGCTGTGTCGAGAAGGACTTGTAACCATCCGAAGAAACATCATAATCATGATAATAATAATAATTGCCATTCTTGACTTGGAAACAGTCTTCGTTTTTTCGGGTGGGTCCTCCGCTGGCTTCATTTGTAGAGCATATGGTTGGGGGTAGTGGAAATTGTTTAACACGGCAGGCGGACCCACCAAAGTGGGACGAAATGCGCACTTCAAAGTCAACTTTGACCGGAAAGGAATGTATCGTAGTTGAGTTGACCATTGACCGGATTGCAAGGATTTGAATACATATCCAAAAGTGATGAGTTAGTAGTTTACGAGGGAGGGATCGTCGTGCTGTTTGGAGTGAATGTGTTCGATGTAATATATATGCTTTTTGTTTTATATTTTTTAAGTTTCATTTTGATCGAGTTTTATGCTCATTTCTAGTAATTTGTAAATGTAATTTATGTGCAAAATAAAACTATTAAAAAATAAAGCTTTCAACTCATAAAGATTTTTATCAACAATGAACAATCCTAAATGATAATTATACCAAACGTTTGAAATCTCATATAAGTTAGATGAGACTTCGAGACAATATATCTTGAGTCGATTTATCGTATGATTATGCAATCTTGTTACATAAGCATTTGTTTGTAAGGATTTTTATGCATGACGGAGTTCTTTAGATCATTTGTAGTATGATCATTTAGAACTTGTAAAATTTATTTTAATATTTTGCATTGCTTATAAGATATTTTTTGAAATGTTTCTACGAAGGATCTTAATTCATTTCTAACTCGTAAAATTTATTTTTAATTATTTTTTTTAGGTTTTTAGGAGACTCGTGAAATTACAAAGAGGTTGACCTTTTACGAACTAACACATAAGGATATCACATGACTTAAATAAAATTAGTTAGGTTTGTAACATAACAAAACCTCATTCGATGTTCTTAGGATCGAGTCATCTTTTATATTAATATTCGTTATAAATGATTTAATCATTTGAGATTTTTTTAGTGAATATTCTAAATTAATTATAAAATAATTGTTTTGAGAAAAATTTTGTAAATGATTGTGGGATATACAATGGGACTAAATCATATGTATATAATTTAGAGCTAACTAACTCATTTTATATCAATGTAGAAACATGAAATAGGCAATTGTTCCCCACCAAAACAAATCAAAATAATTTTGAGAACAAGTCCAAATTCATCAAAGTGGAACAGCAAAAATGTTCTCCAGCCAAGGAATAGAACCAAACAATTAAGCTCACCAAGAGCCCAACAACTCCTACAAGCCAAGGTTTTGCTTGTAATGAGCCCATGCCACACAAGCACATGATTGATCCCTTATGATTTATGCACCATCACGGGTGATTTCTTGGGAAATCACCAATGACATTTATCCAATGGATGTGTAATGATCCAACCAAGGTCTGTCGTACTAGATCGTACCGCCCGGTATGGGCAGTACGTACCGATCCGACAGGCCAACGGTACGCGGGCCGCCCTGTACCGGTCAACACTGTAGCAATGCACTGTAACACTGTAGCAGTGCTCGGTATACCTGGGTATACCGAGCGATATACTGTACCGTACTGGTACCGAGCCCGGATCAAAACGTCGATATAATATGGTACGACAAACCTGGATCAACCATCACAAGCTTTTAGTATAAAAGAATTTATCAATCTATTTCGAGTCCAAAAATCTAATCTCATCCGATAAATTTTTTGGTATACCAAAATTATTTAGTAAGGTTGAGAGTCTAAAACTTCATTCAATAAATTAAAATATTAATTTGATTAATTATTCATTTATTTTTATTACTTATCTTTAAGGAAAAAAAATTATTTGATTTCATCTCTCTTCTTCTCTTAGGAACACTTGAATTGGGTGATATATTAAGTTTCACCAATGATCCAATGACTCAATGATATCCATTCCATGGATAAAAACTTATCTTATTAATATCTAGCATGATATTAGAGCTAAGGTTGATAATTAAAAGTTATCGACGGGAGAAAAATAAGAAAAAAAATAGTTAGAGTAAGGAGGAAAGAAAAGAAAAAAAATTGTTACTTGTAATCAAGTGACCATGTATGAGATAAAGATTTAAAAAAAATAAAAATTTATACATATAAGATAGAAATTAAAAAAAAGATTAAAGAATAGTTTCATAATGATAAATATTAAAAGAGTTAGAAGACATATATTGGTTTCGATCCATAATTTGACTTAATGTCTTTAGTTGTTGATATATAATTCTTGTAAATTTAGAAATGAAATCTCAAGAGCTATTATATTCACCCTAAAGTCAAGTAAAATGCAATTCTTCACAAAGATTCAGTGACATGGCTTTCACATAGATGTTCTAAAACATGCTTACTGATAAAAAAAGATGGCTCTATAACATCATTCATTGATGCTTGATTTTCTTTTCTTTTCTTTTCTTTCATGTGTAGTGATTGCTTTTGCATTTGTTTGCTGAAGACATGGAGTATTAGTGGCTCACTAAAACTCTTCTATATATTGACCAGTAACTATTCTACTATACCACAGCAGTTTCAGATATGAAGGTCACAAAAGTAGCTGAACTTGATGTTACAAGACAATTGTGACTTACTCTGTACAAAATGGGAGCAAATAGCTCTTCAAACTTTCATCCCCAATGATTGGAGGAGAGTGAATTCTTCTACATGAACTGTACTGCAGCTTTTTAGCTGTCCATGATTCTATAAAGAACTTGCAAATTCTTATGCATAGATTAATAACCACCATATATGAATCATTCTATGATTTTTCACATATAAAAGATATTGAAAAGATACTAATCAGCTTATTCTAAGATGCTTTTCTTCCTTCCCCTTCCCATAAAAGAAAGAAAGAAAAAAATCTCATAAGATGCATGCATGACTGAGGAGCAGATTCAATATCAATATCTATATCTATCTCTCTCTCTGCGTAATCATAAAATATATAATATATTATAAGTTACATAGAAAACTTTCATGTCATGATTAAAATCAAATAATATTAAGATCATATTCAACCTACAAGTAGGATTAGACACTTCTCCTTTCTTTTTATTTTTTTCATACTACTATTGATGGTTTATGAAGATTGAGAAAGAAATAGTAATATCTCAATTGTATCATATATTAGATTCTTAGGAGGTATTGTCTATTTATAAACGAGAAGAAAGAGTTTAGAATAAATTATTAGGAGAGTTCCTCCGAAACTTCTTTTCTATTGACTAATATCTATCCGTCAGAATCTAATTAATTATATTATCTATCTTATCTAGTCATAAAAGATCACATAATCTAACACTAAAGTGTTTAATCATGCTGTTGTCAATTTTGCTTCCTCTTACTAAAAATTTATCATGATCCCTGCCGAGTAATTTAAAGAATATTTTTTTAATAAAAAAGTATAATTACATCTGACTAAAGACTTTTGGATGTCAAATTATTCTCCTTTCCTTACGTTCCATTAGTTGCAAGCATAAACGATGACTAACCGGCAGATGAATAGTATAATTCTCCCATTAAATCTGTGTTTGGAGCTTGAGAAGTGACATTGTGCTGAGGAAAAGACTTGTTTCTCCTCACTCCTTAAATGAAGTGTTCATGAGAGTCAACCTGAGTGGAGTGTTGGTACTGTGGAATGTGCCAATGGGGGTTGAGTACTCGAAGAAAAGAGAGTTCTTCCTAGGATAAACTCATTGACCTTGTTTTCCATATCTGTTTTCAGCACTATAAGAGTTCTTCCACCTACCAACCAATCTCAACTTATGATCAGTCTTAATCGTGAGAATCTTTCTTGTGATGCTGAGGTTCAATGTCAGATGAAGAATCAATCATAGGAGTCTACTCATACCCAAATCAAACTGTTCTTCAGAGCTTCTTTTTTTCTTCTTCTTCTTCTTCTTCTCTTACTGATGTAAATTCATGAGGCAACCAATAAGAAAATAGTACTATGAGGTAATTTTTATAGATTTTATTTTGCTAAAACTTGATGGAATAAATAAATAGTTTCAGAAAATATTGAAGAGATAGATAGATAGATAAATAAACATAAGGATAAAGATCAGAGACAAATATACTGACATAGAAAGAGCTTCCTCTATCTTGCCACAGTAATATGATGCCTTCTTTCATTTCTTCCACAAATTGTACAGCCATCAAGATGATCGGAATGACTAAGATAATAAATACTACGGGGGGAAGGATGACAAAGTGCTTCCTTCATCTTGATGGCTGTACAATTTGTGGAAGAAATGAAAGAAGGCATCATATTACTGTGGCAAGATAGAGGAACTGCAGGACCACAAGTGGTCCTCCTCTGCCTTTGGCCAAATGGTGTGACCATCACGACGAACATGGCTGTGCGGCCTCTTTGGAAGAATCTCCTTTGAGCTCTCTTTCTGGTGTCCAGTGCTCGAGTGACTTTTCATCGCCAGTTCACCATTGATGGCTCATTTTCTTCCGAAAGCAACATCCATGGCTTGTTGACACCACCGACCACAGTGACCACAAACCTTTCCAATGTTCATGTTCACTTGGTGCTCCTTCGGCTTCAGGACAGCACACTAGTCTTCACACTTGGTTGACCTGAGAAAAAATATACATGTTGATTGAGCATGCACAATCAACATGCACTCAGCTGTCAAACAGTAAGCATTGCTGATCCACAAGCATCTCTACAGTTCACCGATTAAGCATGCACGATCATCATGTTGTCCTTTGTCACTACCAATCCTCATCTATCAAAACACACACAAAAGAGTATCGGATACAAACATGAATCATCCATCACAAGCATATAAGTCTAAAGGCATAATAATGTCGATAATATACTATATATATAGATAGATATAATGATTATCAGCAAAATATTTTAGAAGATAATAAAAGAAGAATAATTCTCTCAGGTAATGTATACTAAATTCGGTTCGAAATTTAATATCTTACATTCGATCTCATATATGTATGTATGTTAGCTCTGTGTGGTTGGATGACTGACATATATTTGTTCTAGTCGATCACTTTATTCATTCTACGAATTGAAATCAAAATTAGAACAAGCATTTTAAAAGTATGTCGATGTTTATTATTCAGTCACGAGAAGAGGATTAATAGAACACCAATCTTTTTTTGGTTTTCCTTTCTAAGGAAGAAGACAGAAACCAATTATTTGACACACTAACTTTGCAAAAGTGTGCTGACTTGGATCCTGTAGTTCTAGTTTTGGGGTATCAACTTTCACTTGGACAACACTAAAGAAAAAGATCTACCCCACCCCCAAAGAAAAGAGAGAGAGAGAGAGAGAGAGAGAGATAGAAAACACAGTATAAATTGAGGGGATTGTCATCCTCATCTCTTGCTCAACCAATGTTTGCTTATGTTCTTTGGAGCAGTGGAAGGTGGGCTGTGCAGGGTGGAGAAGCAGGGCACGTGCATTGCTATCTGACAGCTGAGAGATAGATAGTTCCTCATGTGCTCATCTTCTCCACCATGCCCAACCCTCCTGTTATACATATCTCAGGCAGCAGTCATGGCTTCCACATTGGTAAGCTTTCGTCAGGCTTCTTAGTTCTGCAACTCTATCCCTTCTTGACACGCTCACTAATGCAGCCATACCATAACATAAGAAGAAGAAGAAGAAGCAGCTTGATACTCTATCCGTTTCTCTTTTTCTATCGATTATTCTTCGATTGTATAAATATCTTCATGTGTTCATGCTCGTCAATTAATGAATATATACAAACCCTCAATTTGTATTGATTTTCTTCTATAAATCTTTTTTTGTTGCATTCGTAGCGTCTACTAATATTTTATTTTTTTAAATAAAAATAAATGATCATCTCTCTCTCTCTCTCTCTCTCTCTCTCTCTTCCCCTCCTTTTATTTATTTATTTATGTTTTCTCAATTTTGGCATAAATTAATGTATCTTTTTTTTTTCTTCTTCTTCATCTCAAGTTATCTCAATGATAACTTTCGTAACATAAGATCTATACACATATCTATCTGTATATAAAGAGATTATGTTCGAGACTCAAACTATGATCTCCGAGGTCGCATTACATTTTGTAGATTCTATGAGTGAAGCTTTTGGTTGCACCCTTGAGATTTTTCATATTCATGTGACTGCTTATTAATAACATTATATTTCTCTTTAAGCACTACTGTGTAGCTCCGGCTTGCAGAACCGATACATACTCTTCTTCTTTTGGAGCTGAGCTTTGCATGAAAAGATGTAGAAGGTATCATCAGATGCAGAAGGCAGATAGAGTTGTTGTGAAGTCTCTCCATGTTTCTTTGCTCTATCATCTTGACTTTGAAGTAGTTTCTTGCTCTCTTTTTATGCCTATAATATTCAATCATCAATGACATGAGGCAATGGCTCATTCTTTTAGCAATAAAAAGAAAATAATATGGGATGCTTCTAAATAACAATAAATTAGGAGGAAAAGAAAGAAAGAAGTAATTAAAATCTTTTTACAGTTTCGGTGCCAAACAAATGCACTATACGACGAATCGATAATTGAAAATATAATCCTTTTACTTGTGGACTATGAATCAATAAATCAAAGAATTTTTTTCTCAAATTTGGAATGTTATCTTATTCTAGGATTAAAAAAATAAATTACAATCAAACACCTGTATATTAAATATAGTTAAATTGTCCATCAAATATCCTCTAGCATCACTTTTCATGTGGTTAAATTACTTTGTATAACTTCAAAAAAGATAAATATACATATATGATTCCATAGTTATTTTCATATATTCTCCTCTTAAATTAATACAAGCTTCCATGTATGACATTATGATTAATCTCATGGCTGCAACAATGATAGTTGATATTAATACACCCCTTCCAATAAAATTCAATGATATTTAAGATTAATTGTGGTTAACTTGTGAGTTTATTGGACTATTGCTAATGGCAGATTTAAATATATGGGTCGATATATATACCATGTAATATTGATATTTCCAAACTTCGAAAGGATAGATACATTTAAAACTCAAATAAAAGAATACAATAATACTATTATCTTTTTTTGTTCTTTGTCGTGCTTAAATTGGAGAAGAAGACCACTGCTTGAACTTGACCTAAACTGATCGATGAAATGACAGACATACAATCTTGTTTCTGACATGGATAGTGCGGAGCCTTTTTGCTCGGTGGACACCCTGCAAGGAATCTCATCATGTGCCGGGAGATGACTACGGGATGAAGTGAACAGAAATGGGAACGGCATAAAGCCCTGGCAACTTTTCTGCAGTATGGCACCGAAGCAGATGAATCCACATAGAGAATCAGATGTCTCGGTTGGTCTGTCAGGGAATCCAACATGAAGACACAGGTGGATAGATCCGTGGCCAGAAGCATCAGCTTGGTGTTTAGATTCCTGTTGCTCCATCTGATGAGTTCATCACATTACAGCAAACGGCCTTCTGAGGGTTCATTTCTGGAGGGGAGTACTGGATGTTTTGTGCTGGTCGGTCGGTTTTAGTGGATGGAGCACAACGCTTGCGGGAGCGTGCATTGAGTTGCTTTTTCTTTGTTCATGGCTCATATGGGAAATCCTCCTAAAAAGAAGGGGACCGAGAGTTGGCATATTGTATTACCTGCAGAACATCGAGAGCGAGCCTCTGTTCGAAGAAAGGTTTTGTCTTTGCGACTTGGATGATAATGATCCTCACCACCATGAAGATAAGCTTTTTGTTTCTTGCGGTAACAGTGCATACATTGAACCTCCCGGACTCCTTGCATGCTCAATTGACCTGAAGATTCCCTGGAAGAACAAACAAGTAACAAAACTCGATCAGATGAAGAGTCATGTCAGTTCAACAATATCTTTTTCTTTCTGTATCATTATTCTTAAGCCCTAATGGTAACAAAAACTGACTCTTCTGTCAAGTCCGTGATCTATAGATTAAAATGTATGCTGATCATCAGTAAAGATCAAGAGAAATATAATATCATGTACAGCTGCAGAACACCCAATTATTTTGAATGTGTTGAAGAAGAAAGTGTTTTTTCCTTTTCATGTGGCTGGAAGTGATTGCCAAGTAGACCAGCCAGATATCCTGAGATAAATCATAAAATTGCTGTGTTCTCAATGTCAATGGTAATGCCAAGACACTGAAGCTAAATCACAATGATAGACATCATTTTATTCATCGTAATTGTTCAATGCCCAAGGCCATGCAACATAACATAACCGGCTGATTACCAGCTATTTAGATTATAGACATGTTATCGTCACATCTGTTGCAAGGCTTGTGGCAGCAGGTGACGGAGACTGTCAAAGAACCACTCATCAAGCCATGGTAACTTCCCGAAGACTCAAATAACATCTAGTTCAGCTTCAGAAATTGTTTAACTTGAGATGTGTATGCGTCGCATGCCGTGATGAAACTAAAAGAATAATAACATGTTAGATTCTTCACACAAGCAACAGTGTCTGGACTGCAATGATCAGTAATCCATCGGAAACTTCTTAACTGCACAATCAAATTTTGAACGATGGCAAGCAAGACTAGGTGGTTTGAATTCGCATCAGGAGTTATCCGCATGATGTTTCTCAAAAAATGTCCTCGAAGGCAAACAAGGGTTCCTGAAAGCGCAGTTTGAGCCCAACCAGTAAAGCTTGACATGAACTACCATCAGGAATTATCGAGGCGGATCATCTCTTTGCATTTTAGTTGCTGCACAAAGGGAGCTCTTTCCGACAAAACCTTCATGTCAAAGCATTAGAAGTCGAGGACACTGGAGTAAACCCCTTGCTTATCATCTCCATTAATAGCTGCCGTGCTTCTTCCTTCTCACCTTTGCTTATGAAACCATCAATCAGGATTTCATAACTATGTGAATTCCATTGGAGGCCCTTATCAAGAGCCTCATTCATAAGCTCCTTTGCTTTAGCCATGTCACCCACTTTTGCATATCCAGCCAACAATGCATTGAAGGTCTCTATGTCAGGTTTGCAACCTGCTCTTTCCATGCAGGTAATCATTCGACGAGATTGTTCAAGATTGTCTTGCTTACATAGGCCATTTATATAGGTATTGTAAGTGGCAGAATTGGGAAAGAGGCCTATTAAAAGCATTTCATCAAACAATTCATCAGCCTTCTGGAAATCATTTGCCAAGATGAATCCATCTAGAATACTGTTATAGCTGGTGATGTCAGGTCTTTTCCCCTCCAATCTCATCAGAGTTATAAAAGAATAAGCATCATTTGCTTTGCCTTCTCTGATTAGGACGTCGATGACACTATTATACTCTAATGCATTCGGCAAAAAACCAGCATTTCGCATTTCCTCCAAGAATTCTACTACCTGATCAGAACCTGCTTGTTTACAAAGTGAACAAAGAACTAGTGAGTACAATTTAGCATCAGGGGTGCATTCATGAAGTGACATCATTCTCAGAATCTCAATCGCAGAATTCAATTTCCCATTCCTGCAAAGAGCTTTTATCAGAATCCGAAAGGTAGATGCCTCAAGTCGAATGTTCATCTCTGGAGTCTTCAACAACACATCTCCGACCAGAACAAGGCCTTCCTTGCTCTTACAAAGAACAGAGAGCAATGCATTTAAAGAGATCACGGAGGGGGTGCATCGAAAATTTGGGATTCTGCGGAAGATGTCAACAGCATCATGGAGACGGTTTGCCCTGCCAAAGCTCCGGATGACACTGACAAAGATTCTCTGTGGAACATCAAATCTCTCGGCTTTCTCAAGATGATCGAGGACTGCAGGAAGATGGCAGAGCATATGCCTTTGGAAAAGATATCTAATGATGAATGAGTACGCGTATGGGGTCGGCTCAGCATTGTAGCTGCGAAAGCAATCGATCAAAATGGAGAGGTAATTGGCTCCATCATTTGGTTCTTCAGCAACTTTCTTCTTGAAGGTCTGTATTGCTTGAAGCACACCAGATCTTTGCTGCCATTTGCCTTTGAGTGGGGATGCAGCCCACCCGCAAGGTATATATCTTACACTAGAACTATGCATTGCCCTCTTCCAAAGGGCTGCGCTGATGCTTCTTGGTTACACTAATCATGAACTCTCTCTCCCTGAAATAACAGCTCTCTAAAAGATTTGAAGACAATATTGGTGATATCTGCTCCACAATCAATCCAAGATGGGATAAGATCTGATCAAAATCTCATCTCGATATCACAAGAACACGTCCCTAGCAAAAAAAGAAATAGCTGCTCGGAATTGAAACCCTAAATCGACACATTCGAACAACTAGAAGAGAAGGGAAAGAGAAGTCTGAAGCTTATCAGGCATCGTACCAAGAATAACTGGTGGCGGTGGCGGTGACGGCCATTCGCTGGTGGCGCGAGGATCGATCTATGTGGAGGGTCGCAGACGACGATGAGGCGCTGCCATTTCAAAGGGAAAGAAAGGGCAAAATGGGAAATACAAATACACGCGCTTCTAATGTTATGGGGAGAAGAATTGGTTACGCGACATGTGAACATAAAGCCTATTTTGGGTTGTCCGAAACCCTCTTCTTCGCCCTCCGGCCCTGGAACCCACCAGGTCCATCGTCCACCGCAGCTGGGAGCTCTCGCAGGTTCTCCGCCGACAATCCCGGAAGGTATGCATCCGTTTCCCTCCCCATCTCTCTCTTCCCGCGCATTAGATCTCTACTTGCTGTGTTACTGATCACTTGTTTGCAGCCTAATTGCTGAGAAAAAGGGGTCGACTTCTCATGTTCTCAATACTGATGGCTGAATTGACTTGCTTGGAATTTTGCAGTTGAAAGAAATGAAGCGGGACCCAGATGGATGTCCAACTACTAAAGCTCGGAAGGTGTTCTTTGTTTTACGGATCAATTTTTAGTGAATTATTGGGAATATTTTGATCGATGTTGTTTGTTGGTATAGTTGAAGTTTACGCCAAAAATACCTGCTCGGAAGGCACCAAAGCCTTCCATAGCTGAAGCGTAAGTGTATTCTGTATGTGTTGGAATGCTTTATGTAATGGCTTCATCAATCTGTTCTTTAGAACTCATGTCAAGTATGTGTTTAGGGAGCCATCTGAGGCCAATGATGATGTTGTCAGCAAGGAGCTGCTTTTGAAGATTCAGAAAACAACGGTACATTTCACTTTGATCTGTCTTTAAATTTGGGATTTTTTTTTTTTTGCTTGATTGACTTTTCCTTCTGTTAAGCAGAGTGGTGCCGCTTTAGGAAGGAGATTCCCAAGGAGTGATAGGAATGGTATGAACTATTTGCTTGAACTTAGTTGATTTGTAAGATGCATTTTCCTGTTTCCTGAAGAGAACATAAAGATTAGTCTGTTTTACATCGTCTTCTATTATCTGTTGCCATATTTCTAATCATGTTATGAGTGCTGGCGACTATTGAGTTCTATTACCTCCTTAAGTAGGCATAAAGTTTTGAACTTATACAGTCTCATTCATACAAGTTGACAACAATATGTGAAAAAAATGATATTATTTTATAGATTCCATTTAAGTTTTGATGGAATAATCTGGTACGGTCTTTGATATGGATGAGGAACCATGTTCAATTAATAACATTTTAAAACCATCATTGGTTGTAAATTTCAACTAGTTAGCATTCTATTTGCAATGTCCCCTTTTTATGCTGAATAAACTATAGTTTTCTTGATTAAACTCCCATAGTTACCTTGTCCAAGTCATCAACTTTCTTATCACATTTAGCCATAAATTGATTGTTGTTTAGATGTTTTTTTCGAACCCAATGGTCCTAACCTATTCAACTATTGTCCTTCGGAGTCTAGTCTAATTCCATGTTCGCTTTTTTACTGGTTATTTTAATTTGTCAAAGTCCAGACTGGCTGATCTTCACATTTTGTTGTAACATTCACCCTGACTTCATTCCAAATGCTTCCAACTCCTAACCTGATCGCTAGTGGTAGTTACCATTTTCCATTAACAATGTCAGCCACATATCCCCAAGACTCAACTTCAGTATCTTCTATAAACTTTTCAAATGTCTAGGCATGCATGTTTTTCTTTTAATCAGTTATTTAAACAGAGCTTGATTTTTTTAACCATTTCCCAGTTGCACCTCAAAATTTTCAAGCAGCACATCTCAACTATAATAGTTTACACCAACTCCAAGTTCTTTCATTTCGATGCATTGAACTTCATATCCTTGGAATTTTTTTCTTTGATGCATCCATCGATCTTGTATCCTATGTTTATAACCAACAAAATGGGCATATAAGATTGTGATAATGTATTTGTTGAAGCTGGCTGACAAGGTTTGCTCCTATTTTTGCACTTGCACTGGTGTAGGTAGTTCAATCTGTGCTGCCACTCTTGTTAATGATCTAAACTTAATGTTTATAAGGGTTAGTGGGTTACTATATAAATTGATGTAGGCGTTGAGAATTGATTCATAGTAGTTATCTAGGTAGTTACCATGTTCTAAGTAGTTTTAAGCATGTTTCAAGAAGTGGCCCATGATCTAGAAGTTATAGGGTAGTTTCTATAACTACCTCAGTCATGGGTGACATGGTGGAGTGAGGTAGTTACCACTAAGTCCTATAAGAAACTACCTCAATCATGGGTGACATGGTGGAGTGAGGTAGTTACCACTAAGTCCTATAAATAGGATCATAGTTCTTAAAGCAAGATAGAAGGATAATACACTTGAGAATATCTTGTAAGTGTTCTATGTCAATCCTCTTGTTTAAATACTACATCAGTTTTCTTGATCGAAATGTTTCTTTTTAATTGCATCATAGTATTCTGTTTTTATCGTTTCCTTGCTCTTCCATCCCCAACAGTTGGTACTACTATCTAGGGGGCTATACTTAATATCCTCCAAACATATGTAAGATTACTGCATATGCTTCATTTCATTTTCAATGTCCAAGTTTGTGAGAAATCTCAAGCGTAAGCTTGCAAATGTTTGTTTGGGACATCGAGTTGAAACTTATGCTAGTGATAGATTTTTTTATTGGACACAACTTGGACTTCGCCGTAATATTTACTAGGTTTCTTTCTGTGAAAGGCTGTCAAAGTTTTGTATGTAACATGAGTTTTCTTTATTTGTCTTTATGTTGAGAAGAAATTTGTAGCTTTCTGTTACTGCTTTTGGCACTGTTGATGTGATTCCAATTTCCAAGGCTGTTGGTATAAAAAATTAAGTCTGATACTATGTAGACACTGTAAGGACAGGGATAAGTATAGAGAAAAGTTTGACGTTGCATGTTGTCAATTAGAGAGATCTCTTTTCTTTCGGTTTTGGACCATCTATTAGAAGGAGACTTGATTAAAATTCTTTATCCTTTCGTTTTATTAGAGGAAAATCCATTGAAATTGTTTATATGAGTTTACTCTGTTGCTGGACCTTTCTGGAGTTTCCTCTGTTGCTAAAAGAAAAGAACTGCAGTTCCTTGTAGAAAGCTTATGTAGTTATTTGTCCCGAGTTCTTTAACTTAGTTGACATTTAAGTTTGGCTCATCATCCCTACTTTATGACTGCAGTTGCTCCAACGGAAGTTGCATTTGGACTTGGAAATTCCACATTAGCAAGATCATTCCCAAGAGTTGGGGATAAAGGAAACCAGACTCAGACTCAAGGTATCATTTTTAACCAGCATCTACTTTCTCCATGATCAGCTATGAGCTGCAGTTCTAAGTATTCCATCTTATCCTGCAGATATGTCTGATGAACCGAGCCCAAAAGTAGAAAAGGAATATGTTGAACCCTGGGTGAGTAATGAAAAAATATACAACTTTCATCTAGACTATAATCTCTACTCCATCTAAGAGTTCCTTTCACATTGGGTTCACAGGATTGTGACCATTCATATTATCCAATGACCCTTCCTTGGAGAAAGCCCAACTCAGGAAACCCAGGTATACTTTGATACTGTTTCCTTAAGGCAACGTGAATGCTTGTCATCACTTGTAAGCAGCATCGACTTTGTTGTAGAAATTCTCAATGAAAAGGAATTTGGGGAAGCCTCAGCAAGTGCTGCACTAGATGTGACTCAGATTAATCCGGCAGAGGAGCTTGGATTGATGGTTTGTGCTTCTGTTTTTTCTTTCCCGTAGCAGAAGATCACTTTTATCATAAACTTTAACATCTAATTTCTTTGCTAATGATGGCAGGAAAAGATGGAAGAAGCGCAGATGCTATTTCTTCAGTTCCCCACAAACCTTCCATTGGTTAATAGATCTGCTTCATCTGTGGGTTCCTCGAGTACTGTCGGTAAGAAAGAGCATGGAGCTATGAAGGGCTGCAAGTTGGAAGATCTTTCTGCAGGATATATGGGGAAAATAATGGTGTACAAGAGTGGGAAAGTGAAGATGAAGCTGGGAGATGTGCTCTTTGATGTCAGTGCGCAAACTCAATGTTCTTCCATGCCTTCGATCGGCTAATATTAGCCATCTTTCTGATAAGACAAACTTTTTGTTTGTGCAGATTTCTCCTGGAGTGAAGTGCGAGTTTGTGCAAGATATTGCTGCAATTAACACCAAAGAGAAACACTGCTGCATTCTTGGGAATCTCAACAAGCGTGCCGTCCTAACTCCAGATATAGATTCTCTTTTGGCTTCTATAGATAATTCATATTAGCTTTAAAACTACTCTTACCGTAGATAAGAATCTTGAAACAAGATGATGGTTAGATGAATCATGGCAAGTTGTTGTGTAGTTTGTGTTAGCTCTAAAGCTACTCTTCCTGTAGATAAGTAAGAATCTTGAAACAAGATGATGCTCACGTGAATCATGGCAAGTAGTGTAGTCTGTATTAGCTTTAAAGCTACTCTTACTGTCGATAAGATCCTTGAAACAAGACAATGCTCAGTTGGAGTATGGCAAGAAGGTGTGCCAATAGTAACTACCTGATCTAATTGAATGCTATTTGGAATCAATCTCTGGTGTTGCACAAAATCATTTGGCAATCATGGTGATAGAATTCATCATCTTTTTCGTACCAATTAACTCGACTACAAGTGTTTCACTGTTTGCAAGTCATTTTCAGTATCTGTAAATGGTTTGGATGCCTATTTCTGATTGCATATTTGAAAGAATAATCAATTAACTTACAAAACATTCATAATCAGTTTAATAAACTCAATAATCTTTCTACATAATTGTCATCTCTTGCTTGAAGAATATGTTGCATGTGTCGTTATTATGCATTTACTACTTGCAAGCATTTCTAATTGCATGCAAAGAAACTCCATTTAAGGATGAACGTGGTCTGCTCTCTCCTTTAGGTACCACACAGGTATTTGAATTAATGAAACTGAAACCTATAGCATTTGTGATTAAGTTGGCCGAAGTCTGTGCACCCAAAAACATAAAACAAGCATGTAATAGATTCACCAATTTCTATATATTTAAGACATGAAATGGCACAAGCAAACAGTAAAAGATTCTATAAGATCTTATATTCTAGTTATTTTTGTTATACCAAATGTCACGATCCGAATATAATAAGTTAATTGGTCTATTAACTTTTTTTGATCTAAATCACTGATCAAAATATTTAAATTAAAATTAATAATAATACACTCATAAGATCTTTCATATTCATTCAACACTTTTAACTAACCTACAACAAATTTGGCAACCCATGAAAGTCAATATCTCTTTAAGTGGATTAAACCTAGAAAGCTTTATCAAGCAATATGATGTCACCTTATGGCTTTATTCTAACTGAGAATTTTTTTGATGAAAAGCTAAATGAAGTCGTAAAGATGAGATTTGAGTCCAGACCTTATTAGATTATTATTGATTAAGTCAACTGATATATTTAAAATTTATTAAATAAGATTTCTTGGATTCAATTCAACACAACCAAATTAATATTTTATGTGTAAAAAATTTATCATCTTAAACTTTTAATCTCGATACGTGAGTCTCATGTATCTGTTCGGTTGGCAGCCCACATATTCAGCCTATAGTGGGCTTGGACAGCCCATAGTGGGCTTGACAACCCACAGCCTATACTCCCTCTTAACCTAACCCTAATTAACATTATAGGGGTGTGGTGGCTACGTTTTGGAGTCAGAAAAAGGTTTAAATAGGGCAGCAACGTGGGAGAAGTAGAGAGCCACGGGATTCCAAAGAAAATGAAGAAAACAAGGCAGAAAAGGAAGAGAAAGAAAGGAAAGAAGACAAGGACAACGTAGAGATGCTGTTCTCAATCATCTAGCAGTGTTCTCATCTCAGGTTAGATTAAATCTACAGTAGACTCTTGCTGTGGGGAGGTTTTAGATATTGTGGGCAGTGACGTGATCCTTGTATCCCAGTTTTTCTCTTGTGATTGTTGCTAGGGTTTAGGGCAAGAGATTGAGATTTATATATTCATTATTCTCATAGTGGATTATCTCTAGTTTGCCTCGTGGTTTTTACCTTTCACATTGAAGGGGTTTTCCACGTATATCTTGGTGTTCTATTTGATTGTGATTCCATTTAATTCCGCTGCATATCATGGTCTTCTAGTATTTGTTCATATACAAAGGTTATTCTTGGTTTATATCCCCATCAACTGGTATCAGAGCAAAAAGGTTATGGTGATTTAAATTTTGTATTTGAACATGGAGGCCAGTAATGTTTCTCGCATGATTAGTTTAAATGGAAACAATTGGATGATATGGAAACCAAGAATGGAAGATCTCTTGTATTGTAAAGATTTGTATGGACCTTTGCAGGGGGATAATGCAAAACCCACAACTATGACAGATAATGAGTGGAAGATGTTAGATCGAAAAACAATTGGATTTATTCGACAGTGGCTTGATAATAGTGTCTTTCACCATGTTTCTACTGAAATTTCTACGTATTCTCTTTGGAAAAAGTTGGAAAGTCTCTATGAAAGAAAAATAGCAAGCAACAAAGCTTTTTTGATCAGAAAACTTGTGAACCTAAAATATAGAGAGGGTGCTTCTATTGCTGAACATTTGAATGAAATGCAAAGTATTACTAACCAGTTATCCTCTATGAAAATGTCTCTTGATGATGAGTTGCAAGCATTATTACTTCTTAGTTCATTACCAGAAAGTTGGGAGACACTGGTGGTTTCCCTCAGTAACTCTGCGCCAGATGATGTTGTCACTATGAGTCAAGTAACAAGTAGTTTGTTGAATGAGGAGTTGAGAAGAAAGAGTTCGGCAACATCTCAGAATGATTCACAAGCACTTATCTCAGAGAACAGAGGAAGGTCAAAGTCTAGAAGCAGTTCACGCATGGGTAGAAGCAAGTCAAGATCAAAAAAAGATATTGTTTGCTATAATTGTGGTGAGAAGGGACATTACAAGAACCAATGTAAGCAACCTAAGAAGAGCAAGAAAAAGGGAAAAGAAGTGGAGTCTACAGAGTCAAAGGATAATACTACAACTATAGTGCAGAGTGGTGATTATTTGATTTTGTCTCCTTCTGATGATATTTTTTCTTATGTGTGTCAGGATCTTGAGTGGGTGATTGACACAGGTGCATCTTATCATGCTACACCACGAAGGGAGTTTTTTGCTACATACAGGTCTGGAAATTTTGGTGTTGTCAAGATGGGCAACTATGACACAATAGACATCATAAACATTGGTGATATTCATTTAAAGACCAAACTAGGCAGCAAGTTGGTGCTTAAGGATGTGAGGCATGTGGTTGACTTAAGGCTAAATCTAATTTCAGTTTGAAGGCTAGATGATGAAGACGATGAAAGCAGATTTCACAGAGGGGAAGCTTAGTAAGGGTTCTCTTGTTATAGCTAATGGAAAGAAATGTCATACTTTGTACAGGTTGCAGGCTAAAGCTTATGGTGAGTAGTTAAATGCTACAGAAAAAGACTTCAGCATGGAGTTGTGGCGTAGGCGACTATGACACATGAGCGAGAAGGGGCTAAAAGCTCTTTCCAAGAGAGAGGTATTACCAGACCTTAAAGGTATACATCTGAACCCTTGTATTGATTGTTTGGTAGGTAAACAACATAGAGTTTCATTTGCTAGTCCTGCTTTGTTTAGAAAAATGCATGCCTTAGACCGTGTCTATACAGATGTATGTGGTCCTTTAAAAACAAAAACTCCTAGTGGATCTGTTGATGTTCTTGGTATAAGTGGTGCACTTTATTTTATCACTTTTATAGATGATCTTTCCAGGAGAGTTTGGGCCTATGCTTTGAAGACTAAAGATCAAGTGATTAATATCTTCAAAGAGTTTCATGCTAGGGTTGAAAGGGAGATATAAAGGAAAATGAAATGCATAAGATCAGATAATGGTGGTGAGTATACAGGATTGTTTAATGACTATTGCAGGTCACATGGGATCCAACATGAGATGACAGTTCCTGGTACACCTAAGCATAATGCAATTGCAGAGAGGATGAATCGCACCATCATGGAAAAGATCAGATGTATGCTTTCACAGGCCAAGCTACCTAAAAGGTTTTGGGATGAGGCTTTGAGGACTGCAGTTGATGTGATCAAATTATCACCATGTGCAGCCCTAGATGGTGATATTGCAGGGCATGTATTGTCTGGGAAAGATATTTCCTACAAGCATTTGAGAGTGTTTGGTTGTCGTGCATTTACACATGTTCCAGATAATGAGAGGTCTAAGCTGGATGGTAAGACTAAAAAATATATTTTTCTTGGTTACTCACATGATCATTTTGGTTACAGGCTTTGGGATCCAGAAAAGCAGAAGGTGTTTCGAAGTAGAAATGTAGTCTTCTTTGAGGATCAAACTTTTGAAGATTTGAAGAAGAAGGTATCAGCCAATACTTCTGCAGAAGGATTAGCAGATTATGACCCAATTATTCCTCCAGTATATCCGGGTGATGGGGGAGATGCGCAAGAAGATAGTGTAGAGCCTGATGTTAATCTACCTGCAGGACATGTTGAGCAAAAAGAAGTAGGAGAGCAAGTTCCAACAGAACCTCTGTTGAGAAGATCTTCTAGACAACGTCAATCTTCTAGAAGATACTCTATAGATGAGTATGTGATGCTTACTGATGCAGGTGAACCAGAGAGTTATCAGAAAGTAGTTGAAAGTGAGCAGAAAGAAAAGTGGTTAGTTGCTATGCAGGAAGAGATTGATGCTCTTCAGAAGAACCACACTTATAATTTGGTACTGCTACCAAATGGAATGAAGAGCTTACCAAAAGAAAGGTAAGAGATATGCCGACAATTGGTCGGCATGGCTTCCACATTGAGGAGTCATGAGACAGCCTCCCTTATGGGCTGAAGGGGGAGGTTGTTGGGTTGGTAGCCCATAGATTCAGTCCATAGTTGGCTTGGGCAGCCCACAGCCCACACCCCCTCTTAACCTAATCCTAATTAACATTAGAGGGGTGTAGTGGCTACGTTTTGGAGGCAGAAAAAGGCTTAAATAGGGCAGCAACGTGGGAGAAGTAGAGAGCCACGGGATTCCAAAGAAAAGGAAGAAAACAAGCAGAAAAGGAAGAGAACGAAAGGGAAGAAGACAAGGACAATACAGAGAGGCTGTTCTCAATCATCTAGCAGTGTTCTCATCTCAGGTTAGATCAAATCTACAGTAGACTCTTGTTGTGATTACTTGGGGAGGTTTTAGATATTGTGGGCAGTGACGTGATCCTTGTATCCCAGTGTTTCTCTTGTGATTGTTGCTAGGGTTTAGGGCAAGAGATTGAGATTTGTACATTCATTATTCTCATAGTGGATTATCTCTAATTTGTCCCGTGATTTTTACCCTTCACGTTGAAGAAGTTTTCCACGTATATCTTGGTGTTCTATTTGATTGTAATTCCATTTAATTCTGCTACATATCATAATTTTTTTTTTTTAGTATTTGTTCATATACAAAGATTATTCCTGATTTATATTCCCATCAGTATCGTCACCAAATAATATTTTAGATGTTAACACAACTCTCCGTCCCATCATTACCAAACTAATGTTTTAGATGAACCACACAACTCTCCATCACAAGTAGAAGACTTGCTTTGTTAGTGAAGTTCAAGTTGTTAGAGATCAAGCCGAATTATATCTATTAGATCAAACGTATGATACTAATTACTTAGGTATTCAAATACCTACTTTGATACTTTGTTGCATAAATCTGAATTCAAATCCGAATCAATTGGTTGTTGGGTTTAAGGCAATGTCTACATCAGATACACAAATGCTATCAATTATTCTAAACCATCTTTAATTATCTACATATATTACGTGGAGTGTCAATCACATTACAGATTGATTCCAAATAAAAGGGACACCCCATCAGCTACATGTCCAAGAAAACATAAGGTCAGTGATTATGTTTTTATTACAGAAATTAAGGATTTCTAATAAGTTTTTATGTGGCATCTTCTATTAGAATGTGACACTCAAAGTTTCGTCCTACTTAAGGAGTAAAGTGAGTTCATTTATAGGGTTTTATGAAGGGGAGAATTTCTCTTGAACAGTCGAGAGAATTAATAATGAATTAATAATGATTTGATATTTCTATCTTACTTACTTAGTCTATGAAAATGAAATAGATTCTTCTTCATCAACTATAAATTCTTTTAAGTAAACCACAACTTGAAGTATATATATATATATATATATATATATATATATATATATAATGGATCATTAGTGAATCATCACACATCCAAACAAAGCTTTGGATGGATAAGAGTGGATCTTTATCTCACTATACCTTACTTTTTGGCTCTCGGACCCAACTGCAATTGACATGTAAGCGAGAGCTGGAAATGGCGTCTTGTTGGCCAATTCTTGATCATGACCCCAATTCACAGATGTAATGTGCTCGTTCGCAGTGACGTACAAAACTGGAGAAATCTCGAATCCTTCTGTCACATTAGGAATCGTGCTGTGGGGTGTCCAATGCAGCATTTTACTGCAGCACCGTGAAAACAATGCACGCTACAGCACCTAAACCTTCATACTGGCTAACATGAAACCACATCTCATGCATTGCAGCCACTCTCGATCTCCTCCATTCATTGCCACCATCACCTTCTTTCTCCCATAAATACCCATCACCTCCTCCCTGAAACAGATCACTCCACAACCATGTCTTCTTCTTCTTCTTCTTCTTCTTCTTCGCTGCAGTGGCTGACCTTGATTGCGACCATATGGCTCCAAACGTTCAACGGTGCAAACACCGACTTCCCGGTCTACTCCTCCGAGCTGAAGGAGCTCAAGAGGGTCTCCCAAGTGGGCATCAACTTTCTAGCTTTTGCCTCCGACGCCGGGAAGCTCTTCGGCTGGGTCGCCGGCGTCGCCGCGATCTATCTCCCCCTGTGGCTGGTCGCCGTTGTCGGCGCAGCTCTGGGGCTGGTCGGCTACGGCCTGCAGTTCCTCTTCCTCGAGCACCCGCACTTCTCCTACTCCCACATCTTCCTGCTCACCGCCCTGGCCGGGAATGGCATTTGCTGGATCAACACCGCCTGCTACCTCATCTGCATCAGAAACTTCTCCTCCCACAGCCGCATCGCCGTCGGCCTCTCCACCAGCTACGTCGGCTTGAGCGCCAAGGTCTACACCGTTCTCGCCAGCGCGGTGTTCAACGGCAAGTCTCGACACACCGCTAAGCAGTACCTCCTCCTCAACGCGATCGTCCCGGTTCTGGTCGCCGCCGTCGTCGCACCATTCGTCCGGGTGGTTCTGAGTCAGAATGCCATCCGATCAAGCCTCGGCTTCGTGGTCATGTTCGTCATCACGTTCACGACCGGGATTTCCGCTGTGGTCGGCAGCATCAGCTCGACCTCCCACGGTGTCCTCACGAGAGAGTACGCGTTGAGCCTGGGGGTGCTACTGGCGTCGCCATTGGTGGTGCCAGTAACCATGAAGCTGAGGGAAGTCATAGACGAGGTGTGGTGGAACAAGAAGGAGAACAAAGTTCACGTTCTTGCAGCCGATGACGTCGAAGCTGGCGAGGGAGGCAGAGAGGTAGTGGTCGAGGAGCTTCAGGTCGTGAAGGAAGAGATGGTGGAAGGTGGAGAAGAGGAGTCAGAGGAAGTGGGAGGTCTTCTAATCCTAAGGAAGGTGGACTTCTGGTTGTACTTCTTCAGCTACTTGTTCAGCGCGACGCTGGGACTCGTCTTCCTCAACAACCTCGGTCAGATTGCAGAGTCTCGTGGACTTCGACCAGAAGAGACTTCCACCTTGGTCTCCTTGTCGTCTTCCTTCGGCTTCTTCGGTCGCCTCCTGCCATTCCTCTTTGACTACTACTCCTCCAAGTAAGCCTTTCATCAGAACCACCATCGAATCTCGGCAAACTTAGCACTAACTCTTCTTCTTCTTCTTCGTTTCGATGTGTACAGGAGGAACTGCATGGTATCAAGGCCAGCATCCATGGCGGCAATGATGGCCCCGATGGCAGCAGCCTTCTTCATGCTGGTCAACCCAAGCAGACTGTGCCTGTACATGAGCACCGCAGTGATCGGAGCATTCACAGGGGCGATCACGTCCATCGCCGTCTCCGCCACCACCGAGATGTTCGGCACCAAGCACTTTGGCGTCAACCACAACATCGTCGTCACCAACATTCCCGCGGGTTCTTTCGTCTTCGGCTACCTCGCGGCCATTCTTTACCAGAGAGGAGCGACGGGAGGCAGCCATAGCTGCAGAGGGACCGCATGCTACGAGACCACCTTCGTCCTATGGGGCGCCACTTGCTCCATGGCTTCTATTCTCTGCACCGCCCTGTACATAAGAAGGCGCAGGTTTTGCTGAAGACACGGCATGGCATCAGGAGCAACAGCTAATTCTTCTTCAGGCCATTTTCTTGTGGCCACAGCTCGAGTTCATGCAGAGCTACAGAGTGACTGTGAAACTTGCTCTTGGTTTTAACGTGGAGCATTACTCCAGAGTTAGCGTATTCCATTTAGTTGCAGTGTTGATCTGTGTTAGAACACTAAACATACTAAATAAAACGAAGTTGGATTCGATCGAGTAACGAGTTCTTCACGGATCTCACCTTCTGCATATGAACTGCAGGCTTTCTCGATCGGAAATGGCTGTCCTTTGAATCTGGTAGATCCATAATGGCAATTCAATAGCCGATATTTCTAGGTCGATGCATTTACTTCTCCGCTTTGCTTGCTGCTGCTCTACCAGCTCGTGTAAAAGCTAGTATTCATTGTAGATGATGAGTCCATCAGATTAATTTAGGTCATCCGTCCAAAATGCGAGAGGAGACCCGACTAGATTCGTTTGTCATAAGGGTTTTTCAATCACTCTCCTCCCTGCGTTCAGAAAGATAAAAGTTTTATGAGGAGAACTATAAGTGAGTTAAGGAAGAAAAAATCCTTTTATTCTTCTTCTTCTTTCTTTGTTTTTGTGTTCCTTCGCTTAATATGGTGGTGATTATCCATCTCCTACGATACATATCGTATCATTTTGATTTGGAGCAATCGTGACACCACTTTATTTTGATATAAACTAGAACTGCGATAGAAAAAGGATAATTTATCTATCATGACACCACTAACCTAATTGACAAGATTAGTGGCTCTACTGTCACACGAGTTCTAACTCCATTCATAGGTAGTCCTTTCCTACTCGAGCTCCCTCATCATGTAGCTTTGATACTAATGTCACGACTCAGGGCTGATGAACTAACTAGTCTATCAACTTCGTTTTGTCTAAACCATTTATCAAAATGTTTAAACTGAAATTGATAGTAATACATTCATCAGACCCTTATAAGTCAATCTTAATATTACCCACTGCAAGATTAATCGGGAGTGTTACAGATACCTTCAACAATAAAATTGACAAGACTGAGATACATATAGAATCGATATGAAGTGTCGTAATCCTTCCTGACTATATTACCTAAAGAGCATATCTTGATCAATCGACCTATTGGGATAACGGAGTCTCTTATCAATTGCATATTAGATACGGAATACTTAGTATACTTTTCATGTGCAAGGACAAGAAGAAACATGAATCAATTATCTACGTAATCTTTGGGACAAGAATTCTTGTCACCTTCTTCTTCTTCCGTCTCTATCCTGTTTCTGACAAGAAATCTCGAGATTTCTGATATGTCATCTTGGCAAGACGACCTCCACTTGTTTGAATGATTAGTTCTCCTGCTCCTCAAGAGAGGTGAGGCATGAGATGTAGACCTGACGAGCCACCGTGCCAAAGATCATCGATTTGGGACCATACAAGCTTTGAAGCATGGCCCCAGTCCTCTTCCATCACACATCTTCTAAGAGTTCTCAGTTCAAGGAATGACCGGTGTTAGACGAAAGCTTGGCGCATTTAATTTGTTTCTTGTATTAGCTTGTGCAAGTGGTCATTCTCTTGAGAGTGAGTTCTCTTTCAGATTTTTAGGAACCAGTTGTTGTTTCCTCTCTTTCTAGTCATCAAGTGGAAGATGAAAGGGAAGGATAATTCATTTTTTCCGACATGGAGTTGGATGGAATTGGTAACGCTACCAATCTAATTTAAAGATTTAAGATATTAAATTATGTTCGTAATAATATGTCATCTGAAGCTAATATTTCCATGATATTGCGTTTAAAAAACTTCAACATATTTTGATCATTCGTCATGAGCAGATGACAAATAACTTAAATCAACGCATGAAATACTAATCATCGATTTTAAATTAGAACTTGGCTTTAAGATTGAGAAAATTAGCATGATCGATGACTTGGTGCCGTCCAATTGGAGAAGATACGTGCAATGGGAAGTCCGAGACAAATCAAAATGTCAAGTCGAACCACTTCAGATGAAGCAGGCATGACATAATGCTGAGCCAGCCTACACCAAGTATTAACTTTTGGACCTCAATTCTGCACCCCCCATTTAGTGACATTTTGCTACCATCATATGGATCCACATTTAATGACCGATTGACATGTTAGATAGTGAGGACGAGCCATTTATGATTACTTGAACTGGACGGTCCGATTCTTTGCACACATTGAAGTCAGCGTGATGTAATGCTGATCATTGTTCCATTTGCCATCGATTAGGCCGGACCGGTTCGAATTTAGCGGCCGAAGCGAACCGTAATGCTGATCATGTACCATTATCTGCGGTCCAATTGCCAATGGCGCGGAACGGTTCGCAATGACTTCGGCGTGACATCACGATGAGAGCACGCTCAAGTCATGGTCGTTAGCTGTCACCGAATTCCTGGTTTAATACCCGTTCGCGGTCTCGATCCAAACGGGCCCCCGCGACGACGAGCGCGTCCCACTACATCAACATTGAGTGTGACACTCGGACGAAGGGGGTCACAAACGTCTGCCGCACACGAAACAAAATATGCAGGGCGGCGCAGACCTTGCACTCAAGGAGGCGTGCCACAACGAGCTACGGCTTTGGGAGCTTGAAGGTCGGCGACGGGGCGTTGGATGCGAGCCACTCCTCCTCTTCCAGAACCATCGCCACTCGGTAAGCATGCGACGATCGTCAAAAAGATATGAGTTGTATTTATCTTACGGGGAGAACGACGTGCACGGGAGGTGCTCGACGAAACGTCTCACTCGTCTTGTGCAATGGGTAACACCGCGCATGTGCGCGGGACTGGGCTTCTTGTCTCGTAGGAGGACAAGGTTTCCTCACTCCCCAAGTAATTAATGGCTTTCCTACGCTTCAGTGGGTGGGTGGGTGGCTCCTAATGAAAGCCTTGCTTTCATTCTGTGAGACCTCCTTCACCTTCTCAAGAGTACACACGACAAGGGGGCTCCATCCCCGGTACGACCACCACATCACCTTTGATGATGTTAGATGGTGTTATGCTGACGATCGTCAACGAAATAGTGATTATGGTGAACATAATGAAACATGCCTTGAGATTAGCATAATTGATTGCAACGTAAGGTAGTGCTAATGAATTGATAAGATATCTTTTATGTCTGTTCTGAATCTTAACGTTCTATTAAAATATTCATAAGGAGTGTTATTGGCCAAATCAATGTTTCAATTTTATTAAATGATTATTTATAAATCAAACACCTTGTGATCATGATTAAAACCTATAGAATTCTACTTTCATTTGAACACTCTTAAGATTCCATTTATATTTTTCAGTGAGTTAAAAATTGAGAAAATACAGTGAACATGTTCTGAAGCAAAATAAACGATCAAAAATTTTAATTATTGATTATTAAAAATTATAACACCTGTAACTAAACAAACCCTTTACTCTACACCTCCTCGATCCGTACTTGTAGTTGTATGCTATATTGCCAAAAGTTTAAGTTGTTAGCAAAGGATCTAATATAATTATAAGGCTCAGCATCCTCTCTCATGTGCAAGTCCGGTGCTAGTCAAATAGAAGGAAGAGTGTTACTTATATATCGGTTAAACACTAAGTGAAACAAAGAGCATGATTCATAAACTGTTCTAATACCATGATAAAGAATTTAACTGGGTGACCAGTTATCCAAAAACTTAGGAAAGATTGGTTCATTACTTACTCTGTTGATTTCCTCCCTATGCCTTCAATTAAGTTGCATGGATGACACACTGAAACTGATCACTGACAAGTGAAAGATATGTTTTATGTGATTGAGCTGTTGTATTCCTTTCACATGGGGGAACATCAGACTGAGCATGCACATGGAGATGTCCTACATGCAAACACTGCTCACCTTCAACAACACATTCAAGGTAACCCACAAGTAAGGAAAGCAATCTAGATCCACAATAATTCCATCAAACAACTGGGCAACTGTGTGTATATTTTGTCCAACAAAAGACAACACATTTGGTTTGCCTCTTCTTTTTTTGATGGAAGAGACAACAGCTAGATCACAGAATGATCATTCACCATATCCTGGAACCAAACAACAACATCATCCAGCACAAGACAGACAATATCCTGTGGCAACTGGTGCAAAAAAGATCAAACTCCCTTGCATGGACAGCAAGCAAGGAGAAGAAATTTTGATTTATGATTCTGATTTCCAATAAATATAAATTCCAAAAAAAAATCAAGATGTTTGCATCTTGATAAACCTTGTTATTCTCCATTATTTCTTCACACATTAGTTACTTTTATGCATCCATAAGAAGTGGGGAACCTTTTGCATTTCTGTTATTTCAAATTCCATGATCCATTACAGAAATTGTAGAAATGGTAGATATCCTTAATTAACAAATGCATTCATAGTTATATAAGACCCAATTATGTATTTTTTGTAGAGATATAATGTCCCAAAACCAAACACAATATGGTGGTCAATGTTTCCTACATCCAATCGATTGAAACTATGTTCAAACTGTCAATTTTTTTTGGTGAGATTAGGCAAATTGTTCAAGTTTGATTCAAATCCAGGTCTGTGATTTGTAAGATCAAACCCAAGCCATAAACAAAATAAGCTTTAATCTGAGACTATCATGTTAATTCAATTGAAGTCACTTTCCTTTTGGGTTCAAGCTTTCAAATACTTGGAGGCCTATTTGATTTGGGAGATATGATTTCTTGGGATATGAGAGAATATCTATAGGACAAATATCATGTCAAGGATGTTATCCTTTTTTTTTGTGTAATTTCACTATCACAATATCCACCATTAATTGCGTAAACTTTCTTCTTAGAAGTACTTGAGAAATCCTCTCTTTAACCATAATTTTTCTTTTTATACATGATTACTGATAGTATTGATCTTTTGTATGATTGACTTGAACGTCAAAGGAAGAACCACTAGAAATATTCCTGACATCCTTCCTCTATCTTGCATGACTTATCTTTTAATGCTTCAACCTTATTTTGTGAAATTATTGTAAGCTTCGGCAAAGACCATGTTGATTCACTCATTTGCAATGGGCTATCTCAATCAGGAGAAGAGGCACGGTCAACTCGCAATATATTATAAATGCCTTGTCAACTAGATTAATTGAATTTTTGTGGTGTGACTCATAGCAAAGCACATCAGAAGGTGACACAGAAATTTCCATCTCAAGACCTACATTGATAGGGCAACAAAAATAGTAATCGTTCACCATTGATGGCTTGTTGGTCTTCGTCGAAGGTCTTGAGGCTTGCTTTCTGCTTCAGCTTTATGAATAGAGTTGGGCCTTTATCTCATAGCAAGTATTTGAACTCCATTAGAAATGTTAATCTTATCGAATGACAGATATTATACCAACTCAATCCAAATCCGCTCCAGACCCATGGATACACAGGTTAGACTATGGATCTATTTGGTTATGCTGTTCATGGTTTTACATTATTCTCCTTCTTTTTTCATTTCCTTCATTTGATTATCCTATGGATACGTGGGTTAGAATATGGATCTATTTAGTTATGCTATGTTCATGGTTTAAAATTATTCTCCTTCTTTATTCATTTCCTGCATTTGATTATCTTATGCTCACACCTTAGAAACAAGAAGAGAGAGGATGTCTCCTTTTTGTTGTTGAAGTTTTTTCTACCTCCCTTACCCTTATTTCAAATGTTTGGGAGTCATGACTTGTTGCCTTCTGTAACATGTTCACAAGTGCATATGTAGGATCATGTCAATGACGATAAGATCTACGATAGACAAAGTGGTTGGGGAGGCTCTATTTGCGTTCATCTAGAAAGATAACAGTTAAGTGTTCATTTGGCATATGAACTCATAAAAGTTGCTGAGCTTCCCTTGTGAAGATCACTTGCTCTATTTCTTACAATGGAAGTTTCATTGGACATTTTGCTAGAAATTAAACTGGTTTTCCACCATGATCTGTATTACCGAGTATAATTTTTCTTGTCATGGAGAACTTGGAGAGGAAGAATGGTGTCACTGCATGGTGTTGGCAACCTTTTCTTGGCATGAATCCTTGATGCCAAATTAAATGTCCTTGAAAGGATTTATGAGGAAGTGCAAATTCCACAAGCACCTGTTTATTTTCACTGGTTCCTCCCCATTGCTCTAAATCAAAATAGGGATCAAAGACTCGAGAAGGTCAGAAGCATTAGTACTACCATTGAGTATTTTATGTTGACAAGCATTTTTAGATTTCTTAACTAAAACTAGGTTACTTGGAGGATAAGTTACATGAGAAAAATAAATTAAGTGTTTGTTGCTCTAGAAATACTCTATACATCTTAAAAATTTGATGTGGTGGGGGTGTGAAAAATAAAATACCTCTTATGATTCTTCTCTTATAGATTTAGAGAGAGAAAATGAAAATTTCTTCATGGTTTATACATGAAGGGATGGATAGGGAACTTTGGGCTTGGGTTGGGAATAAAAAAAAGAGAATTGTTATCACATATAGAAGAATTCAATTTTTTTTCTTCACCAATATAGATAAAAGGTGTCTACTCATGTAAATCTTATGTTCATCATCTTTTAACTTATATTGTATTCCTTGTTCTTTTGATAGATATCAGTCTTCTTCCCTACATTGAGGAGGATAAATTTGCGTGGAAGCTAACTGAAACCAGAAATCCAAAGCTTGGGAATTCCATATGCAGAAGGAGAAAATAAGGTTGTAGCAGAATCCTTCAGCAACTTCAACTTCAAGTGTCTGATGAACCAGAAGAGCTTTGTGCAGTCAAATCAGCAGCTATACAATGGAAGATTCACTGACTTCATTATGACCACTTTTCTACAGACTCCGAGTTCACAGATGACCAACTTCTATTAGCATTAATGAGATAAAGAACCTTTAAATTATATCTAACTTGATGAGTGGAAACCAATAGGATGAAATGATTAGATCTTGTGTAGTGTGTCCCACCCCCCTCTCTGATAAAAAAGATTCAGCATATTAATGTACTTGGATTTTGACCTTCGGAAAAAGTTACCACAAGATGTAATTATTAATCGTCCTTTGGAAAAGAATTAGACTTCAAATTGGATTTTTAGAATCTATAATTACTAGTAATTAACATGAATTTATTGGATAAATGCTAATAGGAGTGACATATATCAAGAATTTAAATAATCATGTATGTGCTTCTAAAACTAGTAATTTATATCCACCCGTTAGTTTAGTATGTGTATACGGTTGATGGTTAGATAATAATATTGAAATTTCAGGCCACATTGTTGCTCATTCAAATAATTCATAATTATTCCCACTAAAATAAGTTTAAAAAAATAGGAAAAAGTTAAATTATAAGTAAAAGTATAATATGTATTTAAAATTTTATTTTTTTTGACTCATTAATAATTAGTAGTAGTTCACATGAATTTATTGGATAAATGCTAATACGAGTGACATCAATCCGTCACCGACATCTTCCGGCTTCTCCGCTTTGTCGCATTCCGCCCAATCACTCGCTGGCTTCTTTCCTCTCGTCTCCCCTATATACCTCGTCGAGGACGCAAATTAGATAACAAAGATTAGTGCGGTGGAGCGGTGAGATCGGAGTCTCGTTCGTCCGACCGGTACTTCCTCAGTCTGTTCACTTTCGTTCTCTCCGGTGTGCCATGGAGGAAGGTTTTCATGTTTTCTTTGTTTCTCGAGTCTCGTTCTTTCTGGATATTCGATTAAAACCTTTCTTGTTGAGTAAATGTTCGATTCTACTCGTGTTTTTCGTGCTTCGGTATTAATTGGTACCTCACGCTTGGGATCAATAGGTATGTGCTGCTTTCTGTTGGTTATGTTGGGGTTTAGTGATACTCTGGTGGCTGTGGGATCCTAAGATGAGCCGAGGCCCATCAAGCTCCTTAGTTGGTGTTTATGGAGTAGGAACTTAATGGGAGTTTCTGTATGCAACTTACTTCCCAGCTAAGTAATTAAATAGAACAAACAATGTGGCTTTCTTTCCTCATTTCTCATGCTTTGTTTTGGTACAACAAATGAAATAAACTTGTTTCTGTTCTTTCTCAAGTTGTACCTTAAATTATAGAGAAGGTGCTTCTTTATGGTGTTAAGAAGATCACCTCTCCTTATCGAAGGTTTCATGGCAAAGTCAGTGCACGAGGCTCCTGCCGTTGCAAAAAAAGAAAATAGTAACTACTGTTGCGTTTTAATTGCTCAAGACTGGATGATGCAGTTGATTTTGCTTGTTATTTATGTTGCAAATATACCCTCACTTTTGATATTTCTAATGATCAGGCCAATGTAAATAAAGCCTTTAAACTTGCATGCCTCTCTTGGTTCACTACGGCTGTCGATTATTTTGGCAGCTCCCTCTAATGGCTGAAGACTGGATGATAAAGTTGATTTTGTTTGTTATTTATGATATGTAAATGACACAATCATATTTTATTTCTCTAGCAAAGATACCAATGTAAAGCCTTAAATTTCCATTACTCTCTTGGTTGGCCATGGTTGTCTATTATTTCTGGCAGCTTCTTCCTATTACCATATCTTTTTGTATTTTGTATTTGTGATTAAAAAATAAATAGTAACTACTGTTGTGTGCTAATTGCTGCAGACTGGATGATGTAGTTGATTTTGCTTGTTATTTATGTTGCAAATAACACCCTCACTTTTGATATTTCTAGCAACCAGACCAATGTAAAGCCTTTAAACTTCCATGCCTCTCTTGGTTGGTGACGGTTGTCCATTATTTTGGCAACTTCCTCTTGTCCCATATCTTTTGTATTTGTGCTTTCGTGATTGGAGCAAGACATGTTAACTTCCTAAAGTTGGTAGTTTTCGTTTCATTTATTTTTTAGAATCACTGCCATCAGTGGGGAGGGAGGACCACTAACCCTAATAAGGGAGGAGATAGAATAGAAGTAGGGAATGCAGGAAGAGGTGAAACAAGAGATTAAGGCAAATGATTAGTATACTATAGGAGGAATCAAAATGAGAGGGGCTCCATCAGGAGAAAACAAAAAGGATGCGTGAGGTAGAGTTAGAAAGAGGAATTAAGGAGAGACAAGGATGACAGAGCCAGAATGGAGACAGATATTGGAGGTAGCAGGGGGTTTGCCTTCTTGTTGGGGATTTTGACCAGTCAAGACTGGAAATATTTTCAGTTAGTCAGCATGGGGATATATAGTCAAATAGCCACTTGGATTAAGCTAACCTATCATGTTAGAATGTGGAACTAGAACTAATGGTAGTCTCATTTGTATTTAAGTACCACTTTTTGGTTTTATGGTGATTTAAATATCTTTAGGGGTTCTCTATAGTCTATAACATAAGTGTTATTAGCATGAGTCTGTCCTTTATGAAGGGTCCGGTGAGGGTTGATATAGATAGTCTTATCCTTATATATAGAGATTGTTTCCAAATCATGGACACCTAAGTTGCAGAGGAGTAACCTCATTGTGTCTCCGAGGCTCATTTTCATTAATGTTACCAAGAGAAAAGTCTCTTGGTGCTAAACTTGTTCTCTTAATTAAATATTGTTTTGGCTTATTATGAAGTTATGTATTAAGTACAGTTGGCTCTGAAGAAGATTTTCTGCTATCCCAATTGCATTTGGCTTGATTTTTGGTAATTCATATTGGCAGGTTTTATGGCTTTGATAGAGGGGTCCTTCCTTCTTCTTCTACTTATTATTAGCTGGGCAGGTGCTGATGCCAGAAGCTTGGTGAACTTTGACGTTATGGGTATATCATGACAACGATGTTTTTGCTTTTCCTAGTTTTTACTGGACATTTGGCTTCTTTTTTTTCTGCTCCTGACAGTAAGCTAAGGGTTATTTTCTCTTTTAGGACTCACAATTAGGTCCCTAGCAATAAGCTTCCAATATAAAATCTTTTGATACAAAAAAATATTAAATAATTCTCATATTAAAATAATAAAAAATCATGAACATCATAAATAATTCAAAAATGAAGGATATTCAACTATATCATGGACATCATAAAGAATTCAAAAATAAAGAATATTACAGGTCTTAAATTGGTAATATTCATTAAGTCACTAATTCCAATCCTTATACTTGTGGAGTGTGGTGGATTTTCTCAGCAGAATCTTTTAATATGACTTTAAATTTCCTTCACCTAAAAAATTATGCTAACTTGACCTGAAGCTTTTCAGCGAGTTAATGCCTCAGTTCTGACCTTATTGTTGTTTTCTTATGCTTTATATGATTGTAAAGGTTCCTCAACCACAACAATTTTTGTTTCCATCCATATGCCATATGTATGAATTTCTTTTAATGAATTGTTGGCTAGTATTTGCATTTATAACTTCTTAGTTCACTTGCTGGTTTAATGAACTTAGTTGAAGGCCTTCTAATTAACTGCCTGTAATGTCTACAGTCCTTTAACAAGTTCTTTCTTTTGAAATTCATGCACCATTAAACAGAATAGAAATTGTCAATGCACAGTTCTGGGTGGACATGGAAATCTATAGACTATGACCATGATAATGCAATACAAAGAATGATATTCACATTTGAAGCTGAATTTTAGACCAAAGAAGTTATGTACGTAACATATTGAAGCTGCCAGATATTATTTGATTGGTAAACGCTAAGTGATATGTTTAAATATTCTAAAACTCCAAGTAGACAAAAGAGTATAGATCTTAAATGGCATCAATTTTGAGAACTCACAACATCAACACGTAGCTTAATTAATTTATTTTTTCATAGATTTCTCAGAACCAATAATAGTTGTGATGATGAAGAACCCTTTTCTTTTAGAAATTTAAAAGAATAGAGGAGATTTTAGTATAGTAAATAAATGTTGTAATACAGTAAATGACTGTTATACATCAAAAACTTATCTGTTTGCAGTGTTCTAGACACCAATCATCCCAATATAGAACCCATATTTCTATAGTAACCGTGCAATTGAAGTGTTAGATAATACAAAAACAGATAAAGGCAAAATTTTCTCAAAGAATAGAACTTGAATTTAATTATGAAACCGATGATATTTTTCTTAATATGGAATATATATTTCCTTAATATTATAAGCATACTTTCTGTTTTTCCCTTCTCTCTCTCTCTCTCTCTCTCGATATCTTCTCATCTATTTTTATATGCAGTGAGAAATTGATGATAAGCATTACAATAATATATGTAGACAACAATTATGATGGCCACAACAAATAGCAGACACAACAGCAGTATTGTCTCCTCTGGTTTACAGTTGTATTTTTTGGTATATTTTAATATTTCTTCCACCTTGGCTTCCTCTTCTTTTTCATCTTCCCTTCTGTCTTCTCTTTTTATATTTTTCTTCTTGTGAGGGGTCAGATTGTCTAGAATTAGCCGAACTTGACCAACTTGTGTTGAGTTTTATTGATTCTATCTGATACCATCAATTTCTGAGTGAGTAGAAGCTCAAGGTGTTAAATCAGTACTAGTCATTACCAATATGGATTAGGATATCTCACTAGATTTGACCAATGCTACAAACTATGACTTATATTCAAATCATCTAGAATTGTTCTGAATCTGTTGTCACCTATATTTCAAAACTTTGCAGTGGACTATAAACAGTGAATATTTGATTGAAAAGCACATTATAGAATTGCATTTAGGGAGGCAGGTGCTATAGTAAATGGTAGTTTAACAAGTTTAGTGCACTGATGTTTAGAAAAATGCTGACATAAATTAACATGATTTGTGGGCAAAAGAATTTGTTATTCACTTAATTATTTTTTTATGAGAAATAATGGATTCATACATGAAGATCTTTTCAATAGAATTATAGCTTAAGAAAGGTACCACTGAATTTCTTGAAGTTTCTAGATGCCAATCTCATTGTAGAATTGTAAACCTATCTCCCTTAGATTAGGTTGTATAATTGTTTTATTATAGGTTAAGCATAAAATTTTTGACTGATAAAAAGATTACGAAAGATTTCTTGTTCTCAGTAACATACCAGACTGGTAAGGCCTGGTGTATCAGATTATATGCCAGTTTGTATCGCACGATATCATTGAATAAGATATTTAAAAAATAAAAATGAATAGTATTATGCTGTTATGAAACTCTATGCTTCAGTACCGGTACTTGGTTGGACCTGTTAATACTCAGTCCAAACCAGCTGACACGGTCAAGACTTGAAATCGTGTTAAATTATTTTATTTCAAAAAGATATTTCATTCAGCATACTTCTGTGTTTCAGTGGATACCTATTGCCAAATTCTTACGACATATATAAGTTATACTGAATCTAGCTTCTAAATGGCAATTATGTGAAAAATTATTATGTTGGTTCCAGTTACAGAAATAGGCCTTGAGACACCTCAAAATCAAAGTAAAATATCTAATGCAGTCGATGGAAATGATAAATTGTGCACATTATGCGAGAGCTTTGTTGCACAGGCTACCCAATATATTGGTGAAAACAAGACTCAAACTGAGATAATTGAGATGCTCCATCAAGCATGTTCTAATGTGGACCCTTTTGAGGAGCAGGTAGTTCTTTATATCACAAGTATTAAGTTGTTTGTGAGAATTCTATCTTGACTCCAAAGTTGCTCCATGCATGTATGGATGCAAGAATTTGTTCCATTTTTTGCTTTCATCTTACAAGGTTCCCATAAGTTTTCTGGCAGTGTGTTATGTTGGTGGACTTTTATGCATCACTTTTCTTTGCCGAGATCTCTAAGATACATCCAGAGGTGTTCTGCACGAAGTTCAATATTTGCGAGGAGATGGTTTCTGTTAATCTACCAAAAAATGATGATTCCTGGCTTTCCTGCTCCCTTTGTCATGATGTGGTTGCTAACGTACTTGTTAAACTGAAAGATCCTGACATCCAGGTAAATGATCATTTTCTGTGCCAATTCTGCTGTTCCAACTTCATTCGTCTCTCCATTTCAGTCTATCATATCCATAATATTAGAGAAGAGACTGTTGTCATTTTTATGAACACTTTAACTAGCATTAGCTCAAGAAGGATTTTCTATTAGTAAAATGCATAATCTTCCATCAAATACCAACATTGTGTGGTCACATCAATAAAAGTTAGAATTGGACTCATCATTTTGTTTTTCAATCAATGGCCGAGTCCATTATAACAGTTATACAGATAAGATATCATTATATTGTGATACATAATAACAATTATCTTTTCTTTGTTCAATCATGCAAGTTTTAGGGTGTTAATGAGTTCCTTTTTCTTTACTTTTCTGCATGTTATATGTTGGATGGACCAAGAGGATAGTCACATATTGATAGGATTGAAAGAGTTGGATTCTATTTATTGGGGTTGGCCCATAATATAGAAGCTTAAGCTTTTGGCTTGAATTAGTGTTTGACCTTCGACCAATTTGATTGAATGAACATGAGTCACACTGCTGCAACGGGTAGGTGAAAAGCTCCAAGATGGAGATGATGTTTACCTTAAATAAGGGAAGACAATCAAAAACTGAAAAGGTCGGGTTACATATATTTGGTTTTGGGTTTGGCCCATAATTCTTTTGAGTTGAACAACTCAAACTCATCAATATTAGATTTCTGGCATTTTTACGAAGTCATCACATACTGGGGCACAATCTTAGCATAGGCAATAAGCAGCATAGGCTGGCTTTTCTTTCTGGAAATTTTTTTTCCATTTTTCTTTTGCTGAATGTTGTTGCAATTTCAGTCCACAACTATGCATGACTATCCAGATTACAAGTTTTTGATCGTCTCCAAATACTTCATGAAATTGACAGTTTGAGGTAATTAAGATGCTTCTTGAGGGATGCAATGGGGTGCAGCATCATGTCAATGAGGTAAGCTTTCAAGCACTAAATGCTTGTAATAGAGTTAGAATTAGGGACTTGAAATATGAATCAACCCACATTTTCTTGAAATATTAGGTAGAACAGCACGTCTCATCTATGTTTCTTCACCATATGCTGTGGCACTTAAATCTGGTTTTCCAATCATCTGACTAAAGAACTTTGTTGCTCTATCTTTTTTTCTTTCTTCTTTGGACAGTGCAAGAAGCTGGTCCTCCATTATGGCCCTCTGATCCTGGAAAATGGTGAAAATTTTCTGGAAATTACAGATGTTTGTGCTGCCATCCATTCATGCAAGACCAGCCAAGTCGAATTCATTGGCACTGCTTCCGCAGAACAAGCTTCCTTGATTGAAGAATAATTGTTCATATTAACACAATTAATATGGCTAAAATGAGTGAAATGAACTACAAGGAAGCTCTAGAACTGATATTGGATAATGTTATGTTAGTAGAGTACATAGGTGTGTTTATGTATCCTAGTTTTTGTCTGATCTATTGTCAATGTGAAACCATGTTTATGTTCTAGTCTATGCAGATAATACTACTTTTATCCCCTTATTTTTCCCTTTCTTTTCATCTAATGTTTTTTTGTGTTTTCGAGACAAATGACTTAGAAAGATGATAGACTATTTGTTCAAGTTATATTGTGATATATCAGGTCATTCTTATTTTATTCTAGGTCAAACTGCTGAACAGCCAAAATTAATCATGACTTGGGTCTGATGAATATTGGGGTGTTATAAATTTTTTTATTTAAGGGAGATCAAATCGTAATTTATTGTTTATTGTTTGATCTTAATTGTAATGTGAATCATGTTATTTATGCTATCTACTTTTATCCTCTTATTTTTTTCGTTCTTTTCATCTAATATGATTTTCTAAGACAAATGGCTTAGAAAGATGATAGATTATTTATTATTGAAGTTGTCCTATGATATATAAGGCCATTCTTATCTTATTTTATGTCAACGTTTTTCAACTTCATTAAGTAGTTCTTTTCTACTCAAATCGTTTTACTATGCTTAAATACTAGATTGATTCTAATATCATTTGTCATGACTCCTTCTCGATGGGCTAATTGACTTGTCAACTTCTTTTAGTCCAAATCATTAACTAAAAATGTTTTAGCTGTAGTTGACAGTAGTGTACTCATTAAACTTTTATAAATTTATTTTAGTCTTACTCACAACTAATTAGAGTATTACAAACTCTCCCAATTAAAAACTTGAGATTATAACATGATAGATGTCGGTATTGGCTTGAGCTTCATAAGTTCTCTAGCTCCATTAATGGGTATTATTTTTCTACTTGAGCTTTCTTTCTTCTAATTTCATCCATGGATAACCAAAATATTAAAAAATCAACTATCATATAGATCACTAACTGAATCTCCTTGCTCAATAAACATAGTCTCTAACACCAATTATATTTATTAGATTGATTGATATCTTACGTTTCAATACTAGAATATATTTAATTGACACTACAGACGTAGCAAAGTGATACTGCATTAAACTAGGAAACTACAGCTTCAAATCAGAGCAACCAGATTCATGCTAGCAGGCATCAAAGAAAAATAATAATAAAAACTTTACTTATATATATACATAATAATGGTTTGTTAAAGATTATACATATCTTTAGCTAAAAGAAATTAATGTTAAAAATAAAAAGGGTTATATGTGTTATTTTTTTAATTATATATAATATCTTAATATTTGGATGAATTATCGAAAAAACCTTTTTAACTTTGAAAAATTCCTACATAATATTTTTTAATGATTATTTTGCCCCTATTAGTCATCGTGCCTTCGTTTTGCCCACTCCTCTGCCCTATTATGTGATAGCTTCTATCCCCTCGTCGTCCCTAATTAGTTTCTAACGAACATCATTATTATATAATGGGGCTAATGGGTTGGGCGATAAGTGAATTAAGGATATGGTAGATTTTTTTTTAATGTTATAAAGTAAAAGTAATCGTTGATTTTATTACATCGTATAAATTCAATAAAAGAAAATAATTTTATATAGAAGAGTCAACGAGGAATCCGAGTACGAGCATCGTCAATCCGACGGCGATCCACGTCTCGTCTTCGGCTTCCTCGCTTCCTGTAAAACACTCGCCTCTCTCCATCTCCTCCGTCCCAAGAGAGGATGGGAATGCGATCGCAAGTGGAGGCGATCGTCTCCTCGATCGTATTCGTGCATCCCCACGAGATCCCCGCTCTGATCCACTCCGCTTCCTGCTTCTTCTTCGTAAAACTCCCCTTCCCTAACGAGTTCCGATCTCAATCGAACCCCTAATTCCCCTTTTCCTTAGACGAATCGATGAGTTCTTGGTAAATTTTTGCAGATCTTGACCGCGTACTTTGTTATCCTTCCCCTGCGGGACGAGGGGGCGATATCTCTGGGTTTGGATAACCTCCCCGGCCTCTTCGTCGGATCTCTTTTTCTGACTCTTCTCGCCGCTCCCATCTCAACTCTAGTCTTTTCCCTGCCCAATCTCCCCAAAGCAAGGGTATGAGATTCTAAACATTTCTTGTTTTTATTTTCTCTTACTAGTTATAAAGGTGATGTTATATTGTTTGGTAGAGTTGTAAAGGAGTTTCTCAAATCTAAAAGCTTGTTGGCTTTGCTCTGAATAAGCTGCAATGAAGATATAATTATAATTTAAATGTGTGCATCCTGTTAATCGATTTCGAACATGTTGACACTACATGTTGTATAAATTTTCCATTTATTTTCTCTTTATAAACTGTGCTCTTGTATTTTTTTTCTTTAAAGCTGATTCTCATCATGATTGGTACATTTCTTATCCTCAAGTGATATCCTCAAATTTCAGGCTTTGGTATGGATACACAGGTTTTTTAGTGTATCCCTTCTTGTATTTTTCATTCTTTGGCATGCCTCTTCTACTGGAAATCTGTCTCCTGCTTCTAAGGTGAGGAGGTCCAAGTGAACAATTATTTTATATATCAAGATGTATGCTCATTTTCTGATTTATATCTGAGTTGGACTTTGTTTCGACATACAGGCCTCAGCTTCAAATTCAACCTTATTTGAGGATGAAAAACTCACTCCTAGCCAAGAGGGTTCTGTTCGTCCAAGTGGATGGAGTAATCATGGGTGGTTTTATGTTATAGTTCGAATAAGCTTGTTCTTATGGGTATGACCTTTACCTTGGCTAACATCATTACACAGTTTTCTAGTTGTAGCATCTATTGACCAAGATGATTGCTACCGAAGGTTGCATTGCTTAATCTCGTGACGATATCATCAACATGGGCAAGGGTGATAGATGTGATGGACACTGAGGTATATCTGCTTATGGAGTGATTAAAAGAGGTTTCCAAGGTTCAAAACTAATGTCTAATTCTCATAAGCATTCAGTCAGGTTCAAGACTGTTTGGTTTCATCGGTGCTGGTGCTACATTTGGACAGTTGTTTGGGTCATTGTTTGCAGCAAGTATGGCTTGGTTAGGACCATGTATGTAATTTTTGTAACCAAAATCATTGCGCTCATGTGGAAAGTAATCACATCCTTATTTATCTTTATTTCATGCAATAACTGATCCCCTCTTAGTTTTGCTTTTATTTTCTGCCCTCATGATGGAGCTTGCTGCACAGACATCTAAAGGAATCAATCGTGATGCACGCAGTGATTCTATAAATTTATCAACCATCAGGTATGAGTATCATTTGGTCCCACTGGCTACAACTAACTTATTTTATATTCTAACATGAACTATTAAGCTTCAAGGTTAGCTCTAAGCGGAAGAAGGTTGATGTTGTTATAGTTGACTGTTTTATATTCATATCACATGTTCTACCATTGATGATGGTGCATGCTAATGTAAATTTATTCTGTGAAATTAAATAACGTGTGAAATTAAAGGTCATGACTGTGAAATGCCCTCTATTTGTAGATTAGATGTCATGCCCTGTCCAAATAACGTGTTTGTAATGTGAAATTAAAGGTTTAAGGTTGTGAACTTTTTTGTGAGAGCTTCTAATAACATGTTTGTACCTCTATTTGCAGATTTATTCTGCCATCACTGACTAAAAAAATGTGAGATGTCCTTGTGGCTGCACAAATTAGATGTCATGCCCTGTCCTTAGGTTTTTTTCTATTTTTGTGTTACATGTCAAGTAAAAAAGTATATCAAATAGTGTTTCCCTAACTTCTTGTAATTTTATGTACAGAAACTACAAATTTATGTTTCCTAATCAATTTGGCAAGCTATGCAAATTTAATTGTTATGTGAGAATCCTGTGGAGTGAAATTTTTATGAAATAAAATGAAACCATGTACTATAAAATAGTGGAGATGAGAACCAAGAAGCATGTTGTGGTGAAGATTATGTGAATTATACCTAAAAGATTAGGGTGGTGACATGCTAAAAAGCATTTTGTTGTAATATGTATAACTATAGTGTCTATATTACCACTAACCCTGTTGAATGGCAGAATATAATAATGAAGTCTCTTTTTTAAATTTTTTTAAAGAATAAGGAAACTCAAAAATAGTGGTGAAAGATATGCAAATTCTGATGATTTTATCTTTTGAAGTTTCCAGATCATTCTCACTACATCCTACCAAAGATTGGTTATCTTAAGAATATTTGGTCCTTAATTTTGGAAAAGATGATGAAGGGGAGTTCTATTTGATTATTGTACAAAGAAATGATAAGTAGAACAGTCCTAGACATGTAACGGTCCTTGACGGACATGTCTGTTCTAAATATTTACGGAATTGTGAATTTAGTACATATGCTTACATTTGGACTTTTTAGTTAAAAGCTAAGATATCTTCATAGGCCACTTTGTCCTACTCAGATCTCTGGAGAAAGCATATTTTTCATACTGCAAGATGGCTTCTGAAGCTTCATTTTCTTTGAGGATGAACATACCTGGCAGAGAGTAGAGGCTTCAACCAAATCTCTTGGTACATGTTTGTCCTTGAAAGGGAGGTGGTTAATATGAATGATTTTTGGTCCAAAAAAGCATCTTTTAACTTAAAACTAATCAACAAATTTACATAGTTGTGATATTACAGATAAACTTAGGAATAACCATTCCAGGTATAAAACTAATGTGAAGCCTGTACTTGAAAGAGTGCATCTTGTTTAATGGTAGCCTGCATTTCATTGTCTAGATCAACAATGTTGTCCTTTATCTTTTCATAACTTTCTAATGATGTTATATCTTCAATTCATCAACTATTTCACTGTATGCCTTCTTTTCTTTCACATTTAGAGAAAATGTTCGAGATCAGCATACTATTTCAGCTGAAGAGACTTCAGCTTTAGTGAAGACTTCTCCTAAATCAGTTACACACATGGTGAAAACTCAGCCTTGTACGATGCTAGAAGGACTTTGGCTTATAATGTCATCAACTTACCTACTTTATGTCTCTCTGTTTCTTTGGCTGAGTGCTGTTGTATCTTCCTTCTTCTATTTTCAGGTCAGCTAGACTTTTTTTTGTTATATTTAGACTTTCTTGGCTATACAAATTGATTACTTATAGAATTTTTCTTGATATCCTGTATGGAAGAAGTTAGGTTACATTGAATACTGTATTTATCCCTTCATTATCTCAAAAGGTTGCTAAAGAACATGAATTTTCTTTGAAATTCGAAGTCGCCTAGATGGGCATAAAGGGACTTTCACCTTCTTGATATTGTTGAATTAAACCTAGCTTGCTTGTCACAGATATGGTGTAACATGAGAAAGGCATTTTAATAATCAAATTTCTTTTGGAAAATGGGAGAAAAGACTGATAAGATAGATAGTATATAAAGTGCAGCAAAGAAGTACTCAGAAGCATAGTGATAAATTAAAAAAATATATCAATTGTTTTTATTTTCTTTCCCCATTAGCTAGCCTGCTGAGCCATTTGAACTTAAGTGGAAGTTAATCATTAATGGAGAAGGTGTTGCATTCAGCAGGAGAAGGTAGTGTGTGCATTTAGCAGGAGAACCATAAACAGGAATGGATATCTTCTCCAAACTAGATCGACAATATGAAAACAATGAACCACATTAAGTAGGATTAATTAGAAAATAAACAGTTGGTATTGGGTGCCAAGTCTTATTGGAAGCCATGCCTGAATCTTATTGGACTATTGTGGTTCAAGTCCAATCAATATTGAAAGCCGTACCTGAATCTTATTGGACTGTTGTGGTCTGGCCATGGACCATTAAGAGTCCAATTCATATTGGCATACTGACACACAGTATGCCGGTATGTGCCATGGTGCCATGAAGGAGGAAGGAGTATGATAAGAAAAAGAGGAGGCAAAGGAGGAGGAGAAGAGGAGCTGGGGGAGGAGGTGCAGGAGGAGAACTACAAGAGGAGGTGGAGGGGGAGAAGAAGAGGAGGAGATGGAGGAGGGAGAGAAGAAGTACTAGTGGCAGCCGACGATAGGCAGGCTAGTGGGGGTGGGCAGCAGCGACATGCCCCACACCACCCTAAGAGTCTCATGGGTTGACAATGAGGGATTTTTATGGTACATTATGCCTAATACACTAGTCAAAAACGTATTGAGGGAGGGAGGGATCAGTTTCTTAACCCAGGTTTATGGTACATTATGCCTCAATACACTAGTCAAAAAGGTAAATTTTTTTTAATTACTGTTGGTACATTAGTACAATAATTTTCCCGTTATCTTCTCTCTCACTAGCTTGATCACATCCCTAATTGGCCCTATGAGTCTTACAACTCCCTATATAAGGAAGAGGAAGCAGTTAAAATTGTAGAACAGAGCGAATGGAAGTATAGGTTTTAGTCATATCTTACCAACTATTGCACATGTCTGTCAAAACTGAAGATATAATACCACAAGGAGGAGCATAGTTGCTGTTAACAAGTTCTTAGCACAGATGTGTTTCTTTAGATAACTTTATAAGTGCCTATTTCTCTATATTTTCTTAAATTTGCCTATGATTCTCTTAACCTGAAAGTTCTAAGTAAATTAATTGGCCATAGTACAACTTATTATGTTTGATTGCTCAACATCTTATCATGTGGTGTAAATAGTTTTACTCTTTGTTGTTGATGACAGAAAGTGACAATTATTGCAATGACAGCTGTGAGCCCTATTGCTAGAAGAAGATTGTTTGCACTAATTAACAGTTTCATCGCTGTTTTTATTCTTGCCGGACAACTTACTTTGACGGTAACTATTGTCTTTGCCATCTACTTGTTGCAGCTCTCTTGATTCTCTTAAACTAAAATTGTTGATATGTATAACTAAAATAATTTGAAATGCCAATTTCATAATGTATGATAAAATGTCATTGCATTTGATAAAATTCAAATGCAATGACAGCTGTCAGCCCTATTGCTAGAAGAAGTTTGTTTGCACTAATTAACAGTTTCATTGCTGTTTTTATTCTTGCCAGACAACTTACCTTGATGTTAACTATTGCCTTTACCATGTTCTTGTTGCAGCTCTTTTGATTCTCTTAAACTAAAATTGTCGATTTGTATAACTAACATAATTTGAAATGCCAACTTCATAATGTATGATAAAATTCAAATATTTAATCATTCAATAATGGTGAACTTGCTTTTTTTTTTATATACCTGGTTTAGAACTTTAGATAAACTCTAAATTCCCCATGTTGAATACATGGGCAGATGTACTTTAACCATCAGTTTTTCTTGAATATTTTATAAATACTACTGTTGAGGGTGCTTTTATTTTTATTGATTTTGGTTTTGCACATCCTTCTCTGCTAAACATATTACTGTCATCTCTATTAAGGCTATGTTGGTCTATGTTTAAAATCTCTTAATTCCTATCAGCACAATCTCAAAGTGGTGAATAGAGTACCAGTGTGACAAGTTTGAAGTTTGAAATGTTCATTCTGCACATGATGACAGGATTTAACAGGGACCCTCTTTCTTTTATCCTTGTTTTTATTCTTGTAGGTGTGTATACCACTTGAAAAGTTAGATTAGTTATTTGGTCTTCGTATTGACCTTTTCAAAGAGCTGTTCACAAAGCATTGCAACCAATTTTACAGTTCATCTGAAACTTTTAGAACCAAAAGCCTTACCAGTTGTCTGCAAGTGCAAATAGTTTATTGAATAAGGGATCAAATGTCATCTTTTTGATCAAATTTTGCTTTCTGTGCCAAACCTTGCAGGGTCGCATTCTTACAGTTGCTGGTATTACTATCGCTCTTTGCTCGGCCCCATTTGTTGCAACTTCAAACATGGTTGTTCTTGCTGTGTGGCCTACATGGATTACAGTTGCTATCACTGAGACTATTCGAAAGGTATAGTATGCACAAAAAGATTATTTCATTAGACTTGAGAAATTTGGAGATCTACTTTTTTGTACCCTCATCATTAAGTTCAACAGAAGACATTAGACGTTGCCTTTTGCATTCATTGGGAATTAACAGTCATTAGAAACTGACTTTTCATTTTCTAGTTCCTTGGCATCACTGTGCTGCAAAATATATTAAATAATTGTATAAGTTATATTTTTTAATGCATACTTCTCCTAGGAAAATGTTTGCTCCAATAGCTTTTTTTATGAAGCTGTTGAGTGATTGCTGGTCTTAACTCATAAGCATGGTGGAGTCCAGAAGATAAACCAACAGAATAATAATGTGGCTTAATTAGTTATGGGTTCACCTGTGTGAACTTTCTAAATTTGTCTTGTTCTGGTGAAATAAGTGTCAGCTATTTGTTCTCCACAGTTGAAAGTACTAACTTCGGATAAAATTATACTCTATCTTTCTACTGAATCTGTTCAACCTAAGCATAATTAAATTCATTTTTCTGATTATTATGTAATATGCCAGCCACTGTTGAATGGGGTTAGCTGACTACACTGAGAACTATATTCAACATACTGTGAACAACCTTCAAACTCGCATTCCTGCCCTTATTTCTTGCATCCTACTTTTACTTTTTGCTACTTTGATGTTCACATTGGTAACCATTTGTCCTTTTTCTTGCACGTGCTATGAATCATGACTATCCTGAATAACAATAAGCTGTCCCTATAACCAGGGAATGTTGTTTTCCGTACCCAGACCTGATTGGTTGTTGGTCGGTCTGGTATGTACTGAACAATACTGGTGTATCAACACATGGTATACCAGTATGAATCGGTGTTTCAAATAGGAGGAAGGAGAAGAAGAAGGGGTGGAGGAAGCAGGAAGGAAGAAGAGGATGCAGGAGGAAGAGGAAGGAAGAGAAAGAAGAGGAGATGAGGATGAGGGAACATTTTCGTCGGCAGCGCACAGCAAGCAGCGGGCAGCAGGCGGCAGTTGGTGATGGGTGGTTGCATGTGGCAGAACAGGAAGGACGTGCATTCGGGGTGAAGAGGGCTCGTGAACATTAGTCTTGGAAGTATGATTTTTTTTTAGCATTCGTTTTGGACCACCTGAGACAAGGTGGTCCATGTAACTGGTTCACACCTGGAGTGATGCAGACTATCTATTTTGTACTAGTCCGTGTGGAAATGTCAAACCATGCCTATAACTATTAGTTTTCTCATTGACTATGTGACTAACATTCGGGCAAAAGATAGTGAATGTTACACAACTTACCATCATTCATTACATTTTCTTTAAGATTGTAAGACGGTCTTATAAGTTTGCATACGGGTTGCATCTAGTACTAGAGGGGCCCAAGCCGCCCAACGATGATATAGGATAAGTTACTTCAGAATGCATTCTATGTACTTTTATTATTTTATATTGAAAGAATGGAATCAGATTAACTTAAAAATTATTAGGAATTTTCTTTTCTTTTGCAAATTTTGTTATGCAATTTTTAATGTGTCATTAGTATCTTTTGGGTTGATGTTCAATTTCTGAGAGCTGTATTTGTCGCTATTTGTGTGGTTATTACTTATTACATTATTTGCTTTATCACTGTATCCTGTACAGGTTACTACTTATGTGGTTACAAGACCTGGAAGGGAACTCCTATTCACTGTTGTATCACAGGATGAGAAGTATAAAGCCAAGGTGACTACTCTATGTTGTCTGTCTTTTTCCTTTTAGATAAGAAGGAAGGTTAGAATACTTCTTAATCATGTTATATAGTTTATATAACGTCATTATATTGCAATCGTTATATAGTTCCTTTTATGGAACAGTTTAGTTTAAGTCTATATGCAAAAGAGTGTGGAAGAACTCGGTCACTGGAGCAGTTGGAGTATGTTAAGAGATGTGGTTCTGAAGAGGTCACAGACTAGGAATAAGCAACCTCTGAATTATATATTTTTGCTTTTCTGAGGTGCATGCTATTTGGGGAAAAAAAATGTAGTTCTTCACAGAATCAACTTATCATCAGAATCCTTGGCTGGCAAAACACGCACCTTAACCTGCATGGCTATCTGTTGGTTAACATGGTGTAGTGATAGATAGATAAAGTAGGTTATAGGAAGAAGCAATGGAAAGAAGCAAAAGTGAAGATTTCTTTGGTCTATGTAGTGATAGATAGATAAAGTAGGTTATAGGAAGAACAAAGGAGAGAATGAAGAAAGAATTAAGCATGACCGTACTTGTATAATCTGATCACTATAGGTCCAGTTGTTTACTGAATTTTATAGGTAGCAATGCCGCATTTTATATTATTGACGTACAAAACTTACTCTAGTGGATTCCTACGGAGTTATAACTTTGTTGTGTGTTCCAATTTTTCTTGTGTTTTCTGATGATATTGACATCCTTGGTGATTATGCAGATTTTCATAGATGTTATTGTTCAAAGACTTGGTGATGCAACTGCAGCTGGAGTTTATAAATTACTCTTTGGCAGCCTTAACAACAGAACATCCATGGTTTCTCTCTACGCTTTGCCAGTATGTGTTATAAACTTATGATTAAATCTAACTTTCTCTGACATATACTGCAGCATTTGCATGTTACAATGATGGTATTTGCTTCTCTGACATTGTTCTTCTAGTAAATTCTTTTTCTTGGTGCTAATCTACAATCTTCTGGTATCTTATTCACTTATTTGTATAATAATATTTCAGATTTGGAGTTAAATTATTCATGGTGTTTATGATGTATGACTATGCCGGCTAGATTTTTGCAGTGACTGCCTTAGAATTCTTAAAGATGATATTTCATTAATGGAAGACTTTGTACACTGTTAAAATAGTTTGTACTGATGATGATGTTGTTCTCAACTGTATCAAATTCCCATCTATCAGCTATCAAATGTATGGTTAGAGGGCCATTTTGTCCTTTCTGAATAGCCAGGATTTGTAACATGATTGCGCTAGTGTATGGTTCAGTTTAATGATTGCTGGAAATCTGTTTTGCCTTGCAATATTTAAGAATAATAATTTAAGGATCCAGAAAAAAATGTGAAGACTACAGTGATCAATTTTGAATAGATCATGGACCATATTATGCTCATTGAATCTGATGAACATAAGATTCTATCTAATGATACGTCCTTGTTTCATGTGATTTCAGCTATGTTTCCTCTGGTTGGCCACAGCATTTCACTTGGGAAGGCGTCAAACTGACCTGGCTAAACTGCAAGCTGCTTCTATATCCTAATTGACTACATGGAGATAAACAGGTACTTCAATGCTTTGCTTGGTGAGCTGTAGCAATGTAATGTAGACTACTTCACAGAAAGGTAAAAGATGCCATATACCAGTTAAATTTAGGCAGAAAAGCACAATGTAAGTGATATGTAATATAGCAAAGCTCTTTTTGTTATTCAATAATATGAAGCGAGATGATTGCTTGGTCTTTCGGCCCGGCCTTCCAAAATATTCATCTACATCATTCCAGTAAAGGTTTTACCATTAAAGGATTCACATTGCATGAGAAGATATAGAGGTTCTCCTCTCCAATGGATGGAATTCTTCGCCCTATTACAGCTTTAAGACGTTTCACATGTCCACTTTAGTAAAGACAAGCAGCAAGTCTGAGCTACAGAAAGAAATGGTGGGACTGGAGCTATGGAAGCCCAGGTTAATGAAACAAAGAATTCAGCTTTTTGTTGACCTTTGAACATGTGACCATTGAGTTGTAACTTAATTCAAGGATAGCTAGATTTGCTTGACCATACTCATTTGATCGTTAGGTTGAGTACAGAGTGAAGTCATGTTGCTTTCTGTAAGCTATATCATTTACTTAAGTAATCCTTTTTGTTGGAAGAATTTGAAGCTTTATACTTAGTTTGTGGAAAAATACCTATTTTGTTTAAACTCCTTTGTTTTAGCAGCGGATCAAAAACTCAAGCCCGGACAATTCAAAATTGAATATTGGGTTAGAACATATACTATATGAAGTGTTATCTCTTTACCTTTTTCTCTTTGTTTCTCAAAATTGTAGTTTTGTGCTAAGGTTGCCTTCTCCCTAATAATCGATTCTTAATGCATACCCTTGTGTCCATGAAGGGATGTAGTCATTTATTAGCTTAATGTTATTAATATAAAGGGATGGTGGCTGCTCACTTATTAGTTTGTATGTCCCTCGTTGTTCCGATTGCACCAAGCTGTTATGAATTGTATCATTGCCCTCCACCCCACCCCACCCCAACCCCTATCAGAGAGTTTGTTTGTTTGTTGAGATGATAAGACATGAAAAAGAAGACTTGGGGATTGGCGATGCAACGGGAGAAGTGAAAATGGAAATATCCTTCTTTAAGACAAATAAAAAAAAGAAAAAGAAAAATACATTTGTTGCACCATTGGCATTATAGCTATGCCCTCTTCAGAGTTGAATACAGCTCCATCCAACAAAAAGTAAAACGAAAGGATGTTAAAGAGTAAAACATGGCAACACATTGTGTGAAGACATTAAAAACTAATAATGGTGTCTATTATTAGCTAATTGCACTAATATAATATATGAGGGCTTTTCCATTTATGTTTTTTTTTTTTTGAAGTATGAAAATAGGTCCCTCCTCATATTAATATTGTTGAATCTCGTATTTTGATGATGAAACTACTTGATATATGTTTATGATTTAATCTGCGTTTTGAGTGACGCAGGATGCTTTGATCAGGATGAGACAATTAAAGCAGGAAAATCATGTTGTGCCGGAGGAACATGTTAGAAGATTGGACGTCGGGCCGGTGGATCGGTCGACGTATCGACAGAAGGCTTCGGGCCGTGGACTCGGGCATCGGGCCAAGAAGAGCGGGTATTGTGCCAAGGATATCGGAGTTGCGGAGTCAACAGGCCGATTGGGCAATAGGCTGCAGGAAAGGACGATGCGCCGAAGAATCGGACGAAGCGTCGAGGGACCAATGACATGCCGGACAACTTGGTTAATTGCTTAGGATTAATTGTCTCGATCGAAGTTTTGCTTTAATTGTGCAGGATTAACTATGATAACGATGAAGACATAAAGCGAAACAAAGTGTCGGAGTCAAGCGCGAAGGATTTGTTGCAAGTTCGAGAGTTCGACGGAAGTCTGAAGGTTCGTCGGGAATGCTACCGGAACTAGCCGAAAAAGATCGGAGCTTGCCGAAAAAGCTTGTTGGAACTCGCTAAGAACAAATCGTGAAGTCTAGGAGCTTGCCGGGAGTCCGCAGAATGGTTTCCGAGAGTTCATCGGAAGACCGCCGGAAGTTTGCCGGAAGCTCGCCAGAAGAAGTCTTGACTTGCGGACTTTGTAATAGCTTAGAAAATGTCTTTAAAATCATAGTTAGCACATTAATTAGGGTTAGGATTAGGTGTTAATCCTATAATCCAAGTAGGGGCCAATTAGGCCCAAGTTCGGACTGGTTTGGGCCAAGTTTGGAGCCAAACCAAGTGAGCTGAAATAGTGAAAGAGGTGGCACCGCCCCAGCCAGGAGGTGGCACCGCCTAGGCTAAGCCTCCCAGCGAGACTGGGCGGTGCAACCTCCCTGATAGAGAGGTGGCACCGCCTGAGCAAGACTGGGCGATGCAACCTCCCTGACAGAGAGGTGGCACCGCCTGAGCTCGGTCTTCGAGCTCTGCCAGGCGGTGCAACCTCTCCGGTCAAGAGGTGCAACCGCCTGATCCCGGAATTCCGGGATTTGATCGTTTTGAGCTCCAAATTTGAATTGGGTTGGGGCCTATAAATACCCCACCCATTCAGCACTGAAGAGACACAGACCTACACCGAAATCTTGATCTTTTCTGTGATTCTAAGAGCTCAAAAGTGTTGTAAAGCCTTTAAGTCTCCTCCTTCTATTCTTCAAGTTTTGAGTTGTAAAGTGAGGAGAGAAAGGTCTGTAAAGGTCGTCTCCTGAGCCTGTTAAAAGGAGAGAAACTGTAAAAGGGCAGTTGGCCTTCGCCTATTGAAGGAAGGCCTCTAGTTGACGTCGGTGACCTCGTCGGTGGAGGAAGCCAAAAGTGGAGTAGGTCAAGACTGACCGAACCACTCTAAATCTCTGGTTTGCGTTTATTTTGAGCACTTTATCATTACTGCAAACCTCCTTCATAACTACTGCTCTCTGCGCTTTTACGAACAAGTTCTAAGTGTTGTTCTTTCCGAATCTGCATTCAGACGTAAACCAGTGTTTTCGTACGATATTTACATTGCAGTTTACGTTTACGCCTTGATTCTGCAAAACTGTCTTCTGCGCTTTTACGAACGAGTTTCTAAAGTTCAGATCCCTTTGAAATTGCGTCTAGACGTAAAATTGCGTTTAGACGTAAAACTGCCCAAACTGTGTTTAGACGTTTTAGACGTAAACTGAGTTTAGACGTAAATCTGCGTTTAGACGTAAATCTACGTTTAGACGCAAAACTGCGTTTAGACGCAAACTACGTTTAAACGTAAAACTGCGTTTTAGACGTAAACTGAGTTTAGACGTAAATCTGCGTTTAGACGTAAATCTGCGTTTAGACGTAAATCTGCGTTTAGACGTAAAACTGCGTTTAGACGCAAACTGCATTTAAACGTAAATTGTGTTTAGACATAAACTACGTTTAGACGTAAACTGCACTTAATCATAAGTTATCTTAGAGTCGGCTTTTGCATCAAAACTGATTTTTATCGAACGAACGTAGCTTTCGTTTTTAATCGCTAAAAGGATTTCCGCTGCACTAATTCAACCCCCCCCCCCCCCCCCCCCTCTTAGTGCTCTCGATCCTAACAAATATTACATGCATAATATCCCTTCCAAAATTTAGATTTTGTTAAAATCTAAAGTCTAATTTAGATTTTACATACATATAATATACCAATCCAATTAACACCCATCCACTAAGCACAAGTTAATTATTATTAATTACTGAAGACCCGGTCCAATTCTTACCAAACCCACCCACCCGGCAGTTCGGTGGGCCCCGTTCAGGTATATATATATATATATATATATATATATATAGTCGTACCAATCTCCTAGCCATATATCTGGCATGAATGCAGCATGCTTTAAAAGTCAACAATGAACTCATTGTAGCTGCCAACCTTTTGTTTTCTTCTCAAACTACCATTCTCTCAAGCCTGCTCCTTTGCTTCTCTAAAAGTGCTTCCCATGGCGACTCCTCGGTGAGTAGATCTCAGAAGAAAGAGAAGCGAGAGAGAGAGAGAGAGAGAGATGTGTCCTTTGAGAGTGCTGTTGATCTTTCTATCAGCCACCTTGGCTGGTTTCTTTGTGATCAGAAACCTCAAGACCCAGCCAGAGCTCAATGAAGAACAGCAGGAAGAAGACTCCTCTCCAGCACAGCTTCCCCTTTCCACCAAGGTAAAGCTCTCTCTCTCTCTCTCTCTCTCTATCTCTCTACTGTTCTGTGATGGTAATGGTGTTGGTTTCTGGGATGAATCAGGTTCGATCAGCAATCGGAACCGGGTTTTGGACCTGTGTTGATATGGCAAGTGGGAGGTACTTGTGGAGGATTGTGATGGCTCCTGCTGCTGTAGAGAAGATTTGCTGAGAGCTCTGTGGGAAGAGGAGGTTCTTGTTGCCTCTTCTTTCTTTGCTCTCTCTGCAAGCAAAAAGAAAAAAATCATTGTCTACAAAAAGAAGCAATGTTACAAATTGTAGAACAACTGAAGGAAATCTAAAAATTATTGAGCATTTGATACTTGTTCAATTGCAAATTGTAGATCAACTGAAGGAGATCTAAAAGTTATCAAGCTTTTAATACTTTGTCTATATGCATCAAAGAAGCAATGGTGCCGATTGTCAATCAACTAAAGGAAATCGAAAACCTATTGGGTTTCTAATACTTGTCTATATGCATATTTTGTCACTCTGATTATTAACAGATTAGATAATTAATTTTTAGATAGTGATTAGCTTTTTTTTGCTTGTTATCTAAAGATTCCTCCCATTCAGACTGCTTTTTTTCATTTTATTAGAGACAAAGGCCACATATAAAAGAACAAAAACAAGAAAAGGCTTGCACTAATTATAAGATACTGACTGCACCAATTAACTCAGTCAACAATGCATGAACTCTACAATTCTGAATGGACTTAGAAAGAATATTTCTGATGGTCTTGTCTTTCTTTTTTTTTCTCTTTGTAATTTTGTTCTTCCATGCACATTGGAAAACTGCGAGGAATGGCATATGGACAAAAGAGAAATGAAGTCTTTAAGAAAAACCTTTTTATAGCATCCATTATTCATCTTTCAAAAAATGATCTGAGAGGAACAGAAACTACATGAAATTATTATACCGAGACAATGGATTGAGCACACATTATTGCAGTTTCAATGTAAGATATTTGAAGAATTTTGACTGTTGTTAGGAAGAAAAGCTTGGTCTGAACCTGGAAAATGAGAGTATCATGAGCATGATGGTTGTACAGGTCGGAAGCAAAGCACCGTCTCAGTGCAACAATCTATGTGCAAAGTTGGCATCATGTCCATTGCTGTCTACTTTCCATCGACAAGAAGCACCAGGACAGCTACACTTTCTTCCGAGTGTGGTGAACTGCATTGTTAACTGCAAAAATTGTTTAGTGAAAGAAATCTTGAAGAGTCAGCAAGAAAGGTCATCTTTTCAACATTTTGGCATTTCCCAACTGCTTTCCTAAACTGTACCTGCAAGTATTTCACGTTGTGTGGAAATCCAGAAACTCCAAATGAGTGATTCCCTCTTTGTCTGCACCAAAATCAAATTAGAACATACAATGATATTGGTCATTGTTGATAGGACAATATGTTTCACTTAATCACCTATGGACTTTTTTTAATCATTTTATAGTTGAAGGCCTTACTCCTATAAATCAAGCAGCTTTAGCCACATGGAGAATTTGGCAGACAGTAAAATTCAATATAATAACCTTGTCGATGACTTCACAGTTCCACGGCTACAGCAAGACGAACTGAGGGACTGCAATTTGGAAACAAGGGAAAGGCAAGTCTACTTGATGCAACTTATGAATGATGTGTGCTGAACTAAATACCACAATGTAAACATTCCAAATTTGAAGAGTATCTTTTGTACTCTTTGAACTGGGCGAAGTTGGCTATTAATCAATTCAACAAAAGCTGAGATTATTATCACAAGGGTTGCAGCTTTAAAGAGTACAAACATAGAATAAAGATCATAATCACCTAGATGAAAATAATTGTCAATGCAAGAGAGCAGCATTGTGTAAAATCGAGTCTTATTTAGTTTAAGAAAATCACAAAATGCACATGTTATAACCAAAAGAGAAATTAGTTCAATAATAAAACCATATTTGCATTATGGCAAACTTCATTAGTCACAACAATTTATAGTGAAGATTTAGTACACAAGCATGAAATATTTGGCCAAATTATCATCCAAACCGATGGTTCCTGTAACCCCTCTGCTGAGTTTGCAGGCATTAGATACATTATTAAAGCTTCTAATGACTCTATCATGGTTGATGGCTGCAAAATGATTAAAGCTTCTTCTCCCGTCCAGGCCGACTGCTTAGCAATTTGGAAAAAGGCTATCCATAGCCACTCTTGAAGGATTCCAAAATCTACATGTCAAAACTGACTCTCAGAAACTGCTATCCTGTATTCAAAAGCCAGACTCCACCCCTGGGCATTCATGAATGTGACCTCTAACATATTGTCTCTAACTGAGTCCTTAAATATATCTTCTTGAACCTTGTTTACTTGTTCTGAGAATTGGGATGCCCATCTTTTAGCTAACGCTGCTCGATGTTGGATCATTTCCCAATCCTGGAGAAACGAACTTCATACTAATTTTTGTACTGATCTTACACAGTTTTTGGTCATCTCTAATGACAAATGAATGAATTTTAGTTTTCTTAAAGAAAACAGAATTTAACTATATAACCAAGATTGCCTTAAATGACATTCGAAAGAAAATCGCAAAACATTTCTACAAACCCAAGCTTATATCACCGGAACAAATCTGTCACACATTAGTGTAACATATGCAAGTTCAGATAGTTAGGAATATAGTGACTTATATGTCCTGTCTATTCCAGAGAGGTAGAGATAGCATAAGATTAAAATTTCATCCTGAGGCATAGAGACTCAAAAAGATGTTCAAGTTTGGTGTATGTCAGGATAGCAGAAGAATCCAAGTTGTCAGCTATACTTATTGTCTTTTGACCTATACTGATTTTTGGTAGGGTAGTTACTATCGAAAAAGAATAGCAAAGAAGAATATCTTCAATTAGCATCACTTTGATGGCTAAATATAGCTCGAGTCAGAAATTTTTTAGGAAAAAGTACAAAGCATTCAAATATAATTGGATATTCCCAGCCACATACGCCACCGTTTGGTTGACCGTAGCAAAAACTGGAACACGCATTAAAGCAGAGAGGATTTTCAGCAAAGTAGAGAAAGTAAAAGGAATTATAGAGACAATTGCAGAGAAGCAACAACCCTAAAAGATCACATAAAGGTGGAAATGCTTAAAGAGTAATTTTATGTGCCAATTTCACAGTGCATTAATCTGAAAACTCACTTAGTATCTCCTCCCAACAAAAATGATTTTTTGGATCACGCAGCAACAAATAAATATTGCATGATCCAGAAACAATATATACATGTCATGAAAGTAACAACAAATATTTTCAAAAGCTTTGCCGCATCTATGGAAAAGAAAGGGAATATAAAATTTTAAAATAAGAATGCAGCAATCTAGGTAAAAAGTTTCATCAATGGAAGTCGATGTGATAGTTGAGGCTCCTAGTTCTGTAACCATGGAGTTTTGCTTTTTTTTGTCAAATTTATTTATGTTACAAATAATGGATTTTATAGTTCACAATGGAAGAAAAGCTTTAGGATATAGGTTTCTCATTCATTGCAGTGATGGTTTCCTTTTTCTTTCCGGGTTAAATCACCATAAGCAATATGTAATATCAAAAACAAAAAGAGGTAAAGATCATATTACTTGGAGATGCACCTACAACATGAAAGAATAACTAGTGATGTTAAGTGTGAGCATCATCATTACAGAAAAGCATAAATCCAAAACATTCGAAACAGACTGAACATCATTGCAGAAAAGTTTAATATAAAAATTTCAAAGGGATGACAATGTTACAAAAAAATGAAATTGGAGGGAGCAAGATGTATCTGAAGATAATGACACACAGGGTTGGTATACAGTTCAAGGTGAATGCTTAGAAGCATCATTTAGCAGTAAAAATAACATTACAATATCACTTCAGAAATTGATCAGCAATAACTGTTAGATCTAGAATTCATCATATGATGCGAAAAACACAACACAATTCAAAGCATGAGAAAGTCCAAATTCTACAACAGTTATAGGGGATTGTAAGTTAACTGATCCATTAGATGGATAGGCATGAAAAAACGTAGTTATTTGGTTTCTTTAATCAAAGATGATTTCCATTCATTTAATCAACCACAAATGACATGATCAATGAGCTATGCATAGCTTTTCCAAAGCTAAAAAGCCATGATACATGAAAAAGACTTTCTCAAGAATAAAATATCATAACATTTCAGTATAATAAAATGAATAACAAGTACCTTAAACAGCAATCAGGTTCCATGTAAAGATTAAACACCTTTTTTGCACCAAGATCCAAGCAGATGATGATTCATCTAGCATCTGGCAAGTTCATTTTGAAAACTTGCCTCTTCAGCTCCTTTGCATCTTCCTGCAACAGTATATATGCTGGAAGAGGTTGGACCAACGTAACCAATGCAATACAAGAGAAAATAAGAAAAGAGTTATGGACCACAAGACAGATAATACATTGCTAATTATGAACTACTACAGGCAATGATGCATCAAAGACAAATCATAGATAAAATGACTGGCATAAAAATTTGCAAGAGAGAGCAAGCAAGTATACAACAACAACAACAACAACGTGGTAAGTCTCAACAGAGCGAGCAAGTATATTTGGAAAAAAAATCAAATTTATAATGATTTATAATTAGTTAACACTACAACAGAAGGAAACAACCAAATGCTGACTCTTCCTCTCTGAATTTAGCATTTAATATATGTTAACGATTAAACTGTTCAAACAACCCAACTACTAAGGATAGATATATAGTTTATTTTCTGGGCTTCATACCAAAATCATCATGAGGGAAATATAGACATAAAACTTCACAAGATGTGTGCTTTTCCCTGGAGTGGCTTTTGCTTTCCAATATATCTCCCAAAGGAACTTAGAAATTTTGATCTAGAGAAACTAAAATACAAACATGATTTTCACATGCAACCAAGTAGCGAATATAAATCAGATAGAAACAGAAATCAATCATGTAAAAATTAATGTAAAAAATGATTCAGATTTACAGATTAAAAATAACAATAATTTGCAATCATATGAAACAAGATATGCATAGAGATATTATCCAGTATATAAGACAACCATGTAGGTGGCTGATGATAACATGATGATAGCTTGTCCCACGTATCTATGTGGTCACATATGCATGACAGAATTGTGGTCATGAATTCAGGTTTATTTTCACATTTTTGCTACAAATTATTTCTGTTATTGATTCATTTTAATACTATACATCATGGTCTATAATATTTTTATTTTAATTTCACATATCTTTACATATTTCTTATAGCTTAACACCTATGATCACAAATATAATTTGCTAAGTGTTTAATTTATTTACTAATTTTGATTTTTTTTTCCTGGAGAGGCCTTTTATCTACCTACTAGAAAGATTTGCAAATATAAGTTAAATGGATATTTAAAAATAAATTGAATAGATAACTTCATAAGCAAAGCTTGCAGCTGAAATTTTCATCATTAGTTGACAATACCTACAAGAAGATCATGCACCAGTGTTGATGACCACAAATACCAATCAGTGCCCCAGGTTGTCCTAGTCACAGGAATATGCAATATATTGGCATCTCAACAGCTAAAACAAATGACATGGCACTGATCACACAGGAAGGTGAATCCTATACCTTCTCGTGTAATAACATCAACTCTAGCTCCTTTATCAAATACCATTGTCCAGAGACGATGCACCATAGGTGGTAAAACAATCCAAAATCACATGAAACAGAGTTTTGCAAGATTTTATGATGATAGGAATTCTTATTTGAATGCTGAGGCAACTTTGCTCTTGGAATTCGTCACAGGAAGTCTACTCCCACAAAGAAGACCAGATAAAATACTCTTATCACCATCATCACTCTTTTTCTCCAAGCTGCTCAAATTGCTTATAAGAGACCAATGAGTTTCAAAATTGGGAGAGTGTCCAGCCAGTTGCATTTCCTGCAAAAGCTCTGATGCCTTGTCCAGATTGTTATCGAGACGGTAACAATCAAGAACATGACTATACAAGCTGTAAGTTGGAGGAGGGCCATATTGGAGCATAGTTCTCAAAATTCTTTGGGCATCATCAGTCCTCCAGTTCGCACAAAGACCTTTAACAAGAGCATTACAAACTTCTACACTAGGCTGAAGGTTCTGGTGCAACATTTCAGCATGGAAATCAAGTGCTTGATCAAATGCCTTGCAAACACAGAGCCCATGAATGACTGAACTATAACTCATCTCGCTTGGAAGGTTACCCTTTTTGAACATTATATTCAGCAGATCAACTGCATTCTGTACTCCAGAATGCATACACATATTTTGAATCAAATTATTGTAGTCAATGTTTGCAGGAATTAGCCCCTTTTTGGCTACTCTATCCAGAAAGAGTTCAGCCTCAGAAAGACCACGACATCTGAGAAGGGCCATGGCGAGTTCATTTTGGATAACTGAACCATGCTTCCATTTATTATGTTCCATCACCTGACTCAGTTCTAATGCCTTCTCAAGCTTTCCATCGTTGCAAAATTGACATATTACTATTCTCAGGCTCCGATTGCTTGGTCTCCAACCCTTGAAAATAATTGTATCAAGTGCTTCAACTGATTTAATGACTTCTCCACACTTGTGAAAGCCGTGCACAAGAAAATCATAAGTGTTTTTATCAGGAAGAATGTGCATGTGTTGCATATCTTTTAATAGAGTTTCAGCAATAGAACTGTTACCTGTTTGAAAGAGACAAAATATTAAAATGTTATACAAACTCAGTTCCACCAATTTATCTTTTTGCTGGATCAGATCTTTAAGTCTCAAAGCATGAGATATCAGTCCCTTCAAGAGCATTTGACGCACAAGGCTCCGATAGCCTGAAATAGAAAGGTTGCCATGTACTCTTATTAAAATACCTAGTAATTCAAATGCTTTCTGAATATTATTTTTTTGACAGCACATTTGCAACAATGCATTTAAAGCATTATCATTCGGGAGAATCCTACTCAGCAACATTTCTTGCAATTGAGATAAACCATCATTAAACTTTCTTGTCCTGCTTAACTCACTCAGAAAAATGTTAGAAATAAGAAAACCACAGTCAGGTTTCCTGGTCAGTACAGATTCCTTAAGAGCAATGGCTTCTTCAAACCTGTTGAACCGAAGCAACAAAGGGATCATGTGCTGGCATACATTTATAGGCAAGGTCATGTTCTTGTTGTGTAATATATCCAATATTCCAAGTGATTCGACCAATTGCTGCTCCTTCAAGAAGCCCATACTGATATATACAAAGGGTGCATGATCCATGACTAAATTTCTCTCGAGAAGCTCCTCCACCAAAATACACCCAACATTTGTATAGCCTGTCATGCATAACTCCTTCAGAACACTAGTACATAAGGAAGAAACCAATGCAGGGCAGTTCTCCAATATCCTATCAAACAGCTCCAGAACTTCTTTGATCAATCCCCACCTACACAGAGAACTAAAAAGAGGTCTAAGGTCCTTAGAGCTTGGTAACCACATGCTACTGTATGCCTGATTGCAGCATTCTTGCAGTCCATCAATGTCCCTTTCTTTGCTTAAGCCAACAATGAGTTCCATAAATGATTGACTCTCCACCAGAAGCTTTCTCTTGAACAACCTCTCCAAAATCATCATTGCAGGAGCTACCATTCCGTTCTTGCTTAAATTTTTTAAAAGTAAATTAAGAGTTTCACCATCAAGCAGTTCAAGTGACTCTGGGATATCATCTAAAAGACTGATAGCTTCTTTTAAATGGTGTGGGGTGGCACAAAGGTGTCTGAACAATTTAGAGTATGTCGATAATGAAAGGTTCTGGCCCCACTGGGTTAATTCATCCTTTGTTTTTAATGCAGTTTGTATGTTAACCTTATCATTTCCTCTCATTAACTGAGAATCAAAATCTGGAACCATAGCACAATCAAGAATTCCTGCCAAGGATGTTTCATACTCCTCTACGTCAGTATCTAAGTATAGCCCATTGCCAAGACAGTCAAAGAACTCAGATCTAGGAATTCCAACATTGTTATCACGCTTTATTTTCACCTTCAAGTGATCAAGTCCTAAAAAAATTAAGGCCTTAGAGAGTGAATCCTCCAGGGAAGTCAAAGAAGTCAAGCACCGATTCCTCATGTCAATTAGAACCTGTTTAACTTCATCAAATTTTCTATATTTACAATACCCAGCCAGTAAAATTTTGAATGTTGTTTGATCTGGCATTATACCCTTCTCTAGCATGTCCTCAAATACATCATTTGCATGTCTATGCAAACCCTCCATAAAACCTGCACTGATAAGAGCATTATAGATGTATGCAGTAGGTACTATTCCCCTGGATAAACATTCTGAAAGATAAATATATCCATCCCTCAACTTTCTGGCCCTACAACTATGACAAATGAGGATGCTAAAGGTTATAGCATCTGGCTTGAAGCCCAAAACTTCCATTCTTTGCATGAAAGACCATGATTCCTGGGTACCCAAATCTATGCACAATGAAGAAATTATTTTGTTACAAATATGAACTTCAGGAGCATGCCCCCATTCTTCTAGAAAGTTGAACATATCTTCGAAATCCTTCTTTTTGCATAATCCTTCAGCAATTGCAGAAAGAGCAAAATGGCTTGCTTCGATACCAGAACACCTTAGTTGCCTAAGTACGGTTATAGCCTCGAGGATCCTCTCATTTTTTGTCAGTCCTACAATAACTATTTTCAGGATGCAATCTTGGGAATATGAGGCTAATCCAACCTTGATCATATCCATATAGACTTTTGTAACCAATTCAACTTTCTTTTTTTTTGCCAAAAGACTCAAAAGAGACTGATAACAGGAAGCAGATGGGACTGTACCCCTTTCTCTGGCTTTATCAAATAGAACCATTGCCTTCTCTAATTTGCAATCTTCGGCATAACCTTGGATTATGCCACTAAACAATGCAGCAGAATTAGAAAAAATTTCTCTTGACTCTACTCCCAGAAGTAAGGATTCAGCATCTTTATACATCTGTGCCCGGATGAGAACTGAAATCATGACCTCATAAGACCTCGGGAGATGATCAAAATCTGCACTTTGTTTCTTGGCCCACCTAAACAATTTCAACAAGAATTCCACCTTTCTTAAACTACAATCACCATTTCCAATTCCCAGCAAAATTTCGAGGAAATCATCAGGTCTCAACACTGAAACTCGCCAGAAACGACGGGTGGTCTCCGGGGACATATCTGCATACACTCTGAGGATGTCTTGCAAAGACGACTCCTCCACAAAGGTGTCGGCTTTCTTCTCGCAGAGATAAAAACATCTGGAGAGAACCGATTTCCCGGTGCCAAGGAGAGATTTTGATCCTGAATCTGAAAGCTCCTTGTCCCTTTGATACCTATTTCCCATATCCGAAGTTGAAACCAAACTCCATGTCGAATCAGAACAAGTAGAGAAGGGGCCGGAGAGCCTAACCCGCCGACAGAGAAGAGGAGGAGATGGGCGTTCCAGCAAGCCGCAGAAGACAGCGTACCGGAGCTTCCTCCACATTCAGGAAGGTCCGTTCCCAATAATTCCGAAACTGTAGGAGGAATGCCTCTTTCTGATCTCAGAGGAACCTCCCGCGTAGAAGACTACAGATACTGGTGGAGTCGTCCCCGTTTCCAATCAAAGAGGTACAAGGGCACTATCTTCTCAGCGAGGTGGGTGGGTTCAGGAACACCTTTGCCGGTGTCTACGAGCACCGGAACTGCAGATTCATCGAGCAAGGAGACATCGCTGTTATAGGGTTCGGTCGCGGATTATATATATATATATATATATATATATATATATATATATATATATATATATATATACGAATTTTGAAAGAAACTCCTAGCCTTAGGTATTCCCTCTCCAAATTTGAAAAATTTTAATATAACACCCTGCATACATAAAAAAAAGATAATTTTATCCTTATAATATTAAAAAAAATCTTATTGTTTTACCCGTAGTCACCTACCTATCGACCCTTGTGATGGTGGTGTTTATTGGTGGCTACATGGGACGATGGACCCTCACGCGAGGGCTACGAGGGTAGTGGGACAGCAAAGATTGATGGGGGAGTAAGAGTCAATGGAGGGAGACGACCAACCCTCATACAAGCGGAGGGGGGTGACCCGCATGATAAACTCTCACACGAGGGTTGTAAGCGATGGCAAGCCTTTGTGCAAGACTTGCGAGCGACGACGAGACGATGTGGGCTCGTGGGTGGGCGACAGAGGTGATCAGCTCTTGCACGAGGGCTACAAGCAAAGGGGGGTAACCTTGCACAATAAACCCTTACGTAAGGGCTACAAACGATAATTTGACAACAAGGACAAATGGGCGAGGCCTCATGCAAGGGAGGTGGCTAGTCTTTGCAAGAGGATTGCAAGTGGATGGGATGGGATGGGCTCTCATGCGAGGGCTAAGGGTAACAATGTGCCTTCACGTGAGATATCATGCAGGGTTACATAGTAGAAGGGGTGACTAATGAGCAGAGGGTGAAGGGATAAAATAGTTATTTATGAAAAAAAGATGTTTTATGAAAAATTTTCAAACTTGAGATATTATACGAGAAAAATTCAAAGTCAAATATATATATATATATATATATATATATATATATATATATATATATATATATATATATATATATATATATATATATATATATATATATACACACCAAATAGTTTAAACTTGGGTATCTTAACACCATAATATGCTAGTGTTGGTAATCGACGATGATGCTGATCCCACTTAGTTTATTTTCCAAATGTTGTTGCAATTGGGAATCGAGTGTCTCTTGAGTATATTTGAGCTGGTTGCTTATAGTGCTCGAGCTGAATTATAGAAGCATGTAAATCTCTTATTTCTATAAAGGGATTTTGTTGGAGCTAAATTTATCCCATTTGGTATAGGATTAGATACTGATTTTTGATGTTTTAGGATTCATTAAAGTTTTGTAAGCATTGAAATGGAGTAAATATAACATTTATGCATTAACATATGAGGTGTAAAAATCCAGACAATCATAATGCAGTTTCAAGAGAATAGGATAGATACTAATAGTTGAATTAAGAGAGTAGTTTAGATTTATTTTAAGCTACAATTTGGTATGTATTTAGTTTTCTATGCCTCCTAGTTTTTTTATTAAATTTATAATAATTCTAAATCGTTTAGTCAACTATTCGTGAAGTAAGATTACTTCATATAATTGTATCGTAGTAGTTTGATTGATACTAACTAATTAATTTGAATATAGTAAATTGTTAAAAAATTTATGATAGAATTTAGATGAATTTTCAGGTTGAGTATAGTGAAGGGATTTTATTTATTTTTTTCTATAAATTATTACTAATAAATTATTATAAATTAATAGTTTAAGAAGTAGAAATCTTAATTAAGATATCTCATAACTGCTACGCTCCCAATTTAATAGGTTTATCATTTTTTAGCATATTTGATCATTAAGGAACATGACTTTTCACTTGTATCTTCATTTATAAGTTAAATTAGGTAAGTATAAGTTTAATTCACTATAAATAGTAATCGTATAAATTATTATATTCATCGTATATTTTATAAAATATATTTCTAATAATATAATTGTTTATATACGCATTACATAAGTATAAAAATATATAAATTACGATGAATATATATATGATGGTATATGGTGTGAGAATATACATTTATACTATGATGCATGGTGTAAGAGTATATGTATATATTGTGATGTATGGTGTATGATTGTACATATAGTGTAAATGTCCATAAATGTGTTATGATTCTTACATGTGTATATAAATATTTTGAATTATTTCGATATAAAATTTTATCTCTTTATTATATATATGATATGTTGTAGGGTTATGCTTGATAAAAATTTAATAAGATGATGTGTTTATCATTAAATATTTTATACATATGATTTTGAAATATTATATATATGACTTGATATAAACAATGACATACGAATATTTTTATATGTATAAATTTTAGATATGTTTTATTTATGAGTTTTTCTTTTGGTTAGATGTAATAATTAAGTACACACGTCAAAATCACTATATATAGCAAACGTATCATTTTATTTGATAAGTTAGCATATTTTATTTTTAAGATTATCTACTTTTCACTACATGCATATTGATAGCAATAATTAAATTGAAATGTAATATATAACTTTGGTTATGTATATAAGGTATGTGTGAAATTAGAAATATGGTGTTACGTATGAAAGCCCAAGTTATATGTCATATAGGCTATCTATATCGGTAAAAGCATGAAACACACTATTATTAACTATCTTGTAAGTTTTAATAATTAAGTTATATTAATTTTCTTATTATTATATGATGCTCTTATATTTGACAACTATGGTATAAACAATTTAGGATTAATAATGAAGATATCATGAGAACTAAAGGATAAGCTAGTAACTCTAGTAATGTCTAGGAGGCGACTCTCGATGATATAAAAACATTTACATAAGGAGATCAAAGAAATATGGTATTTAATAGACTAATAAAATTGGTGGAGAAATAATTAGACAACTGAAGCAGTTATTAGCCTAATGATAAGAGGCTGGTAGCAACTAGAGGATATGATATTTTAGAATCAATAAGTAAAAGATTTAAAAAGAATTATCCACTAAATTTTGAAAGTGATATGGTCGACTAATGATCAATGAGTGGATAAAAAATATTAAGAAAATTTTAAAGTATGCAAAGATTTTAATTGAAAATAAAATTATTTGTGTAACTTATATATTACAAAAAAGATATTCGTCACTTACATGGATGTTAAATAAATTACTTGAAAAATATTCAAGGAGATATTCTACCAAAAATATTTCAATACAACTCATCGATAAGCCAAAATTATAAAATTTATTAACCTTAAACAAGGAGGCCAATCAGTGATGATTACTTCAAAAAGTTTGAGTTATCCCTATTTGCAACCCATATGATTAATATTGATGTTTTACGGGTAAATTAATTTCTATAAAGACTTAAAGGAGATATGAATATAACAATAAATGCCCCATATATTTCCTATTCCATGATAGTGGAAAAGGTCTCGGAGATAGAGGAGGTTGAGGAAAAAAATTTTCAAGCGATACGTCACAGCCATGATATGCCAAGGAATGATATAATTTTTAATCACAAACCCCCACAACAGGTTCTATAAAGTAGAAGAAAATGACACCCAAATCGGATAGCAATATGAATAACCTAAATACCTTAAACAAGAAAAAATAGATCAAACATATAGTCTTCTTAATCAGCTCAAGCGTAAAGATTAATATATTAAAGATTAACTTGCCCTAAATGTGGAAAGCGTCATATAAGATAATATATTAAAGGTAAAAGACTGTGTTTTGACATGAATAGTTGGGATATTTAATAAAAAATTATACAACAATCTCATCTACATAAAAAAGACAATCAAAGTCTTTATGATAACTATGACAGAATCATAAGCTCAATAGTTATCTAAGGTAAGATATTTATTTATGATATTTTTTATATGTATTAATTAATTTTAGTATCATGTATTCTTTTACATCATTAGCTTACGTGAAAAAACTAGATAAATCATCTAAAATACTGGATGTAATGTATTGTATAATTATTTCATTAAAGGATATAATGTATTAAGATCAAGGATTGAGATCTTGTCCAATTTTATCGATAACGAATTAGTTACATATATAATAATATTAAATATATAAGACTTTGATGTTATATTGGGCATGGATTGATTGTTTGGTCAGTAATAAGAAGATGATGGCAATAAATCTGAATTTAAATTGAGTTATCATCTAATCAGGGCATGGATAAATTTGGATTCTAAAAATTTGAGTCAAATGCATGTATAACTAATCGGATTCGGATTTCCTAATATCCGACCCGCTGTCGTCTGTTGACCAGCCGAGTAAAACTTATGCCAACTCCATTCCTTTCTGCCCAAGTAAAGCGAGACAATTACAACACAGAAAGCAATCACATCTACCCGTCTCTTGTGCACCAGCTCAAAAGCCGAGAGCTCCAGTCACCGAAGTAGCACCGGATTGTGTAGTTGCAGTGATCCAATGATGCAAGCCACTTTGATTCAGCTCCTCTTAGCAGATCAACTTGATTGAAACATCTGTTTGTTGATATGTCTCAAAGAGCTTACAGTCTTTCATAGGAAAATCCCTACGTGATATGTATGATTCGGAGACTTTCAACGACGACCAATTAAGTATATTAGGATTCCCACGTAAGAGTCAAAACGCCTACACAATCCAGCTGCATATGACAGCTTTTTAATTATATTATTATTATTATGCCAATGCGTTTCCCGATTTCCTGTAGCCTCACAACTCGTATTCAACACACGCGCACACTTTCTCTCTCTCTCTCTAACCTGTTTCCCCTTAGCATCCTTCCCTTCGGCTTCCATTACGTGTTGAACACGCTCTTTCGAAGCGTCGGCCGCAAGTATGCAGTGGAGAGAGAGGATGTTATAAGAGTCAAAATGCTGCTGCGATCCGCACCCTACTCTCCTTTACATGCGCTTCCTTCCTTCTCGCTTCCTTTCTCTGTGAGCAACGACACTACGTGCATATATTTCAACTCCAAGCATACTTCATCTCATCAATGGCAGCAGTCTCATTCCAAACCCACACCCCCTTTCTCTTCTTATTCCTCCTCCTCTTCACCATCACACCGCAGGTGTCCTCCTCTCGCCATATAAGAACAGCAGATCCCACCACAACAGGAGCTGCTCCTCGTATCATCAGCTCCGCCACATCGAAGCAGGATCAGCTCGTCAAAAGGTACACGCCGCTTCTCCTCAACCTTCTCCCCCGGGGCAGGGTGCCGCCCTCGGGTCCAAGCCCAGGAATCAACAGCAACGACAAAAGCTAAGAAGAAGAAGAAGAAGATACTGTTTGTACTTAGTCTCATATCTTTATTTCATTTGATCTGTTGTTGGTAGCACACTGATACTCTTTAAACAACATGTAAACTCCTCATACAATGATATCAAAGGCATTTTGTTTTGTTTTTTTTTCTTTTTATTTTGTGTCGTGGAATTGAAGGTGGATGCATTTTACTGTACAAATTATCATGAAAAATACATAAAAGATAGATTTGGTGCCGAGTTTGACCTTTGACTGCTCCTGACCTAAGGGGACATGGAGTCCCCACACGTAATGGGGCAGTTGTGGGACGTCACATTAAAATGAGACATGCAGACTCATCAAATGGATGGGTGGGCTAATTAGATCAAGGTTTACATGGGCTGTAACTTTCATCAACTTCATAGTATAATATTACGATAAGTATCATAAGATCAATAGATTGCCTAAAACCACGTAACGAGGGTTCATGATGATCAGACTGGATTAGGTTGGTTCGAAAAGACGAGCACACGGATGATAACTATGGTCGTTCACACCAAGTTTTCTTCTCCATGCTCGATTCGATTTGTATTAATTTTGTTAACAATTACCTCATAATAATTAAGAGGTTGATTAGTTTAGTTAGTAAAGATTTTGACAGCTCAAATTAAATCTCATCTTTGTCACTCATACTATTAAAAAAATAAAATAATATTATATATATATATATATATGTTAATTTAAGAAGGTTAATTTTTCATTAGGAGTTTGGTCTAGATTTATTAATTTCATTTTTTTCCGTAAAAACTAGCTAAATACATTCTGATCAAACTAATGTGATGCAGCTCAGGTCCTTGGTTCTAGTTCGAGATTTTCTTGAAATAAAATGATTGTTTATTATTATATCATCAATCATATTGTGGTCATCAAAAGAATCATATTCAATATTCGATGGAGGTAAGTTTTCATACGTTGACGCTCCCCTTCCTCATACTACATGTTGATGATCTTATAAACTAAATGTTCGACATGTTCGCAGTCAAGTTTAGACCGTCATATATTCCTTAAGTTAATCGAAAAAAAATAATAGCATATATATATATATATATATATATGGAATTATATGTTTGTTAGCCATTTTAATTAGAAGTCCGAAACAAGTGAAAGAATCTGGATTGGGTACTTCACATATAATAGGGGTAAAAACAGATTCGACGTAACACACCAGATTTGACGTAATACACCATGATGTCAGCCACCCCTGGACAACACACTGCCCCACGGAGCGAGCATTAACACCAACATAATGTGCACCCACGCCCTCCGTACCCAGACGACCTCATCATCTGACCCCGCACGACCGGCCGAGGCAGGGGAAGGCATCGACTGAAGTTCGTCATACCCTGCGACAGCTCGACCTTCCACGCAACGCCCACGACGACGACAGACGCCACCAGAGGTATGGCCCTGCTCCGGTAGGATGACACATCAGGTAACATCAAACTCACCTATAAATACCCCCGGACTCCCAACAAAGAGGGGGGCACCACTTCACCCAAAATTCACTCCCAATCACTGACTTAATCGTCGGAGGGGTCAGGCCGAACCGCCGACCCGACCTGTGTGCAGGTACTCGACCGAAACTGACCATACCCGACGTCGCGAAACTTTCCAGCCAGACCCCCCGTAGTCGGCCACCACAAGATCCCGAGGGGAGCTACGCCTGATCCCCGTCATTCGGACCCCTGAACCAGCCGCGTCGACCCCGAGGTCACGGCTAAAAAAATTACTTACCACAACAACCTTATGTAGGAAGATATGATTAAGTGCTAATCCACATACACCGTATGTTTTTATACTTGTCACATACATACGTGGCCACAAATACATTGGCCACATACCACAAGTACACAAATGTGACACTCTCTTTCCCTATCTCTTCTTCACAAGCCAATTAAACATCTAGTTAATCATACTAATCTAAATTAAGAGAAGGCCTTAGCGGGTGATAAACATTCCACCTCAGCTTATATATATATATATATATATATATATATATATATATATATATATATATATATATATATATATATATATATATATATATATATGGTTGGGTTGAGGAGGTAAAACTAGAATTGGCTGCCCTCGAAAGTCTGGCCAAACTGCCAGCCGGCTGGGGCGACGTCGTAGCTAGTGACGGTGCGGCCGTCGCTGGTGGTCACCTGGAAGGAGAGAGACTGACCGTTGAGGTAGGCATTGCTCTGCCAGTTCTGCCCCCAGTTGCGCGACATCGCTTGCCACCCGGTGGCGGAACCCTTGATGGATACCGCGCGCACGTCGCCGGCGCCTGCCACGTTGGTCACCAGCACCAGGTTGAAGTAGGAGTGGCCGTTGATCGTGAACCTGATCCCGCCCTTCTTCATGCACGCCACTCTGCGACACCCTCCACCATCAGAGACGTTGTGGCGGGAAGTTGGTGGATGGAGATAGAGGGAGAGAGAGGGGGAGAGAGAGATTGCCTTCTGAAGGCCACTGGCACGATGCCGGCGCGGTACTGGGCGATCTGGAGGAAGGCGGGCTCGGCCATGTCGAAGTGCTGCAGCGGGGGGTTGCACCACCCGCCGTTGTCGTTGGGGAGCGCGTAGTTGGGCGGGCAGAAGTTGGTGGCGGTGACCACGATCGAGCCCGGGAGGCACCACCGCGGGTCGTCGGCGCACCGCAGCTCGTAGCAGGCGCCGCAGCTGGCCCCGTCACCGAACAGCGCCGTGCTGAGGGCGGCGGTGTTCGTCCCGTACCCTTGGCTGTAGAGGTCGCCGTACCCACAGGCCCCCCCTACCATTTGAATCCATCAGCCAAGTGCTCGACAAAAAGCCCGTCATCGATTAGACTGCAGAGACTCACCCATGGTACCGGACGCGTCGCCGCCGCCGTAGAAGGTGGCGTGCCCGCTCTGCCAACCGGAGTCGTCGCCGGAGGTTCCTCGGAAGAACAGGGCGAAGGAGGAGAAGAGGAGCAATAGGGACAACTGTGGGAATGATGCCATCTGAGAAGTGACGACAAGTTGGTGCGCTGCAGGTGCTCGGTTAAATGTGAGGAGGAGGGGGGGTGGATTTATAGGAAGGAAGGTGAGGAGTCCGGGAGGTGTTCGATGAAATCTCCAGGCACGAAGGGACAAGTAATTGGCTGTTGCTTCGTCCGAGCAGTCCACACACAGGCTTTGATGTGGATGGGCAGTGAATGTACAAATCCGGCGCACATGCAGATGTTGCGGTGGGAGTACCAACGGTTGATGCCGCCCCACGGTCAGTCATGTCTCAACTTGCGCATGTTGTTATATTGACAATAACTGCTTGTTTCTTCTATTCTTTAGTTATTATTGTTATTAGTTATTCTATTAAAATTTATATGCTTACAAAAAGTAAAATCATATTTGGTCATTATGATAACAAAAACAATAAACATAGCCATTGGATTGGGTATTGAATAAAACAGAAGAAATTTTTAGGTCAATTCTGCCTTGATTTTGCAAATGGTGAAATGTTTACTTTGGAAAAGGGACGATGAAAATGTTGATGATAGATTTTCTTGTAATTTCATGCAACTTAACTGACTGGATTTGAGTCCAAAAATGTTATCTCCAATCTCTAAATTTTATCTGTTAAAATTTCATTCCTACAAGAGGTAGGATAAATATTTTTTTTTCCTATTTATAAACTAAGGAATAAGTGATGTGGATAAATGATAAATTAAGAGAGCGAGGTGCTACTTATGGTTAATGGTAGTGGTAAATGCTTAATTGTGAGATGAATGAAAGCATTATGGTATATATATATATATATATATATATATATATATATATATATATGTGTGTGTGTGTGTGGAGTTACTTGGAAAAAGATGAAAAAACTTTTATTGGTGAATAATTATGTTTGAGATTATTTGATGTGAAACAATCAATAACTCTTAATTTTAAAAACATTTTTTACAAAGTTTAATGATGATTAGATAATTATACAGTCACCTTATTGTATTATTGGTAAAGATAAATGCACTGGCTCCTATATCCACATGGTATGTCCCAAAAGCTCAATAATGATATATGGCTCTTGCCTTTACCATCATAAGTACTAGATTGGGCAACTCTGGTGCACAAGTACTAGTTTTTGTAAGAAGTACACTTGTTGTTTTTGAGCTCATCCATATAAGTCTTAGAGTCAATGAACTCACTACTAGAATCAATGATGATGTACTTTCCCCTCAAAGGTTAAAAAAAATCATTATATATATATGCAACAATTTTTCAAGACAATCTGTCATATAGTTTATATATATCATTAAACTCTGATGAAAAGTAGTTATGTAGAAAAATATGTGCAGCACAAAATGTCCAATTAGGTAATGTGCAATCATCAAATAGTAGGAGATGGGGGCCTAGAAATATTTGGTACAAATATGTTTTCAAGAAACTATTTGTTCTCCTATTTGGTGTCCATTGCACATGGCTAGTGAGTGAGAATTGGAATTGACATGTTCCAATTGCCTTCTTTGTTCTTTCAATTGATGAAGTGGTTGAAACTCCTAATCTTCTTTAATGTAGATTGCTGACTAGAATTGGTGTCACATGATGCTTGTAGTCATCCACAAGTCACTCCCCAAGAAAAGAAGCTCCACATCTTAGTCTTTGCAGCTTTAAGTCCAAGGTAAGGTAACTCATGGCATTAACCATTTGAATTGGAAAGAGAGAAAGTAAATTAAGGAAAAAGCCTCACACAAAATATTTCACACCAATCATAGAAATATTCCACATGTGGACTCTATAGGAGCATTAATTATATAAAATATTGATATTATCTACCCCAAACCAATCTTAACATTATATATATATATATATATATATATATATATATATATATATAATCTAATATATAAAAAGATGAGATTGGGCCCTGCATCATTGGCCTACTTAATAGACTTTTGAAAAAACATTTTGTGTTCATAATTTGCTATTAACCAATAGAAACATGCAATCATTTTGATGAATAAGATATTATGAATCCTAAATGCTTAAACTGGAAGACAAATTGAAGTCTCACAAAAGGTGAACAAGTTGGATCAAGTGACAAAATAATCTCAATTCATCTACTCATAATTAGCCAATTGAAGTGACCTTGAAATTGGTCAAATCATTCAAATGTTGAAGTTCCTACAGAATTTGATACCTTTTGTATTAAAACCCATCTTTATGTTCAATGCATCAAGCCTTAAGTTTCTCCATCCATGTCATTTTGATGTAAAGTGTCTCATTTGTGTGAATCACTTGATAGGGTTTAGTGTCCCCCAACTTGTGTACTATGATTAGTTAGCTAATAGTTATATTATTCAGATAACTATTATACAAGTCGAATAGGAACTAGAACTTTAAGAACAAAGAATTTGAGGATTATTAGATTTGTTTTTGATGATTTTTAATGTTTAATTTTTGAGATTAGATGGATTAAGAGAAGGAAGAAGAGAAAAGAGAATGAAAAGGAAGAGAAGACAAGGAAAGGAAAGGAGGAGAAACATGAAATAGAAATAAAATATAATGTTACTTATCAAAATCGATCCGATCAGTAATTTAGTAAATCAAAACTTGGTCAAATAAATAGTTATCAGTAATTCTGATAACTATTCAAGCACAAAAGAAAATTCGACTTTGCTAGATTTATCAACGGTTGTTTTTTATACATTAATCCTAAAAAAGTATATTATTTGAGATAAAAATGGAAAATTGTTGTAGTTGATGTTCTTGAGGTCCATGCCCAAGCATGACCCACCACCATGTGAGGAGCACATGGCGTCCCGGGCATAGCGGCTAATCCCATGACATGACATGGACCCATCCATTATCCCTTTGGAGCCACTCCATTCGTTATCCATGTCAAATGATGAGCGTATCTTGGAGCTGTGCCATGGCCATTAGATATGACATTGACCAAGGCATATGACAATGGCAGACGCCTTGTCTACTTCTCGACTGCAATAGGAAGAAACCTTCAATTGATGGAACATGCTTCCTACTCCTCCGAGGAGAACATAGTATTATGGATGTGTTTTCCTTAGCTATATATAGCCTTATTTTTCTTCATTATGAGTTCATGGTAATAGTTGAAGAAATTGATCAATTTTAAGCTATATATATTTGTAAAAAATGTATACTCAGTGCATAAAGCTTTTTCCGTAACAAGTTCTGAAAAGGATTAATGAATGCAACATAATTATTTTCATGAGTTAAATCCTAGAAAGGCTATATCTAATTATGCTTCTATAAATTGTATATATTATTTTTCTTTTGATTGAACTATTTTTTAGGTCATTTTCTGACTATTTAATATTTATTTGGATTCTTGATTGAATTAAGTTATGATAGTTGGTCCCGTTTTCTTCTCTTTTAGTTTCAAATACGTTTCATGATCGATAAATTTGTCATACAATTCTTCATATATTATTAGTGAGTCATGTGCCCGAATTATTATCGTCAGTTTTTTATATTCGTCTTCTGGGCTATTAAGAGTATGAACAATGATTTCTTCATTGCTCAATGATGACCTATTGAAGCCGAATCATCTATAATAACTTTTAGACTTTACATATAATCAACAATAGTACTTTCCTCTTGTGTTGTTTTCATCAAAGACTTAGCATGCAAGTGCGACAATGATCGGTGAGGGTGGTTTATAATTTGAACCATACTTCTCTACAATGTTGCATAAAGAAATTAATGGTGTTATGGATCCAATGATTAATGTTTGAATGGTTTATAGAATAAAATCGTAACCATAACTTCTTATTAGGATGAGTTCTCCTGGTATTTATATCTTTTTTTATGGACAACTAAGAGAATAATCGATGTAGAGATTGTTGAATTATATTTGTTAAGATATATGGTTGTTACCTTTGGAGAGCTTGAAGATGATTAAAGTTATTGCATTGATAGATATAAGTCTATAGGTTGAGATGAATGATTGTTAGGATCTAATCTGACAGAGACCAGATCGATGACACTACAAATCTCGAATGTGCATAAGAAAACAATCTTTTCATTCCTCTTCAGAGGACTCTTGATTGTGAGTGTTAATGGCACAGTTGAGAGGATGGTGAAAGGTAGTGGACTATTGTTAAGAGGTCGACCGTGGATCCAATATGCCAGTAAGTTCGACAATTGACAAGAAAGGGGCAAGGACATTGTTAAAGATGCTGGGTAGTAGGCGTTGGCATAAAAGTAGAGGGTACGCCCGTCAAGTAGAACTGAACAGCGATAGAGGCTTACCGGAGAAGTAGGTCAATCACTAGAGGAGATTGATTAAATCATCAAGGTGGAGTAGATCTACTACAAAGCATATCATGCTAGGTGATCAGAAAGGAGGAGTCATCAATCTTCATCTTCATTGCAATGCCAAAATCTTAAAGCGTAAAGCAAAAATCGAGGGCTGTAAAGTAGTAACAGGGATATCAAAGAAGAAAAAAACTTGCATGAAATAAGAGGACTCTAATACTATGAAGAATTTGAAGATTTATTATGAAAGGGATGATATCATTCAAGATAATATTTATTTAAATTTTATTCAAAATTCATATCCCATGGTCTTAGCATGTTTGATTCAAACATAAATTTTTTAACGTGATTTAAAAATTCAAATAACAACATAAGAAAAATATAAGATATAATTAAAACTAAGTTTCTCTTTTAACTTTCTACCTCTTAAACTCTCTCTCGAATCGATCATAAAAGGCGTATCCTACCTAATTTATTAAAGTTCTCGGTATTGAAACTCAATGTCGCCAAATAGTGCTCATCCAAGCCACAAATAATGCCTCTCGTATTGAAACCTATCCACATCATGTTGAGGTGTCCAACCACACAAACGAGAATGCTGCCTGCCACATGACATGTTAAGTTGCTTATCCATCCAAAAATGTCGGTTAACCCCAAGCGCATGGTGGCTTAGAAGACACAACAATTGCTAGTGTTAATGTCCATGTTAAGTCCCTTTCTATTGATGCATCTCATCTCCTCTCTCCATGGATATCGTGACATTCCGGTTTAAAGTGGATGAGAATATTAATAGATTTATAAAAGGTTTATAGATCTATTACCATAACTTTTAAGAGTTTAAATATTTTGAGTTAGTGGTTCAAGCTTACTAAATTAATCGATCAATTATCCTATGAAAATATATTTAATGGTGGGTATTAGAGTCTACTTACTCAGTAGGATTATCGACGATCATCTAGTTGAGCTATCATTAGATTGAGTCTCATGGAATCGGCTTAAATTAAACTAAATAGGTCAGACAATGTTGTCATAAAATATTTATTTTATGTAATGTCTGAAAGATGGGAGTAAAATTAAAAGAAAAAAAAAAGAATCAGCTCTCTTTGTTACCTTTTGCATTTAATTGGGATGAGAATCTACCCAAACACCCATGTCCCTCGGAAGGCATGCTCCGAAACTGTTTCTTGTGACATGACCCAGCAGCAGTACGTCCCATGCATGGCTTTGCCCTCCTGCCACTCGAATCACCCTCGAGACAGTGTGGTGTGACTCGTGATGCAGGTGGCTGTCACCCAAGTTGCTCTCCCATATTTCCATCTCACTCTGCTTGTTCACGTGGTTTTCCATGTAGAGTGAGAAGGACCTTGTTCCCAGTATGGCAGAAACCCTAGGCGATGAGGCAAGCTCAAACACTACTGTTCGATGGAACAAGGACGGATGCATGCATGCAGTCGGTCATCATGATGGTAGTTGACACTGAGCTCGCTATTAAGTGGAAGGTGGTTTTGATCAATGTCTATTAAGTTGTTGGGAATGAGATCCTAATATATTTATAATCTTTAACTTAGTTGGGTTAGAACCAACTTTGATAATCTAATACAAAATTATGTGAAATGTTTCACATGATTCATCGAAGACGATATGTTTGAGGTACTCAGATAAACTTGCTATCATTTCCATTAATTATGGTCAGCTGTTTAACTCGAATAGCATTCATTGCCATATTTTCCATTTGTTGATAAAAAAAACTGAATTGAGGTACTTTTATCAGAAAATTATTCATGTTATTATTGTGATATACCTCCTCATATCTTCTTTACGAAGTTATGTTCTTTAGAGACCAATAAGATGAACTCTTAACACTAGCTAATCTCTCTCTCCCTCTCTCTCCACAGCCCTTTCTAACCTTTGACGTACGTGGTTGCTTCTTATCCACGTTATTACCTGTCCACATTCATCATGTTCATGTGGTACTTTGACGTTGTTGCTTCCTATTTCCTCCAGGTCGTTACATGTCGATATATATTGATCGATCATGTTAATGTGGCACTTGGAGGTTTGTAATATGTAGGATGTATGATTGAATCTATGAGAGACTACATAATAAATCTATATATCTACAAGAAGACATAACACGTTGATGTATTAATGCTTTCAACCAAGAAGACATGGCAGGTTTAGTGTGGTGGTGGAGTTGAGAGGCACATGAACGGAAAATGTCGCCAGGATTTTAATTCCTTGGCTCTGCTTCTTCAATTCGAAAGCATGGGAGTAGGTTTGTGCATGTGAGTTTGCTCCCGTGATGGCTACTGAACAAGGAAGCAGAAGCACACATCCTCGGCGTGCTGTGCGCTTGGATTTATGTTCTTCTGGCAGGGGATAGCCTTCACCGTGGACTGCGTACGAAGCCATCGTTCATCGTCACAAACTGGAAGGTGACGACTACGACAAGTCCTGCTGATCGTTCTTTCCCGACTGGAGGACACCAACGTAACACAGAAATGATAAAATAGCCATTAAAATAGTTTTCCAAAATCATCCATGAATTCAAAGAATAATTTCTTTGTTGCAGTAAAAATATTAGGATCTTTTCTCTCTCCTTTCGATTTGAACACTCGACCACTTTATTTCCTGAAACCATTATTATTAAATATATTATTTAATAATAATGTAATCATTCCCATTAAGATTCATAATTCATTATCGAATTTCTTTATTTATTATGTTTTAAATTATTTTATTTTTTATTCATTATAAATAAAACCGTTATTATTAAATTAAATATTTAATATCATTAAAATTCTTCGTTATGGTCCAAATGTTATAAATTTAAATTAATTTTTAAACATTATGAGTTGGTGATAATAAATGTTGTTGATGGAGAACATCTATATAAACGAGGATTTTGGTCTCTGGGCTCAACATCTCTTTAAAGTCAAAAGGATTTTCTACATAATCTAAAGCAAGAGTTCTGAGCAGTTGAGAAGTACCAAAGTTTAAAAAAAAATCGCTGCAAAAATTCTTGACAACAATGATTGAAAATACGCTATTTTATTTTCGCATTAGTTTTATTGTGTTTCTATTATAATGATTTAGAAACACAAATTGGTATCAAAGAATACAACTTAGCTCTAAGAAAGACTGAGCTGGCAACACTTTAGCATGGACTTAATACAGACATTGCATTCGACCGGCACAGTACTTTGTGCAAGAGCTCGTTGTCCAGCCCACAATCTTCACTAGCACGGCTAACTCAGACAATTTTGCACACAATCCTATAACTCAAAGCCAGCTAGGAAAATAAATGGAGCTCAATCCCAAAAAACACAATAAATATATTATACTAACTTGGCTCAAAAATCTGTCTTGAGACTCACATGATACATCACTTTTAATTCCGTAGCATATGTGCATGTTGTATTTATCATCTATGAGTTTACATCACTGGTGCATTAGTAATCTTCAGATTTACAACAAAAATATTTGCTGCATTTTGCAGGTGAGTTCACATGAAAATAGAACTACATGCAGCAATTTGAACTCAGCTTTGGTCATTACGAATATGGCTCTGTGCTTCCGGGTTCTCCAGCGGCATGTACTGAGCCATGATAGCACGAATCTCCGAGTCCATGTAACTCTGCAGAAAAGAAATGTATGGTTGATCAGATGCTGAAACCGAGCTATTCAGAGCATAACTAATGACCTATTGAGCTGCTGCTGCTGCTGCAGCACGATATAGCCAAAGCCACAAGTTGGCTAAGGCGAGAAGGAGAAGGTAGAAGTCAGGATAAGCAAACAGTTTAGCTGTTAATGCAAGTGTTAAAGGATTCAAGACACCTCTATATAATTATTCTATAATCACGTTTGAACATAATTTCTTGATTCCTTCACTTCTCTTCTCTTTTTTTTTTTTCCTTCTCAACCAACCCAAATCAAGTTGATATCATGCCAAAACAACCACCACCATTTAAAGGTTCCCTGGCAATATTTATATTGTTAGAAAACAAATGATGATGATGATGATTGAGTTGCTTCTAGGTTACAAGGTTTCCTGGTAATATTTATATCAAGTAGACATCAATTCAACATAAAAGATTAAAATTCCAGGTTATTCATCAAACTTAGTATATGTAATATGATTCTCTCAATCCTTAGCGATATGAGTCTATCCTCTCAATTCATCTTTTTTCATCTCACATGAATATTTCTAACATCTTCCCATATTCATGCATTGGTCCATTATCTTCTATCTGCTATGATGCGGTTCATCTTTCTTCGATTAAACTACACAAACTGCAACTTGACTCAATCCTTCTCTTTTTAATTTTTTTTTCTCTTTTTGACTTGTTAAAATTAAATTTTGTCCATGACACCATATCAAAAATCTAGTAACGATGAATCGAAGGCTAACTGGTCAGGGTCAATTCAACTCATAAGCCTAAGCTACTAGGTTATGGATCAAATCTAATATATGTATCTAACTCTTTCAATCCTTAACAATATGAGACTATCTCTTAATTTATCTTTCTTTATATTTCTGACCTATATGCCTATACAAAGTATAACAATATTCAAATAATTCGAAGATATAGAAACATAAAAGATATTTCTAAATGAGGTGTAGTAGCATTGGAATAGCATATTCTAATTGATATGAGTAGATTCAGAATTTCACAGTGGCAAAGCTTGCATAGTGTCAAAACATCATTGACAAAACAAAGATATCTTGGGAAAAGCTAATAAGAGATCCAACTTTACCCGGAATCTGTACTTGTACAGACAATAAGCACCAACTCCAGCTATGGTTAGAATGAAGAAAACCGACAAAAAGCTCCATCCACCCTCCGTAGAAGGCTTCTTGGCTGGAAACATTCAGAAATGAATTAACAAACATTCTGAAACAAACAACTTCATAGGGTAGTAAAGAAAATATTCTTGCAATTTATAAAGGTTATTATTACAAAGTAACAAGCAGATGTATGTCTCCTACTATTTTATTGTGACTGATCCCTAAAAGATTATAGTGACCTGTCAACCTAAACCCCTAAGACACTCAGCTATTTTCTTTTATAGGAACCTGACACTTGAATGTTACAAGACACACAACACACATGCCACATTTTGTTTATTGAAATTGTTCTAGTCTTTTTGGTTCTCTATAAATACAAAGATTGTTCAGTGTTCAAAAAAAGAAATATCATGGAACTTTATAGTTAGAAAGGCACATTCGCAAATCTAGAGTTTGACAGTGCTCCAAACATATATATATATATATATATATATATATATATATATATGTGTGTGTGTGTGTGTGTGTGTGTGTGTGTGTGTGTGTGTGTGTGTGTGTGTGTGTGTGTATATGTGTGTGTGTATATGTATATATGTGTATATATATATGAGTGTGTATATATATACATGTATATATTTATGTATATGTATACATGTGTATAAATATGTATATGTATATATATATGTATATATGTATATATATGTATATATGTATATATATGTATATATGTATATATATATATATATGTATATATATATATATGTATATATATATATATATATATATATATATATATATATATATATATATATATGTATGTGTATATATATATGTATGTATGTATGTATGTATGTATATATATATGAGATGTCCTACCTATATTCTATCCAAACTCTTTGGTGCAGTAAGCATTCAGAAATGATTGCACAAAGTGAACAGTAACTACATCTACCACTAAAATATTGTTGACAGTGTACCTTTACAATGAGTGTATCCATCACCAACAAACTTCACACCTTCCACAACAGGGCACTCACATAGTCTTCCACGAAAAGTATCCTGAATAAGTAATAGAACATCATAAGAAATATATAGAACTAATAATCCACTTGCTAGTCTCTATTGAGACATTCGGGTTGGTTTGTGCATTATTGCACGAAGTGATAGGTTTCAAGTTCGAGTCTGTGTGAGCATCATGTATGTCATTTAATGTAATGAAAATATATTCTATTTTTTTCAAAATGAAAATCCACTTGCTACAGGTGTTGATTTGAGGTGCCAAAAGGAAGACCTTGCATGCAGTGATGTTAGAAGCCTTATCCTGCCAGCATCCACCATTGTTCTCTAGGCATTCATTTGTTTGTATGTCTGTATAGTCAAATGAATAAGAAAAAGAGTACTATCTCATTTTAATTCAGTTATCCTTTTGCAGAATGATAACACTAACAACTTGTAACAAGTAGCATATGAAACTCAAAAGTAATAATACCATCACTTAAACAAACAGCTGGCTCGGTCGTCTCTTTGAAACCAGCACAGATTGCTTTAAGCACTGCAGTTCTGTCCAGATTACCTGACCAAAAAAAGCAGAGACAGAAAGCTCAATGAGATTCCAGGAAACAACATGATGTCACATGATTGCTCAAAACATTTACCTCTATACTGCCTATTGTTAATAACAAGAGTTGGTAAAATAGTAACATCTCCACGGGAATCCTTTCCAATCTAAGTATAGAGACCAGATTAAGAGCAACAAAAGGTCATACAACATAAAAATAAATTGTATGAGAGAACATAATAATCCAACAAAAGCTGGTACTAACCTGTGCATCTTGCTCTGCTTTAAGCACAGGATTTTCTTCATCTGCATCAGGATCTCCCATACATTTGTTTATTTTCTTCAGATCAACGCCTGTTAAAAAATGCCATATATGAAGGAAAGAAACTAATCAACCATGCTTCCCTACTTCCCTCAACCAATTATGAGCCTCATCAAATGGAATAGACAATAAACAAACAGGTTAAGCTCACCAAGTGCTTTGATTACTTCTTCAGCACATCCTTTTGTGTATTTCTTTTCCTTCATAGGACAACGGATTGCAAAGTCAGTAACATAATCCCACCACAGCCAAGGCTTCCCACTTTCACTGGCAACCTTAAACAAACAGACTTGACGCAAGTTTTGCATCACAACATCTTTCCCATCATAACCTTTGCTGAAGTCCTGTTCAGGATCGGGTGCACAATATCTTCCATGGTTGATGCACTGGGATTTGCACCGCTTGCTAGAAAGAAAGATTTCAGCGCAATACCATGTTATGTAATGTGGGGTAAACTTGGTATAACTTTTTTTCTCTAGTATCTGTGCTGCTCCTTTGAAGTTCTTAAAAAACTGTATTTGACTGTCACATTTAGGGCCACATTCATCATTACAGTTTGTCCAAAATTCATATTCCACACGGTTGTCAGGATGGGGTAAAGACTCTTTCCAATCCAAATTGACACTAACCATATCACCATTCTCAATTGCTTTCTTCAAACGGTCTCCAAAGCTCTTGCTGATCAGTGCTGAAGGAATTGTGATGTTCTGTAGATAGTCTGCTTTGCTGTTCTCCTCCTCAGGTGTGTTCATTGTTATTAAAGGTTCTGCCACATTATCAGCAACAAGGACAGCAGCAGCTCCAGAATTCTGTGCATTCCATGCTTTTGTGATAAAGTAACAATCTGCTCACCACAATAACATAATTCAGTAGTAATTAGATAAGGACATGGTTTCATTAGACCTAAATTGCAGGTTTTCAGAAGGTGTAGTAATTGTAGCGACAACAAAGCAGAAATAGTTTCCTAAGTAAGACAGAAATATACAAAGTAGAATTGCTTGTAGAAGAAATAAAACTTAGAGAAATAATTCATCAAACTGGCAATCATCATAAACCATCCTCAAAAGCCGTTTTAATTTCTCTTTTCAAAGAATATAAGAAAGATTGAAAATTACACATAATGACAACAGTATAATTTGGATTGTTGTTCAACAAGATCAGATAAAATTCATAAAATTAATAACAAAAATGAGGTTGCTTTTGTTGCATAGGTCTCAATGCAGAAACTTCAACATTACATACACGAAAAGTGTTGTCAATATATCTGATCAAAGTAAAGAACCTACATTAATCGAACACAACAATTTTCTAGTGTAGATTAGATTTAGAACCTCACCTCCCCTATCTACTAGAAGAAAGGTAGGGAAGCCTCCAGGTTTAGACTTATAAGAAATGTCGAAGTCTTTGAAGTTGTGGCAGGCCTTCCAGTTGACCTTCGGATACGCCACGATCCCCACCATCGTCCCGCCGTACTGAGGAACGCCGAAGTTCCCAATAGCGGACTCGTAGATGCCTTTCAGTGAATTCGGCGACGTCACCTTCAAGCTGTTCTTCTCTACCACGAACCTCCCCCAACAAGTACCGCAAAGAAAAAGAACCGGCACCAATAACCACAGCATCCTTCCCCCCATTCTTTCGCAAATCTAAGCAACCTACTATCGAAATTACACTCAATTAACCGATCATAACAGAGAAAACCCTAGATTGTCAACAGAGTAGCAATAGGAACCGTAAACTTACCACTAAGACAAAAAAATATTTGATTTTCAGCTCGAAAACTCGGTCAGTGAAGTAATTCAAGATCAGGGGAAAGATTATCTTCCGAGCTGATGCCTCCAAAACAGAGAGACGAATAGCTGCGCAACACCCACCCGAAAGGGCAAAGCGATCGAAGCACGCCTGAATCCTAATCCAACAAAGCGACTGCTGGAAGTGGGAGGAAGGGGATGCAGGGAGGGGGTATTGGGAAAGCTGAATAGGTTTTGAGAGAGAGGAGAGGCGAAGCAATGTGGTGGCCTTCGCAGCTTCGTCTACTGTGGAAGGAGTCGCGCGCACACTCTTCTTCTTCCCTGTAGTATAACCGACCGACTTCAACCCAAACACCCTCCCTTCTCTCTCTCTCTCTCTCTCTCTCTCTCTCTCTCTCTATATATATATATATATAGATATATATATATATATATATATATATATATATATATATATATATATATGGAATTGTGTATTGGGAATAAGATAGTAAATTACTAAATAAAAAATATCAATTATGTTTTTTCCATATATATTCATTGACTTAATAGTCAAGATTAACTATGTTAACCAATAATTAGTTTGGATAAAAAATGACGGATTCTCGAAAAAAATTAATATTTACTTTTTTCAAATAGTGTCTCATTTTTATATTTATTTTTTGAATGCCTCTACTTTTCAAAATCACAAAATTATCATTCTTTAGTTTTTCCTCCCCTCTCTCGCGGATTCTCCTCTCTCTTTTAGTGTCTTAAAAATAATTTTATATTCTTTAAAAAATTATAAATTTAAAAATATACAATAAAATTTATTTAAGTAATATTTATCTAAATTTTAATATATAAAATAAATTGCAAATTATGCTAAAATTATAATAACTAAAAATATTCTGTGATATTGTTTTAAAATATAGTGCCTAAAATTTATGTATAGTAATTTTTGAAAGTTATTTAATTAAAAATTTTGGAGCCGTTTTGTTGGAAACAAAACCATGCACCAAATCTATGGGTTGAAACAAAAATAAATAAATAAAAGTAGGAAAAAGATAGGAAGGATAAAATTAGAAGGTTGAAAGAAAAGAACTATTGAGAGAACTAAAATAGGGATGCTCTTAGAGAAAAAAAGAAAAGAAAAGAAAATCAAGATCATTATTTTTTAAATTCGCATTTAATAATAATAATAAATAAAATCTATTTTTTGTATTTTTATATAATTTACTTTAATTAAATATATATATATATATATATATATATATATATATATATATATATATATATATATATATATATATATATATATATATATATATATATATATATATATGTGTGTGTGTGTGTGTGTATTTATTTATTATGTATTCATCGTTAGGGGTCCATACCGATCGAGATATGATCAATACCAACACAATTTAGGAAAGTCTAATCTCGATGATCAAATCAATCATTGGCAAATTTTTCACTTTAAATCTGCCTCCCTCCCTCCTCTCACTGCCTCTCATTCACTCTCTCATCCTCGAGTTAGTAACCTAAAAGTCCTATTCATTTATATCTCATATACATTCTGTTCTTAATTAAATATAATTAAATTAGGATAAAATCATATTAAAAATTATTTAAATTTATATAAGAATGTGTTTAATAGACTTTCGAATGTGATAAACGAAAAAGATGAGATAATTAATATTAATGATATAAAGAGAGATAGAGGATATCTTCAAAAAAATAATTAAAATTATAAATAAAAATTTAAGTATTCTCGACTATTAAACATATAGCTTTTACATATAGTAGCAAAAGATCTATATAGCTAATTATAAATAATTAGAACTTATGATTTTATTGTTGTTATTGTTATTATTAATATATAGCGATGTACTTTTGTAGGGACCAATTCTTACTAACCAATGGGGATATATATATATATATATATATACATATATATATATATATATATATATATATATGTACATATGTATATATATAAATACACATATGTATACATATATATGTATGTATATATGTATATATACATATATATATATATATATATAAAAATATATATATATATCCCGAATTTAATGTCCACATGTCGGGTTGAGCTATCTACCACCCATATTAGAGGAGAAGTGCTAAGAAGATAAATAGATATAGATTATATCTTATCTATTAGTCTAAGCTTTTAGATTCTAGGTATCATTTAACCTTGCAACTCTTCTGACATTACAGCCACCATTATAAGCCGTCCTCATTGATTAGATATCACTAAGAATACATAGATTCATACTGTACATAAGCTATCTGATAAGATCTCAGAATTAAGTTACTTTCCCTCCCAAACTACTCATCATGGTGACAGTGGCTCAAACTCCATCTCCAAGCTACAGTACTACTCTGACACAGCTTGCATGAGCTTCGCCATTGGAGGAGACGAATCTTCGAACACTGACAGCTCCCATCCTCATTGATTGGAAATCATGAAGAATACAAAGATTCACTGTACATAAGCATGGTCGAAATCTGATAAGATACAAGAATTCTGCTACTCTTCCCCCTAACAGTTGTACCCATCATGGCTCAGTTCAAACATGTCTTCCAGCTTGAATTCGGAAGGATCGAACTCCATCTCCAAGCTACAGTACTGCTCCGAAACAGCTTCCATGAGCTGCGCCATTGGAGGAGACGAGCCTTCAAACGCTGACAGCGCCGGTAGCTTGAGAAGCTGCGAGGAGGAAGGAGTGCTCGGTGAGTGGTTGCTTATCACTTCCTCCTCGCACTCCTGCTTCGGATTCCCAAGGGCGGACGAGGGAGGAGTCGCCCGGCGATCGTTGGCCGCGGCGGTGTTCGATCCGGAAGTGATGTCGTGATGTGTGGGTTGATCGCGCGGCGTGGTGGCGTCGGTGCATGTGTGATCTCCCATGTAGATGATGGCGAAGGTGGAGTCGTCCTGCTCGGTCCGTTGCACTTGCCTTGTGGCCTGGCAGCCTTGGCCATGCTTGTGGATGCATCTGTAGTAGCTTCTGCATGAAACCATCGGATGCAAGTGTTCGTCAAGTACTGAGCAGTTGTCTCCTCACTCAGCTTCATCACTTGATAATCGATGTTGGTGTTAAAGCTTAAAAACATTTATCATGATATTAAATTTGAATATTGCGTTCGTCATAGATTTGAATTTAAAATAAAAAATATATTTATGTAATATTCATTCTTCATTTGGATTTGTACTGTGTTTCGCATGTAAACAAGCCTAAATCGACTTGCATGGGTCTACTTATGTAACATTGTTCTTCATTTGGGCTTGCATCATATTTCACATGTCAAGCCTAAAGCGATTTACCATATTATAATTCTAACTCTTTATCTGTGAAAATATTAATAAAAATATTATAAATATAACACCGATTAAAATATAAATAAATAGTAATTATAATGAATATTAAATAGAAGTTTTTAAATGAATTTAGACATTCCTTAAGGAAGTCATCTAAGATATAATCGAATTTCGACTCCACTACATGCATAAGGTCATGAAGAATGGGAAAAATATTCTGACACCAACGATATAAAAGAATCAGAGGAAAAAAAAATCATTAGAAAGATGAAGAATCATCGTAAGATCAAAACAATCTTCGAGGTCTAAAATTGAAAACCAAGGTAATATTCCTATCTCTCTATGTATGTTCTTTAGCAGGACATACTGGAAGATGAGAGAAAGGGAAAGAGATTAAAGACCTTGGATGCTTGGCACCATATATATTCTTCTGTCCATACTTTCTCCATGTAAAGCCATCCTCAATGGTCTTCAAGAATGTCGTTCTACATGTATATGGATGTTGTCTGCAAGCCAAACACAAGCATCTTATTAACCCTAACAAGTGAGAAGAAAGAATTCCAAATGCCAATAACTAGTCTAGGAATCATCATCATATATATGTAACCTCCTATTTAATTCAAGACAATCTTATAATCTCTCCTAGTTAATATAAACTATATATTTTAGCTGTTAGATCAAAAAGCTTATTTTTCTTCTTTTTGTCAGCTTTGAAAATATTGAGTTAGGTAGGAGAATCATTTTACTATGCATGACAACGACATCAAAATTGTCACAAGAAGAACACTTGAAAACCACAATCATTGTATTCCCTTCAAGCCAACGACAAGCATGTGAAGCCTTATTTATTATAGTTGATGAGGATGTATACCTTCCTCTGCAACTAACTCTCCGAGGAGACTGCATCTTCCTCCTCACGCCACCATTAGAAGAAGGGGGGTTTGCCTCAGCTGAACTTCCCAGGTCCAGTAGAGACAGTGCCTTGGAGAAGGAGCTCAAGACCTCGATGAGCAAGTCGGCGGCCGGGCCGGATGGGTTCTCCGGTGGGAGCATGTCTTTCAGCATGGATTGCAGGCGAGTTGCCTGCTCCTGCCCCCTTATCAGCTCTTCCATGGCCGCCTTCATGTTTCCTTGCTCATGCCAGTTCATTCTTTCTTCTCCTCTATACGTTAAGCTTATTTCCTTCTTCCTCTTAGGGCGATTTCAGCATGGGGAGAGAGAGAGAGAGAGAGAGAGAGAGTGAGCGAGAGATGTGTCTGAGGGCAAAGGGGAATGTGATGGAAGAAATAGAGAGGTAAAGGGATAAGGGAAGGAGGGTGGAAAGGGGCCATGCAACAAGACAAAAGTGGATACGTGGTCAACGTGACGCACGTTGCTGATTTCATATATACGTATGAATATATTAGCTCATGCAACGTGAGATTGTCGTCCGGATCTCTTCACTCTCATGGAGCACAATATTTGATCGTACTTAAATTTTTATTTATTTATTATCAAAAAATCATAAACGATAAATGATGGATATGAGATTCGATCTTGGAACTTTATTATCAATAGTCAAAGTTTTATAAATCAAGCTAAATGACATAATTTATTGAATAATAATTTAAATATTAAATTTAGTGTATCACCATAAGTAATATTTTGATTATAAAATATATCCGATGATATTGTAGACACTTAATCTTTAGTAAGTAAATCTAATATACGTAAAACTAAAACTCGAGATTTCAAACTCTCAACTGTTAATAATTGTGTATGATACACTATCCTGTTACCAATATATTAAACATAAAATTTATCTAATGGGTTTCAAATCCTCAATCGTTAGCAAGTCAAATTTATTAAATGATATTTTGGATCTTCAATTTTTATTAAGAAAATTTGAGACATCATTGTTATATTAATATATTAGGTATAAAATTTATTAGCTGAGATTTAAAAACTTTAATTTATCGAATGAAGTATTAAACTATTATGATTACCAAATCTAGTATCTTCATCATACCAATGTTCTATAAAATTTTATTAAATCTCTCTCTCTCTCTCTCTCTCTCTCCATTTAGTAGATGAAGTCACAAATCATTTTCATGTTTGGATCATAGTGACGCCTTATATTTTTTATGCATCTAAGTTCCTAATTGTCCATATGGCTATTGTTAGTCCCAATCGAAGGTTTTCTTTCACAACACTATCAAGTCCTAATTGTCTGTATGGCTAGTTGCTTCACAACACATGCCAATCAATTATTCCACAGTAAATAATAGTCTTTTATTACTGTTTATCTACTAAATGCACTATGATCGAAGACAATGTTGTGATGTGAACATGGACATGAAAGACTCTCATTTTCGAAGAATATCACTGCTCCACAATAACTCTCTAACACCTAAGTTAATCTAACTTTGATATTAAATGATACAACAAAGAGAGTAAAGAGAGAATAGCTTAGTTAGGAAAATATTCTTCAAATCGAATATTTATTTGTCATTTTGATCACCAACATCTACTTGTCAAGTCTTTATAGGGTGGCCAATATTTCTGTATCAATATATGTATGCTAGGTCTGAATATTTTAAAGGATATAATATATATATCTCCCCAGTTGTATTATTTATAAAGTTGATAAAAGTTGTCCTTTTTTCCTCCTTTTTCTTTGGTCCATTGGCGTGACATAAATTGTCAAAGAAGATGACATAATAGTCCTTTATGCATTGACAGGTCCAGGATTACAAGCTTTACATCAATTCCTGCTTAGATTGCTGTGAACTGTCCTTGGTCTTTTGTGGAAGCTATTGTCGTCGACAATCCATACTATTAACAATATTTAAATGTGGAAGATGTCATCTGTTGGTACTGTTTAAGGCAAAGTACAGAGGCTGCGAGAAAGTATAATAAAGTAAGCAGGAAAGAAAAGAAGAAGGGTGACAAGAAAAAGAAGAAAAAGGTAAGAAAGAGACAGTCTCTCCACCCCCATAAGATTCCATCAAATTATACGAACAGATGAACAAGACAAACTTAATTTTCAATCACATTCATAAATTTATAATTAGACGGGTGGCCGTGGATGATCAAGTACCAAACAGTGGAGAAACGAAAGAAAGAGGAGAGTGTCCACCCCCCATTGAGATTCCTATCAATTTTTATGGACAGGTGAAGATGAAAAAGACAAACTTTTTTATTTAGTAAAGTTCATAAATTTAAAATTAGAATGTTACATGTTGATTGATATTTATCCATCTGATCAAGTAGTAGTACCACATAGGGAAGAAAAGAAAGAAAGAAAGAAAGATATGAGTGTCCACCCTTATCAAGAATTCCATCAAACTTTCTTTATGCATGTATGAAAAAGGACAATTTTGTTTTTTAAAAATATTTTTTGCAAATTTATAATTATACTGATTGATGTTTATCCATCTAATCAAGTACTAAACAGTGAAAAAAAAAGAAAAAAGAGAAAGAGACGATTTTGTCGACGGATGAAAATGACAAACGTTTTTTTTTTTTATAATGTTCACAAATTTTTAATCAGGGTATGTCCTAATCTATATTATCAATATTTATCAAAGGGTGAAAAAAGAAAGAATGTCGATCATATCTTTTCATAAATATACATATGCCGATCGATATTTATTGATCTGATCAAGTATCACTATTTCATCAAATTTTATGAAGAGATGATAGCAAATAAAACTTAATTTTGTTAAAGTAATTCTTATAAATTTAAAATCAAATTTGTACATTATCATGTACTTAATTGGGATTACGTAAGCCTCGTTTAGTCTATAAAGGACCGACACGAAGAAGAAAATACTAGAAAGATGAACACATGAGTAATATGTTATTGTCATGCATAAAAACATAAGATAATTAGGATCGCAAACATTACAAAGCAACTAACTTTTATTAGGTATAAAATGCTCTAACACATGGACTAAATAGTCACATACACATGAGAATGCAAACACATGAGAACGAGATTGTCTTGGATATTCTTTCCTTTGCATGGTGCCGCATAGCTAGTAAAGCTCGAGTTTTACAAGAAAAAAACAAAAAGTAAAAACACTTGCAATAAAACAAAATATGGCTGATACTAGTACTTCACGCCCCATATAAATTGCTTACAAGAAAACACTTGGATGGCTTTACGACAACAAGTGAATTGATATTTATTGGGTCGACTAAATGCCAAAAACTAAAAGAAAATAAAGAGACAAGTATGGGTTACAGAGTGCTAATTGATATTATCAGACCGATATCGATGCACATATAATTCATTATTTTAAAAAAAATAAAAAATATTTTTATTACATTCAATTCGATGATGTATATGTCGCTCACTCGTGAATTTGAACATGAGATAATTATCATTTATTTATGCAATACAAATTAAAATACCATTTCAGTGCATCAGTGCTGTAGCGATTAAATCGTTTTCATTCAACGCTGTTCACAGACAGTAGTCCATATGTCTTGTTTAATGTAGAGAGTGAACCCTACCGTCACCAATGGTTAAAGCAATGCTTTGTCTTCTTCCAAAAATATCAACTGGTCCTCGACATGAAATGCTCCACGAAAGCAGTCCCGAAGCTCTCTATTGCGTTTGTGCGTGTCTCTTTCGGGACCAGGGCTTAGCTTTTTCTTTATGCAACACGACTGGGCACCAGACGACGTTGCCGCAGCATCCAGTTTGAGCAGTGTCGAGCTATGGCTTTCCCGCCCCCAGCGGAGAAGAAACATGAGCTTTCTCGCCTACAGTTGGCGTGCAAAAAGCCACGCTGCGTCCATCCAAAGTGACTCAATGAGAGAGAGAGAGAGAGAGAGAGAGAGAGAACGGAGACACAAAAGAGTGACTCGGGTGGCGCCACTTTTCTCTTTCTTTTCTCATATTTGAATCCTTTATGTCTGTGTTGGGGTCCACATCTATCATGGAGCGCATCCTAACCCCTTAATTTTTTTTTTCTTTTGCTAAATAAAAGTCGATATATATTAAAATGCCATTTAATGTTTGATTAAAACAAATATAGTGTTGAATAATAAAATAGTCATTGATTGAGGGAAGAACGTTCAACACGAGCCACGTGCTGACGTATGTCCCACTTACTCACGTCGCCATGACTATGTCGTCGTGGTTCCTCGGGATAGGATGGGACATCAACGTGAGGCCCAAATCATAGCAGCCCTTTCATGCACTAGAAAAAGATTACTCATCACTTTTCTACGTCGGGTCCGGTGCCTCGTTCATACGGAGCATTATGAGGAGACATCTCCTGTTGTTGTATTACCTGATGGCAGTCTTTCTCTCACCTTCATCCCTAAGGTTGGTTTGTTTATTTCCGATGACCTTCTCCTCCATCCTCGACGAAAGATTTCTCCTCCAAACTAGAATGACCCGAAAAGCCATGAAAGAGGGCCTAAGGTCCCCTTCTATTCCTTCGAAGTGGGAACCTCTCCCAAAGAAGAGGACAAATTTGAGGGGGAAGCACTCTTCTCTTCTTTAGCCTAATCTCATTAGTTTCGTGCCACAACGCGATACCCTCTGAGTTGAGATAGGTTGTGATCAAACCTCAAAGCTTTAATCTGAGGACCCAAGCATGTGAGCAAGATGGCATCGTCTTCTCTCGCTCATATTGAGAAAGACACGAACGAAACTCCTTCATTTGTAGACGACATATAACTGCAGGTTCTTTTGAGGATTGTTTGCATGCTCAGTGTTCTCCCTAACCGTCTATCTTCATTCCATGGATGACCTCAAAGGACCACTTGCAGTAAAGAGTGTCATTTTACCTAGAAATCACCTACTTGAACTGAACAAGAGTGTGGTTAAATACTATCCACATTTGCATCAACACACCAAGGAGGGCAACATCATCACGTCCACAAGAAGCTTATGGCATTTTGAACACCATGGTTGTTTAGACCAACCACTTGATCCCAAGAACTCATCAGACTAATGATCAAAATGTGTTTTCTCTTTCTCAACTTTGGTTACCAAATCTATCAAGTGCTGTGCCATACGTTTGTTTTACTGAAAGCTGAAAGAACCATAAACTGTTTGAAACTAAAAGACAAACATAGATATGAGAGAGAGAGAGAGAGAGAGAGAGAGAGAGAGAGAGAGAGAGAGAGAGAGAAATAAGTAGATTACTTTAGTGATGTAGTGTCAGCTACAACTTATGGTTGACATGGCTTAGGAAGAGAACTTTAGAATTTTAAATATGATGGAGTTGAGAGCCTTAAAATCGCCATCCTTTAAAATACTTTAGGAAGATTATTATTGATCAATTTTGTATAAAGATACCATATGTTTGATTATGTGATAAATGAGAGTTTTGGTATAATATGTTACACTAATATATTGTATATCTGATCTCTACTTATTGTGAATGGTATTTCCTATAATAAAGAGCAAATTTGGTGCACCAATATGAGATTTAGAAGGGTCAGCATATAGAGAGAGATCATTTTTGAAGCTCAGAACTTTGATCTCCCAGTTAGTAAGAAAACAATATTGCAAGACTCATCCTTATATTATTTCATACAATAAGAAATAGATATTTATGGATCACTCCCTCAACTATCCTGCAAAGAGAGTATCTCTTAGTAAAAATTGATTGTTTACAAAATCAAATAAGGTCAAACCTATACTATCACTAAACATTCATTCAATAAAACTTTGTCAAGGATAATAGAATTTAATTCAACAATACATTATTTACAAAATTATTCAATAAGTTAATTTTGACAATACTTTTAGTAGTACATCATCAAGAACTCTACTTAATGAGTTGGAAAGTTATATATTGGAACCAAAAAAATTTTTGGATGGAGGAGCTATATCTAATATCTCATGATTTTTGTACTACCTCTATAATGACAGTATAGACTTTTCCTTAAATATCAATATAAGTTTTGGATATCTGTTATTTTTTTAATATAACTAATTTAGGTGAAGACTAGTTAGAGAGGGCCATTATACTCAGTTAAATTTGTTTTTTCTTCATTTAACTTCCAATATTAGAATGTGTGTATGTAAAACACATACCTACATACTTACAATATACATAAAATGATACAATTGCTTTATTATAAACTATATAGAAAATCTATAAGAAAAATACTAAAAATTTACTGTAAACTCAGAAAATTAATAATTAAATTATCTTTTCTAGTCATCATTCAAAAGGTTATTAACCTATCGCGTATGTGAAGTTAATTATCATCACTGAACCATTAAGGAGTATGATACATAGGATATTATTATTTACAACTCTCATTTTACTATTTACAATCTTATTTTTTAATTTTTTTTAATATTTTAATGCATAACCTCTTCTTCTCTTTCTTTCTCTTCCTTTTTCTTCATCTTCTTCCTCCTCTTTTTCTTCCTTAGAGATTGTAAATAGTAGAATAAATTTTTAATTATTTTTAAAAGATTATCAATAACAAAGGATTATCAATAGTAAAAGCAACTGTGAATAGTAAGCGTTTATATAGAAAATATTATTTTGCTATCTTTTAAATGCCCCTTCCAAACTTCTAAATGACCATGACATGAATTGATTATTTATGGAACAATAATATAATTTAACGAACAAAGCAATTCTAATGTGGTGTTATAATAAAGACGATTTGAAAATGAAAGGTTATTTATAGGATTGATAGTGAATCTCACAAGTGAAAGTTTGCATGCCACTCACTATTGCATCGGAAGTGGCTTACTATTGCATGAGTCCAACGTTATTAACTCGGTTATTTTTGGAGGGGTTGGAGAAATGAGTTGTGAATAGAATTTGAGTTGATGAGCTCGTCAGTGTCGTATTCGTATGGAGCTATCAAACTACATGATTATTTGCAATTTGCTCCTTGCTATTTAAGATTATTTGTGTTGCTGCCCAATAATGTGATGCTTTGCAGATGCACCGATGATGTAATCACAACCATCCATCAGAACTCTAACTCTTCGCGCATGCATCGCACGTGCGAGCATCGTTAAAAGGATTCGGGTCTCGTCTCGCTCGGATCGAAGGAAACCCTCTTGAGTGCTCGATCGAACTCATGGCGGCGTCCGCCATGCCCGCGAAGCCCTACGCCTCCGACGCCCCGCCGAGCTTCCCGGCCGTGCGCCATGACGCCCTCCTCCCGCCTGCCGTCGTCGACGAAGACGATGACCTCTACGGCCGCCTCAAGTCCCTCCAGCGCCAGCTCGAGTTCATCGACATCCAGGAGGAGTACGTCAAGGATGAGCTCAAGAACCTCAAGCGCGAGCACCTCCGCGCCCAGGAGGAGGTCAAGCGGATCCAGTCCGTCCCCCTCGTCATCGGCCAGTTCATGGAGATGGTCGATCAGAACAACGGCATCGTCGGATCCACCACCGGATCGAATTACTATGTCCGGATCCTGAGCACCATTAATCGGGAGCTCCTCAAGCCCTCATCCTCTGTCGCACTTCATCGTCACTCCAATGCGCTCGTCGATGTGCTGCCCCCTGAGGCCGATTCAAGCATCTCTCTCCTTAGCCAGTCAGAGAAGCCCGATGTCACCTACACTGTGAGTCGTGAAACCCTAGAGTTCTGGCTATTAATTATCATTTGTGCACCTTTCTCTGTTTTGAGATTAATATTTAGGGTTTGGGAAGAAACTTGGATGAAACTTGCGATCATAATTAGTGTAGAAGATATTATGTTTTTTCATCTCGTGGATTCTTATTTTATCCAAAAAAATTGTTGTAAAATCAGAATTTTAGATTATGCAATTAAAAAATCGTTCAAATATACTACCATTGTTCAAATAAGAGCAAAAACATAATTTTCAGATAGAAAATAATCATGTGTTTAAGATTGCTGCAGATGTCTAATCACTTATGATGGCATAAGTTGTGAGGAAATGACTACCTTTAGGTTATTATTGGGAACTCTTTTAAATGGGTAAACTGGCAAAAGTTTTTAGTCCAAATAAAATATCATTCAGTCATTTTAGATAGGAACAAAGTGATACTAGTGGTACTAAAGTAATAAGTACTTGGCATCATAAAGGACCTCAGAGGTTTCAGAATGTAATTGAAAAGTAGATACTGGTATTTGAGGCATTAAACTGAAAATTATATTTTGGTAAAACAATGTGTATAGCAAATCTGTTAGTTGTACCCTGTTTTCTGCCCCCAGTTCACCAAGATGTTAATTTTTTTTGCATATTTCATGCCAATAATGTGCGATGCGTACATGCCATCCAGCACAGTTTGACATAGTATGTGTGAACCCAGAGTTGTTTTGGCAAGCCTATGATGCAATGTACTAGCTATTTTTGTCAGCATAATTCAATATTTTGGCAAAAACTCAGTGGAGGCCTTATGATACAATTTGATCATGGATAAAAATGTTGGGGCCTGCCTGAACTTTGGTCAAGGTGACACAACAAGTAGGTGCTTAGGAAGAATATTTAGGGAGTGGATGGATTTGACACAGATTTACATATTCTTGACGGTGGACCCATGTCTAGTGCTAGAAATAAGTGTAAGTCAAAGGTTTCAAATATAATTTTTTATTATATAGAAAGGGTTTTCAAAATAGCTTCCCAAGAAAGTGTATCAAAAGCTTTTTCTAGATCTACCTTATTCATAACAATAGGATTTTTACGCCTAGAAGAATACATAGAATGAGTAGCCTCGTAAGCAACAAGTATATTATCATGAATACTACGCCCAGGAATAAAAGCAGATTGTTAACCCTTAATAAGAGTATTGAGGAAAGGCTTTAATCAGTTAGCTAGAATCTTGGCCAGAATTATATAATTTATATTAGATAAAGCAATTGGTCGAAAATGATTTATTAGAGTAGGATTCTTATTCGTAGGAATGAAAGTTAAATGGGTCATAGCCTAGGAGGGGGGAATGTAAGCATGCTTATAAAAAGATTGAAAAATCTTAAGGAAATAAAGGGAAAGAATATTCTAATAAGATTTATAAAATTCTCTAGTAAAATCATCAGGTCTAGAGCTTTAATCGAGATAACAACATTGTGGATTTCCTCAATGGTAAAAGGAGTGATCTATGAATCTTTATCACAATTAGAAATAGTAGTAGTAGTAGGCCAAGTAAGATGAGAAGGGGGTCTACTAATTGAGTAATTCCAAAGTTCAAAAGAATGCCGACTAAAAAGATTTAAAATATGTTTAGTATCTTGAACATGATTATTATTGTTATCATAGATACCCCTTATGTAGTTTCTACATTTATACTGAACAACCAAATTATGAAATTATTTGACATTTGTGTCATTAACATTAATCCAACTACATTTTGCTTTAACCCACCATTTAAGAATTAATTATTTAATTAAGGCCATTTGAAGATTATAAAGGGAAGACAGACGTAAGAGAATAGAATTAGAATGATTGTTATTGTCAAGTCGTGATTCAATATCAATAATTTTACTTTGAACATCATTTAACTTAGTCTCTAGCATACCTAAATTGTTTCTATTCCAGTTAGAGAAAACTCTGTGAGCTTTATACAAATTAGAGTGAGAACCAGTAAGAGGTTCACTATTAGTAGTAGAGTTATTCCAAACAGAAGAAACTAACATAGGTTTCAAGGTAATGAGTCCAAAAATTTTGAAATCTGAAAATTTTAGTTCTATTAAAGTTATGACTCATAAGTTGGACTTTGAGAGGAGGGTGATCCGAGCAAAGCCGATGACGATGATAAACAGAAGAATTGTCATAAGAACTGATCCATAAATTATTACCAAAGACCCTATCTAATCTAATGGATATTCTAGCAGGACCATTTTTCTTAGTACACCATGTATATTTTGAACCGAAAAACCTGAATCAGTAAGATTATAGTGTTTCACAAAATCCTGAAATGCATGAGTTGAAGTGTTAGTATAAAAATGCCTACACCCAATTTATCATAAGAATTCAGAATACAATGGTCTCCCATAATGCACCAAGGTATATCAGAGAAATTTAAAGCAGTTAAATGATCCCAAAGCTTATTACAATAAAAAAATAGAAGTACTAGCGTAAACACCATTCAAAAGCCAGGGTTTATCATTTATGTAATTGAACTATTGCATGAATAAATTGGGAGTGTTTAGATATCACCTAGACATGTGCAATACTAACTGACCAAGCAAGTATGATCCACCAGAGGCAACTTCAGCTGGTTGAAAATCCCCTTTTAACTGATTCCCTAAACACTTGATAGCTCTTGTAGATTGTTCAGCATCATCATGAGTTTCCTGCAGTAATAGAGCAGGTTTTTGTGTTCTACAAGCATAAGAGAGGAATTCCTGTATGGGTTTTCTCCTTATGCCACGATAATTCCAACTAAATAGAATCATTTAGGAGAGGAAGATAAAGTTGATATTGACCCCGTATTGGCAGCAATAGAAGATAAAAGATCAATCTCAGAAACAGAGTACGATATTTTTAGTTTCTTCTTACCCTTGATGATGCCATTGATAGCTCTTAATCCAGTATGTGTAGATATTTTAGAACGTAACTTAGGACCCGAGACATCTCGTTGAAGATTATGAAGAGAAGATTTAGAAGCATCAGATTTGTTGGCCGGATGACTGGAGAGCTCACTGGAGGAACCTTGATCCTGGATAGCAAAGAGAACCTTGTCAGACATCCTCTTGGTCTCTAGGGTTCTAGGGTCCCCAATGGTGAGTTCTGTAGAAACATGAACAATAGCTAGAGGATTGGGGTCAAGGGTATTATGCATCTCATCAACTTGCATACCAATGTAAACTGAAGAAGTGATAAGACGTGAAGAATGATACGGGTCGATTAAGTGTTCGGATTCTTTGACGGAAATGGATAGTCTTATTAGTTTCCATACCCGAATCTGAAACAGTGTTATTTGACACATTAGGTACAAATGAGTCCATGTGACTCATCAATGCCATATCTGCTTCAAGAGATACATTGGGAATTGAAATCCATTAGTGGGGCAGTTGGCATCCATAAAGGGATGCAAGGTGGCACTTTTTTTTGGAGCCTGAGGTGTGCTCGAGTTGGAAACCATCACAGAAATAGTGAGAGATGTGGCATTAGCAGCAGGGCGCATGGTTTGAAGCGATGCAGATTTCGATATCGGGGAGATGTTTGTGCAGGTAATCGTCGTTGACTCCTTCATGTGTTTAGCATTTTGAGTCTTCAAATGATTTTGCCCTCATCTCCGGCACCGATACTCTCATTAGAGTTTTTGGACAAGATGGACGATGCTGGACTCTTAAGGACTAAAGTTTAGATCCTTCCAATCCTTATCAACTACTGAACTTGGTTGAGACTCAATAGGGGGCTGAGCTCCATCCAAGGAAGTAGTAGTAATTGAAGGATCACCGGAAGTATGAGGATGTTGATTTGTTTTGTGACCAAGTCTTCCACAATGATAGCAATGCGGTGGTAAATTTTCATATGCAATCACTTGAAAAATATCAGATTTAGATTCACATATCCAGATGCCTTGTTTATGGGGAAGAGTAATATTGATTTCTACACAAAGTCTAACATATCGGCATCTCTCAAACTTGAGAGATGAATGATCTATTTTGAGGGGACGACCAAGGAGGGGGGCAAGATTAAAGAGGCATTCCTCATTCCAATATTCCATTGGGAGTCGTGGGAGACGAATCCATATAGGGGCGGTGCCTATTCTAGCCATCATCAGCTAGAAATTAGGCTACCAAGGAGTTAATTGAAGAACATCTCCTCTGATGTTCCATGGACCATCCATGAGAATTTTTAGGGCATTTGACTCTGAATGAAAACGAAACAAGAAAAAACCTGCTTCCATAAGACTGAAAAGGACTTTGATTGAGACCAAATCTTAGGAAGAATATTGTGCAAAACCGGTATAGGAGGGGGACGACGAAGGAACTTACCAATCAAGTAGGAACTCTAAATTTTCTCCAAGATTGTAACTCATCTTCATCAAATGACACAAAGTCTTGCGATGAAGTTTTGATGCGTTTAGTTGGAGAATGATGAAGCAGAGATCCCGAGTTGTCCATCGAGAAGAATGGTTTTGAAGCAAGTATAGAAGCCTATGATGCTTTCCGAAGAGCAAAGGAATCATGGCAATTAGGATCTGGAGGCTTTGGCGGAGTATGGGAAGGTGGAAAGGGGGAGAATACAGGGGAAGAGGATGGAGGCGGAGAGGTCATTGCGGAAAGAGGAGATAACACTAAGAAACTGAGGGGCATTACTTTTATGGAAACCCACAGAAAATAATAGCAGTTATTGTGGTCCTTTCTCTGGGCACATAATATGGTGATATGTTGATAGTTACCTTTTTTCTAGTTTGGTACTTCTTTTTGATTTAACAAAAAGAAAAATACCTATTGGTAGACCCCATATTTCATAGCCTAATAGAAACAATTTTCTATTTCCGCAAGTTAGTAACCATTATGTGTTAAAATTATCTTTCCTTTTTCAACATTTGACGTCAGTTTGGGTTGAGTATAAAGTTGAGATTGATATGCTTTCTTACTTTTCTTTCTTTTGTGTAACCAGGATATTGGGGGTTGTGATATTCAAAAGCAGGAAATTCGTGAAGCTGTTGAATTACCTTTGACACATCATGAGCTGTACAAACAAATTGGTATAGATCCACCAAGAGGGGTTCTTCTCTATGGTCCTCCTGGTACGGGTAAAACCATGCTAGCAAAGGCTGTGGCTCATCATACAACTGCTGCTTTTATAAGAGTTGTTGGGTCTGAATTTGTTCAGAAGTATTTGGGTGAGGTACTGTTTTTCAGGACTATCTTTTTGAATCACATGCATTGCACCATAACATTTCTTTTTTGTATGTCAATTTAATTTATGCAAAGACATTCATGTAGACATAATTTTTTTAACACCGTTTCTTAGGATAACAATTCACTTTTATTGTATCTTAGATTTTTGTTTTACCACAATGCTTATGAAGTTAGTAATCTCTAATTTATATCATGCATTTGGTTATTACCTTGTTGTTCTTCATTGTTCAGAGGCCATAGTTATTTTTGTCACCGAGTTATGAAGAAAAGACGTTGAGATTGACTTCTAATATATAACCATTTGTTCTTTCATTTATACTTGATTACTCAAGGAAGATTGATCATCCTAGATATGAAGAAAATCATGATGCTTTGCAAAAATCATTTTTCTATGTTCAGTCTCATGTTTAAGATATTCTGTGCTTCAGGGCCCCAGAATGGTGCGGGATGTTTTTCGTCTTGCAAAAGAAAATGCACCTGCAATTATATTTATTGATGAGGTCGATGCTATTGCTACTGCACGTTTTGATGCGCAAACTGGAGCTGACAGGGAAGTTCAGCGTATCCTGATGGAACTCTTGAATCAGGTAAAAGAAAATTAAGTAAACCAAGAACTTCTGAGGAACATTTACTAGAACAAACATATATCCTTCTTTGTTTGTATGCTTGAAGACTTATTTCTCTGCCTGGGATTAAATAATCCAACTCTTAATCCTGTAATTTTGATTAATTAAGCAACTCAAGTTAAGCCACTAACAGTATATTAAACCTAAATTATCATGAAAAATACATACTTCTCAAAACACAATGAGGTTATCGTAACAGTGGGTTACCTCTGCAAGGTTTTGATGGTTCCTGTCGTCCTGAACTATCTCCTGCACCTGATGTATCCTTTACAAGAGCATATGCAATTCAATCAAATTAACGATTTTTATGACACCATGCGACTGGTGTTGGAGACATAAGTTAATCTAATGACACTACAAACTAATGCTTGTCATTCTCATATGAAATATAATTGTCCATGTAGGTTTGCATGCATATTGTTACTAGTCTATGAAATGCCACGTGGCCTTTTTCTGCTACCCATTCTAGTCAACCATGGTGCAAAGGACTTATTACAATTATTCCTGAAGGAAACCAGATTTAGGCTGTACAATGATTTTTGCTGCTACATATGCCATGTGATTTGCTCCAAAAACCATCTGCCAACTCTGGCATTTTGTGAACATTGGAATGTTCAATGAATTTTAATCAGTCAATCTTAGCTGTGAATGTGCTCAGACTAAAGGTTTAATCCAATTTGAGGCCGGAAACTAGCAATAACAACAGTTTTCCTAAATTGTACTTTAATCAAGAAGTAGTTGTGCTTATACCATGTAAAATGACATCTATGCTTCAGCCACCATGATTTCTCTTCCAATAAACATATGCTTACATGTCACTGTACATGCTTCTGCAATAAGGCTGGTTGTCTTTACTTTTGCAGATGGATGGGTTTGATCAAACAGTGAATGTAAAGGTTATAATGGCAACTAATCGAGCTGACACTCTGGACCCTGCTCTTCTCCGTCCGGGTAGGCTTGATCGTAAGATTGAATTCCCTTTGCCTGACAGACGACAAAAGAGACTGGTTTTTCAAGTAAGATGTGCAGACATTCTTTGTACTATTTAATCGATAAGCATGTTAAGATTTATCTGCTAGTTGGCTGGATCTAGATGAAATTTGAGGTTTAGTATTGATGGTTAAACAACTTAAACTAGACTTTTTTAATCTATGATCACAGACCTGCAGTTGTGAAATTCTCTTTAATGTTTTACCTTATAAAAGCATCAGGAGGACCTGGATGCTGAATAACAATCAGCTCCAAAAATGGATCGAGTTTAGAAATCTTTGTTTTCAGTAAAAATGTTAGAAACATGGTCCACAAATTCTGCATGGAAATTTCTTAGTTCTGAAGAGCTAACAAGTGTTAATTTTTTCTATGTGCAGTGACACATCCAAAATAGTGTTATTACCAAGGATTTATTATGGAACAATATTAAATGGATTTTAACAGTCCTAGCCTTTTAACTCTACATTGGTTACCAGCTTGACTCATTGAACAATTTTCTAGTTCTTTTTCAGCAGGAAACTGTGATATACAGTGCCATACCTGTATGATGCAGGAATGCAGCATGGACTGGTTTATAACTTTTTGGTTTATGACCACATGAAATTCTTAATTTCAATAAAGAAGTAAAAGAAATGCTAGTTTTTTCTTTTGATTTTTCAAGATTTCATTATACAGCAGCACTTACATGGTTATGGTTATTCTGCTTGCCATTTTTCCCATACCAAGTTTCTGCTGTGGATCTAAGTTAAGAAACTAATGCTTGGAATTATGATTTAATAAAAATTAATAACATAACAGTATAGTAAAATGACAAAGGAAAACTGAAGTTTGATTTATGTGATAGAGAAAGCTCAAATAAGCAAACAACAAACTGAAGTATGATTTCTTTGATAGAACAAATTGACCATAAGCTTGAAACAATAAAAAGAAATTATGCTAATCTTCTAGCTTCTCTTCTTTCATGGTTGTTTAGGATCATGATCATGCATATGAATTTGATTCTTTGAATAATTTTTCCAAACTAAATGACGATTATGCATTTTGTTCTTTCCAGGTATGCACTGCAAAAATGAATCTCAGTGATGAGGTTGACTTGGAAGATTATGTTTCCCGGCCAGATAAAATAAGTGCAGCTGAGGTCAGTTTCTTCAGAATCTTGGCAGTCGTAAATGGGATGATACTTTCATTATTTTGATGATATCAGACTGTTAATAGTCAATGACGTGGCATTAGTTTATGTTTTTTTTCTCAGTATATCTTCACATGGGTAGTAATAACTAATAACAAACAAGAAGAAATTGCAACCCCATTCTTGTAGAAAGCTTATGATATGAACGAACATAGATTAAACAATGCATGTTTATGCATGGTATGGATCACTATCGGTCAAGAATATATGATTGGGGTTAGCAAAATTCATCAAATCAGCAGGATTAGATTGACTGAAAAATTAAATTAAAATTTAAATAGTCTTAGGAAATTATAAAATTTTACAAAAAAATTTAAAATTAATAAAAGATTATGTTATATTCTATAAGATTCTTCTATATTTTGCAAGACATGTAGCTGTAGAAGAACATATGAAACCAAAATATAAAAGATAAAGAATTATACCTTATACTGAAAAACAAAGTGAATGATTCGATAAAGAAACCATTCAATAGTTATTACAATATAAATATTATTAATATTTTACAAAGACATTACTATAGTAAATTTCTATTGTATATACAACACAGTAAGTCCCACAACTTATTTACTTGTAGCTTTGAGAGCAGTGAGCATCACATGCTTTGCATAGCATGCAAGTGAGTTGTTTGTGCAGTACAACGAACTTGTAATGTTCCCCAACTCCCAAAATTGTTGAATAATGCAAAGACAAAACAAAAGCACTTTATTTGAAGGGAATGCTGCTAGATTTTTATTAAAGAGTTAAACAGTTTTTCTGGTAAGACTTGACTATATTCTTTTGGTTATATGTGTTGTTTAATGCATCATGCTTGTCTATTGTAATGTTTCTGTGAATTTATTAAGCTGGAAAACATGGCTTAACCATATTACTGATAAAGAAAAGAAAAAAAGAAAGGAAAATCTTCTTGACATTAGATATATTTTACCATGACTCTGGTGTAGTCAGGTAGAAAACTGCTTCCTGATGCAACTGGATGCATGTCATGGTGCATGTGTATTCTTACTTGGTGCTTTAGTAGTTCATTACATCCAATGACCAAGCTTCCCTAAGCCAATTTACATCTGGAACAAACTGAACAATTTCCATGGTTGTTTGCAGATTGCTGCCATTTGCCAGGAAGCAGGGATGCATGCTGTTCGAAAGAATCGATATGTGATTCTTCCCAAGGACTTCGAGAAAGGTTACCGCTCCAATGTGAAGAAACCAGACACAGATTTCGACTTCTACAAATAAAACTAACACAGAAGGGTGGATGTCTATTTTCTGATTTCTGATTCCTTTGTAGACCCGATAACAATGCTATTGATATCACTGCATCTCTTCAAAGTAATTTGGGAACATTGTTCTTCCATGTTAAGCTTATCTGTAATTTAGATGTAAGATCACAGATGCTTGTGTTGATCTTTTTTGCAATTGAAACATTATACAGTTGCAGCACTGAAAATTTAGGTTTCATTTGGCTATAAGCCCAACTATTAATCTTGATATCTTATGATAAAATCATACAGGCCCGATCAACTTTGTATGATATTCTCTATCATATAGTCACTATGCCAAATGTATCCATGTCCTCTGTTAGTATTTTCAGGCAGTCTCTTTCCAGGAGTTATACCAAATGAATTCATATTTTTTCTCTAATTTTCTCGCCAATTCTGGCTTCAAAAATCTGCGGCCTAATCTGATTCACTTTAATATTTGCAGATAGAACAATCGACTATCCTTAGATCTGGCAAATGCATGGCATCGCTGTTCTTGCTTATCTGAGATCCCTCGATTTGTAGACTAAGGTTTAAAAAAGTAGATATGTTGGTTGGTATGTTGTTTGTTCGAAGTAATGCTTGCGTAGCATGTCATAGTACATGGAGTGTTGGTAGTTTTATTTTGATTGGTTTTCATGCCTAGAAATAGATGATCCAGATAATTATTTTAAGTTTTCTAGTCTCGTAGAATGGTGTGGAGTATCTGACAGCAGAACACATAGGAGCTACCTTGGATTATTTGTCGTAGGATCATTCAAAGCTTGCGAACTCAGTTGAAATGGCTGCTTGTGAATGTCAAGTTAAATGATTTCTTTAACATGTCTTCTGTTTTGTAAGTCCACAAGGGATTATAAGAGGTTTTGAGGAGACAGACCCTTTGCGGCATGACTTAGGAAAAACCACTTAAGTTTGTAATATATAGTATTAGAATGAGACAAGCATACTTAGAAACAATTGTCATGAAAACGTAAGGGACTTAGCGAGGCTACGTTCAAGGTAGTTAGCATGTGCGAAACGAGTGTAAAGATATAAGGAAATGAGTCACTTAGAGGAGCGAGCATCTAAGATTTGTATTCATGAAAATGGCTAACCTTTTGTGTGAGAGGCACCACGAGGATAAACGAGTTGGAAAGAACATGTAATGCACAAAGATTGGAATGATTGAGTTTGAGCTATGACTTGATGTTGACAACCAAACTTAAAGGGTGAGATCGTGCAAGGTTGGATGGGTTGTGTAGCGATCAAAAGAGTTATGCAAAGCTCATATAGGCGAGGAGAATTACTAACTCGAAGAATTTGATATTTATGGCCATCATAAGACGATTGAAACTAAATGTCAGAGTATTGAAACTTTCGTTTTAACATGAGAATTATACGTCTATAGAATGCTGAAGTATGTAATAAATTCAACATATTGCTAGGCCCTAAGGGGCACAGTGGGGATTGTATTGGTGAAGAGTCACAATATAGCAAATGCGTTCATGGGAGCGAAATAATACACAATTTATTCAACAAGGTGAAATAGTTCAAGATGATGGTAGTCTCCAAAACTTTCAAAGGGAAGGATGCAAAGTAAAAAATTATTCCAGTGAGACATATATCGAGTAAGAATAAGCCTTGATTATAAAGAGAAAATAGGTAAAATAGACCATAGAAGAGGTACCTAACTCGCGCGCGTGATGCACATGTCACATAAGAGTCATCGTACGTTAATGTTTTAATGAGATAAGAGGCCAAACCGACCAAAAGGACCAAACGCACGTAGAGGCTCCGCCGTGACCACAAAGTGGACACCCACTCATGATCAATTGAAAGATCTCTATCAAGATCCTCTGAGGATTCTAAACCTTAAATGTGATTAAATTAGATATCCAAACTAACACCTACTTTACAAGTCAAAACCTAGACTTTCTCGCTCTTCATATAGTAGAAAGCTAGCAAAAAATATGACTTAACCTATCTTCTTATAAGACTACTTGATAATGTTAGGTTTTAGTGTTCTTCTTTCTATTCTAATGTTCGGCACCCATTTATTTAAAGTTTTCTTCTTTTAATCAACTCGATACTTCTAAATTTTAGCTTGTGAATTCATAAATATCTCATGAAAGAGATAATTAGGATACGTCGTCCTTAAGAAAAGAAAAAGGAGATGCAATAGTTGTAGAAATAAGTTATGATGGTCATTTTATAATTTATATTATATGTTTCAAATATATTAGTTCAAATAATTAGTAAATTATCTTGTGAACAAACAAGGAAGACTATTGTCAAGTGTAAATCAATGTACTTATTCGTGTTGTTTTGTTGTTGTTGTTATTATTTTTTGTGAATGTGAATTTTTTTTCTTACAAGACATTAGCTATTCCTATTTTATTACTAAGGTCTATTTTTTTTTTTCAAAGTATGAATGATGAAGATAAAATTTGCACACTATTTGTTATTTGTTAAATAAAAAATAGATTAAAATAACTAATTAAAGGGAAAAAAAAGACTCAATCAAATGATATTATGAGAAAATATTATTAATATCTTGGCCAGCTCGATGTGATCCAAATCTATGCATACAAAAATGTCTAAGATATCTCCAAGATGAAGGGTTCGAAATCCGTTACAACGGAGGGAGAACCTAAAATCCACTATGATAGAAAGAAAATTTAATGCTCGTCGTGATAGAAAGACATGAGATTTGCTATGAAAGAGGAGAGACTCATTTTGTACTACTCAAATCTATATTATGAGATATCATATTACTAATTTGAGTGTCAAAGGAATCGAGTCAGAAAATCTCTTTCGATCTCGATTTTCGTATATGTGATATCGCGGAAGCACAATATTTTTACTTCGGAGATATCTCATATATTTCTACGTTTACGAGTCTGGACCACGTCGGGTGTGTCAATGATATTTTTTTTCAAATAAATTAAAAAAATTAAGTAAGTATAAATGATGGTATCATTTTTATAATTCTTTTAATTAGAATCCAAGAATAAATTACTTAAAGTAATTTTCGTCATGATTTGACTTATCAATTCGAAGAGAAGAGTCGATGGGACGTCTCAAACTAGATTCCAATGTGAAGAAACAAAAGATAATAGGAACTTTAAATGCAAAGAAAGTCCCGAGATTCGAGAGATATAATACTTAGGATACACGCTTTACCTAATGCTTTTGGAATGATCACATCTTTATCATCAGCTCAACAGTGTCACAATGATCACATCCTTCCCATCAGCTCGACAGTGTCACAGTACAATAAGTTGACAGACAATGTTGGTCTGTTAACACTAATAATGATAGTGATTTAATTACGGACAATATAGTTGGGGCCATCATTATGATATGGTCGCTCGATACCTGTCGGTTTATCACTGGTATGTTGGATCGGCTCATATCATTTTTTTTATTTTTATTTTATTCAAATATCACAAAAAAATGCGTACGTGAGGGACCCATAGATATACTACTATATATGAGGCTGGAAAGAATATGTTGATAATATAAATCAGTTGATAATTATTGGTTTCAACTTTCAAATGAAATATCAGTGATGAAAAATTGAAGATTGTCTGGAAGCCTAAAAGTCATGAAGGAATATGATGTACACTTGATGGTCAGTAGTATGTTCACAACAAATTAGCAATTCAATATGAAGCTAGTGCAATTTAAATTGGTCCCATCATGGAGTATTCTTACAATCATCAGGAACATCAACAATCTTCTATCTTTAATCAAATTAAGTAGCCAATCAGGTTGCAAATCAGACTAAGTCATCTCGTAATTGGTGAACTCTTTCCAATTTGATTTATTATCCATTTTGAATAACAACCTAGTAAGATCTTTCTCCTAAAACATTAAAATCTTAATAGATTTTTTTTTTGAAATAAAAAAAATCTCAATTAATGTTTTATGTATTGGGTTGAGCAAAATGAGAGGGCTGATACAAATTAAACAATCAAAATTAACCCTTAAGTCTAACTACGAAATTGAAATCTTATTGCTTAAGCTTTTATACGGAATAATGTTGATAAAGAATTAGTAATATCTCGCCCATCGTCTGTCAAGCCACAATCTTGTTGATTCCTACTCAGTTCAAGAAAAGTATTCTTCAGTGCCATTATACTGTACATTAGAAGATATAACCACCAAAAATAATAATTGGAATGAGTACTACTGGCCAACTGTTAGTTCTACGTTGCGTAGTCCTCCATCCACGGCCGGTCCACTCGTGGCCGTCGATCACCGGATCCACGATCACGCAACTCGTGGTGTCCGAGGGCATGATAAACGCACACGGCGCCGTCCACGTGGTCAACGTGCCTCGATCACGTGAATCATATCCACCGCTGGGGAGCGACGACGACGTCGCCCCCACAGCCCATCCAACGGCTGAGAATTAAATGGTGCCACGTGTTGAGAGACTAGCTGGAGGTGGTATTTTCGAAATTTGATGCGGAAAGCCAACCAACGACCCCGACGCGCCCCATCGGAGGCCAGCTGGCATAGGGGGGGGGGGTAAAATAGTAAATTAGGAAAGATGGGTGGGTTAAAAGCTTTGGGCTGTCGAGCTATCGACTGCCCCCTTTGCCTCCAATCCGTTTGTACCTACCTCGTCCTCGTCCCCCACGACCCGCCATGGATCGAGCCCAAATCATCGCTAAACCCTAACCTTTTGATCTGATTTGCCCCTTTCTATTCATGGTTTTAGAGGTTTCTGGTGTCCGAGAAGTGAAGGAAGAGAGTACCTCTGATGGATCCGGCAGAAGCCTTTTGCGGGATTGAGCTGAAGAAAGTCGGCGTCGCGGGGGGATCGGGTCGCCGGAATAGGATCGTTCGGGTCTACTTCGATGACGCTGATGCCACTGAATCGTCGTCGGGCGAAGAGGAGCCTGGAGCCCGGCGCCGTGTGAAGCGGTACGTGCACGAGTTCAAGATCGAAATGGCCCGCGCGCCGCGGCGGAGGGCCGCGGAGGTGGAAGGAGGGGAGCGAGGGAAGCGGGGGTTCCGCGGCGTGCGGCGGCGGCCGTGGGGCCGGTGGGCGGCGGAGATCCGCGACCCGCACCAGCGAAAGCGGCTGTGGCTCGGGACCTTCGACACGGCGGAGGAGGCGGCGACGGTGTACGACATGGCGGCCCTGCGGCTGAAGGGCTCGAAGGCAGTGACCAACTTCCCGACCGCGAAAGCGGTGGGGGAGGAGGAGGAGGAGGAGCGCGCTTCTCCGACGTCGGTGCTCCGCCACGGCGACGACCGGGAGGCGGCCTTCGACTACACCTTCGACGGGGGAATGGAAGCCCTGGTGCTGGGTGCGGACGAGTCGCCGCAGTTCATGGCGGAGTTCTACTGGCCGAGGCCGCGGCTGTTGGAGGTGGAGTTCGGCGATTTGGATGCCAACGACTTCTCGTAACGGAACTCACGGACGAGGTTTTTTTTACCTGGAATGACGAAACCGCCGTCACTGTTTCGTCGTTTTGGCGAGTTAAAGTGCTTTATAATTTGGTTTGTCGTATTTGGCCGACAACAGTGGACGGGAAGGTGAGTGGAGAGTGAAGTAGCTGGTGCAGGGAGAGAGTGCGTGTGTGTGTGAGACGGCGTCGCATGCTCGCCTTTTCTTGGACGTGTCAAAGCTGTGAGTTATTTGTAGTATTTCTTTTTTTCTCCCTTCCAGCTTTAGTGAGATATGGTGAAACGAATGGGACCCCACAGGGGTCCGCGCGGGCCCACTCCATGGAGGCGGAGCACGCGGGGTGGTTGTGGTGCCTAATTGGTGGGAAAGAGTGGGGCCGGGAATGGAATGGCAAAACGGAGTAACCAATTTCATCTTCACTCAGTAGGAGTTATCTTTTTGAACACAAATTCAACCCAAATAATGAATATTTTAATTTAATTTAAAATAATTAGATAAACAACACATGCTAAGAAAAAAATCGAAACTCAACTACTTAATTAGGCAGTCAAATTTATTTTATTTAAGAAAGTAAAAAAAGTTAAATTCTTAAATGTTCATTTGGAGCACGATTTTGAAAACATCTAATTCATTTTGTCGGCCACACGCTAATGCAATGTTTGAACGTACTTTGATTCTTTCGTGGACTCCACAACGTTCTCCGAAGAAGCTAAAAGCCACAGATGTGTTACCTGTGGAAGGACGCAACCATGACTGAGCTGCTGATGCATCCGAGATGGCACAGAATTCCGTTCAACCACGTCACTCTCCATATCTGCAGTACATACTAAAGCTGATTCATGAGAACCATTGCGTTCATGTTTATCTTTTACATAGATAAAACATGAAATGATATTCTTATATTTCTTATATATTTAATTAATTTATAATTTAAAATTAATTACAAATTTAAATGTATGATTTGATTGAATAAGTTAAGTAACTGAGAAAAATCTTTCTCTTAAAACTTATATAAATACATATTATCTCAATGAATAAAATTATTTTATTTTTTAATTCATCATAGTATCATAGCTTCTCATGCCTTATTTTTCGTTCTTGGTTGTTCGATGACAGTAATCCATCTTTTCTATTGATTTGCCACAATGGTCCTTCTCTTATGTTAAATCTCTCACAATTGACAATAATAGAAAGAGCAGCGTGCTATTATCGTAAATGTCAATTGGAGTTATTTTATCTGTCTATCATCTTCCTCACAAGCTAGCAACAAACACCGCCATCACTGCTGATTACTTTACTCGACGATCTTCTTCCTAAATCTATAATATTCAACATAAATCTGTAATCTTTTTCCTCCTAAATCAGCACATTACTACTACCATCATAGATTTACCCTTCTTGCCCACCACCATCCTCCATCCTTTCCCTTCCATTGGAGATCGCCCCAATAATAGCAATTTCTTTACCATCTGATGCCACTAATATCGTTGTAGCATCAAACATTTTCTCGATGATCCAGCATCGGAGTTCCTCAAGGACGCCTACTGCCTTGTCTTTAATGTTGACAAGTTCTTTGTTGCCAACTTTGTTGGTGTCCTCGGATGCTCCTTCAACGTAGATCCTAGATTTATAGATATGAGATCTCTTGAAGCCTACTCTCGGACCTTCCATGCGATCTACTCCCAAGTCAAAGCAGGAGCTGGAGCTCTTCCCGATTGTTGCTCCTACTCACATGCTAAGTTTTTTATCTATACTAATGAAAATAACATAAGAGGAAAGTACTATTATTAATTATATATATAATGTAAAGGTTATTATAGATGACTTGTGGTCATCCCTTAGTGACAAAAAAGTCGTTCATACTTTCAATAGCCTATGAAATGAATATAAGGAATTGACAATAATAATTCAAGCGTGTGACTCATTAATGTCATTGAATTGTATGACAAGCTAATTGATCGTGAAACATATATGAAACAAGAAGAAATGATGACAAGACCAACTATTATAGCTTAGCTTAATAAAAAAAAAAAAGATAATCAAAACAATAAAAGCTTCAATAAAGGACAAGATGCCTCTTGGACACATTAGTAACACAAGAATCATAATCCTCAACCCTCCAACTATGTGGCAATTTCAATCCGAACAACTTCAAAGATAACTTCAACTATAACTACTATTAGTTTTAGCATCCTAATAATAATAATAATTAATATAAAGTCATTTACCAACTCTATAATAAAATTGGACACACAACATTGTTGGTCTTGACCCATGCCTACTACCACACTCAACCAGCATCAAGTAAACATTATAACTAATCAAATTGCTCATTCAAGCAATTAGATTGTTGGCTTTGGTACTTCTCATCATATCATCTCTTATTTTTAAAACTTATTCATCTACAACAACTATGGAGGCAATGAAGATATCATCATTAGTGATGGTAATAGAATCCCTATTACTCATATTAGTTCCACGACACTTAATTTATACATAAACACTTTTATACTTAATGATGCTTTGTATGCACCTCACGTTACAAGGAATCTTATCTCTGTCTCTCAATTCTATAAATAAAATAATACCTCTATTGAGTTTTTTCCTGACTTATTTCTTGTAAAGGATCTGAGCACAGGGGTATCCTTGGTCCAATACTAGAATAAAAATGATATCTATTAATGACCATTAGCTTTACAAATCACTCAATCAATCACTCTTGCTTTAGTTGTTACTCTAATCGATATGTGTCATCGTCGCCTTAGTCATTCGTCATCCTCCATTTAAGTAGCTAATATCTCATTACTCCCTTGCAACCTTCAAATCAAGTAGAATTGAAACTCATTGCGATACTTGCCTTAGTAATAAAAGTCATAAATTATCTTTTGAAACATCTTTTATATTATGCTCTAAACCACTTAAAATTATTTATACTGATATCTGGGACCCTACCCTAACCATTTTCTTTGATAATTTTAGATTTTATGTTATTTTCATATATTACTTCACTAAATATACATGGTTATATCCTTTCAAATATAAATCTAAAGTCACTAAAATCCTTTACCATTTCAAAACGAAAGTCAAAAACTTCTTCCAATTTATCATTAAAATAATTTACTTAGATAGTGGAGATGAATACCAAGTTTTAACAACTTACCTCTCATCTTGTGGTATATAACTTATCTAAGTTATGACCACATGTACTTTAATTAGTTGGCTCTACCAAATGAAAGCATTGATATTGTTGAAACTAATCTCACCCTCTTACACCAAGCCTTTATATCACTAATCTTTTGGTCGATAGCCTTTTAAGTTATAATCTACCTAAGTAACTGCATGCTCACCCTAATCCATCAATCACCATTTAAAAAATTATTTCACAAAATCTTAAATCTTCAAAAGCTCAAAGTATTTGGTTGTTTATGTTATCACTGGCTACGCCCTTACGTTTCACATAAGTTAACACCAAATTCCAGATCTTCCATCTTCATTGGATACTCCCTAGAACATAATACTTTTTGGTGCTATGATTTTCAAACTTAAAAGGTCTTTATATCATGTCATATTATTTTTGTTGAGTCCACATTTCTCCTCTAAAATATTGCTCCTTCAATAATGCAAGCTACTACAACAATCATATATCACTGAGTTCATATGAGTATACTTTAAACATCCTCAAATATACCTCTACCATATCAACTAACAGTTAGCACCGTACACCATCTACAACTTCTCCATCTATTTTTCTACCAACTCACAATGCTTGATGAAGCAATACCCATGACACTATAATGGTGTCATTATTCTCTACTTGACCAAGTGACACCAAAGTGCATTAATTTGATAAGGTATTTATCACTAATTCTCTATCAATTCTTATACATCTAACATAACCCAATAATACCACCGAGCTTGAACATCACATGACAATATGCCTAAAAAATGATATATTCAAACTACGTCAAATCCTTGACCTTCATGCTACCACAAGCTTTCCGCGTGAGCCTACTGAACCCACAACTATCACCTAAACTGAAAAATCTTCATATTGACATAAAGCCATGAAGAATATGATGTCCTATTTTATAATGTCACATGAACCCTTGTACTATTTTATAATACAAAATATCAACGGATGTAAGTAGATCTTTGAAATTAAGCATAACCCAAATTGATCCATTACCAAATATAAAGTACGTATAGTGGCGTAAGGGTTTCACCACTGTTGTGTATTAATTTCATAGATATAATTAATCTAGTTGTTAACAATATTGGTATATATGTGAATTAGATATTAACAATATCTTTTTATAGGGGATTTTAACTGAAGATATTTTTATATAATAACATCTTAATTTTATTCATCCTTAATATCTAAGTTAAAAAAAATTATTTATAAACTTGATCAAGCTCTAACATATCAAACGAATATCTCAGCCATAAAAAACGTTTTTTTTATGTCACCAGCTTCATCAATTTTCTGACACCTCTTTATTTCTTGTGGGACTCGGGCACCTCCAACGAGGACTTTACACCACTTGGTGACTTGTGCACTGAGATATTCGTTTGAATTAAGGGAAAAGGACTATTTTAGATCCCTTAGGTTTTCGTACCTAAAATTTAGAAAGTCAATGAACGAAAATTTTAGGTATTCGTACCTAAAATTTAGGAAAAGAACCAATGAACTAAAATTTAGTAAGTCAAACACATTCAAAATATGCAGTTAATGAACACTAAAATACTAATACTGCCACATAATAATTATAACATGACCAAAGTCAGTTAAAACAACAAAGACATTTATCCTCAGACATTGTTCATTTGCTCATCCATGACACTACTAGCAAATCAGTACAAACCCGAGAAAATAAATAAAATGAATGTTCTAGGTTTACAAAAAATGTAGCTTAGCATCATTGAACATAGATTTCAGCAACAGTTGCTACCTCAGAGACTGCAAAACCTTCTTTCTATCATAAGATTTTGAGTAGATCATCATAAACTGGCTGCATATTCCAACTCCTTTGTAGAAGCCAAGTTTACAAGGAATTGATTGGAAGACGAGAGTGAGTTGAAAGTGTCAGAGAGGAAAAATGACCCTATCGTGCTGTTTTGGCTCGTTTCATTCCATTATTGAACGGAGAAACACTGCCGGTTGGATGAGGACTGTCATCTCTTAAACCTGAGTTCAACACAGCTAATTCTCGAAGCTGTTGCCTCTTATAGTAATCTTGTGATTCATCCTGTAAAGTAAGAATTTATTGTAACAACCATAGTAGGAAAGACTTGATGAATCCCAAAAAAGATCTTTAAAGTATCTCGGAAGAACAATAAATTGAGGAGAGGGGAATATACAAAACAAATTTCATTCAGATACACTTTATAAATCACTATTTATGGTGCAAACCCAATGATTAAAGTGCTAGACATAGCGCGGAGTAAAGTTTTGCAGAAATACTGCTATAATTTGGAAGTGGAACTCTACGTAACTTTTGTCATAGTAGATGACATACCCAACATAGCACAAGTTGCACCAATGCATATTGATTTCTGGTCTGTGTCCTTGGCATGTCACCAGGCACATGCCTGCGTGGTGCCGACACAGCATTGCGAATGTGATGCTAGTCAGAAACAAGAACTTAATTTTCTGAGACATACTATATTTGAGCCACTAAGTTGGAGTTTTATGTTGTGATACTACTGTGCATCTTGATATCAGACCTTGTCTTTAATTCAGACCCATTAATATCTTCAAGTGGTCATATGTATAAACCAAAGTAGCAGTATTGACATTAGAACATCATTAACATTTGATCAGTAAAGCTAAATATGGGACATGTAGTGATGAACAAATCCCTTGCAATTGTTCCACACTGTGTTAATATAGAGTCTTCAATCTACTGCATATCATGGTGTGAAAATTTATGTAGAAAAAAATATATGTGAAATTGGTAAGTTTATATCTGAGAAGATGCAGTTTCAGTAATATCGTTGTCCAATTATTTCTGCGGCTGCATATGATATTTTGACTCCTAGTATCATGTCAAAAGGGAAAAATTATTAAATTGTATACCTCAAGTGCATTATATGGATGAACATGCTTTTTATTAAAGTTCATTGTTGATAAAATTTGGAAGTTTCAGCTTGTGTATCTTGCTAACAGATAGACTGATCTGTTAATATGCATGTAAGACATCAAGTCTTATTCAACATTAATATGGTTATCTCCACTTATATTTAACTGTTGCTAGATAAATGAAGCTGTGAAGAGTATAAGAGTATATCTTCTTTTCAACAGGAATCCAATTGATAATAAGATAATACCTCTAAGAAGGCAAAAGTTTTAAGAAATCTGAACTAAATTGAAGTACTTTGAGCAACACCAGCACAATGTATTTCTCAATTCAAAATTCCATAAAGTTCCCAAGTTAGAACTCTTTAGGAGTTCATGATAGTTTTTGCATTGCAAAAATGCACTAATAAGCTTCAATATGTATGAATTTTCTAAGAGAAATATAGAATAAAAGACAAGGCAACCCTTGTATAAATCTAGATTAGTAGTAAAGTTTAAATTCTGATGGAGAGATGTCATTGAATGAAAGAGTGGAACTAACAACAAAAGCTGATGGTATAATACTTAAGAGTAGAAATAGCTTTAGGGCTAGATATTGATGAATGACTAAAAAGGCTTCAAGAATAGATATAATTCTCTTTAGAATGCTCATATCTGGTATATATATATGTATATATATGATATATATATGTATATATGTATATGTATATATATGTATATGTATATATATGTATATGTATATATATATATATATATATATATATATATATATATATATATATATATATATATATATATATATATATATATATATATATATATATATAGTTTTGAGAATTACGTACCACTGGTTTCAGCAATTCTTCTATCACTTCCTGTGCATGTCTCAATCTTGCCTCAATAACATTTGCAGGTAACTCGGCCTCAACAAGGATATGCAATGGATCATTCAAGTGTTCATAACCTGGTCTTCCCCTCAGTATTTCCTCCTTTAGAAGAACAAGGTGAATATGAGAGAGAAAATATTAGCACATAAACTAAAACTACTTACAAAAGTAAAGATATAATCTCTAATAAATAAACAAAGAATTGAAGACTGTGCACTCAGACTAGTTAAACAAAGAATGTTGGTTAAGCTGCCACATGAGATGAATTGATATGTGATGATTGGAAATCAAAAGCATCCTAGTTGTTAAAGAAGACAATTTAATTTTCAGAAACAAGCATCTTGGAATGTGAAATTAGTCCAACAAATAAATGATTTGACAATCTATTATGATATGAGAACTTCAAAGCTGACATACAGAAAAGACATGTAACTGGATATTAGAACTTAGAAGTGACGATACAGAAAGGACATTTGATTGGTTTAGTGATTAAGTTCCTCCTGCCTTGAGGATGCTAAGGGACCAAATTTCACGTTTAGACTTAATGGCAACTAATTAAATAGTAATAGTACTAACACTAATCCAAGATTCAATAAAACAAGATGCAAATGACATGTGAAAATACTGAGGTTGATATGCATCAGAGAGAGAAGCTTGATAATGGAAAAAGGAACATCAGAGATCATTATTTTGGGGACAAGGTTGTATAGGAATTCACATTGGAGAGTTATAAATTAGAGTGAAGTTAGTATGAGTTATAAGCAAGTCACATTAGAGTGACTTCTCCAAGTTGATATACTTCTTCTATGTGAACCCATTGTACTCTTTCTTTTTGCTGTTCTTTAAAGTATATATATATATATATATATATATATATATATATATATATATATATATATATATATATATATATATATATATATATATATATATACATACACACACACACACACAAGCGCGACTATCCGACTTCTCTCAACCAAACATGACTCATTATTCACATATAAAAGCCTGAGCAATATCAGTGTTCACATAATAATTAAAAAATGCCTTTTTTGATATGTCAAAATAAAATCAGTAATGCAACATGAGATGTATATATATACGTACATATATACATACATATGTATATATACATACATACATACATATATATACATACATACATACATACATATATATACATACATACATACATATATATATATATACATACATACATATATATATATACATACATACATACATATATATATATACATACATACATACATATATATATATACATACATACATACATATATATATATATATATATATATATATATATATATATCACATTGATCATCCGCAATTTGCATACCATACTTGACTTTTTAACTGTTAAAAAATGGATGAATCCAATCTGAAGAGTAATAGACAGGGGAAACTACAAAGTTGATCATTCCAGGGAAATGTATACAGAGATGAACTTCAAGTTCTACCATTAAAATTCCAATTTGTGTTAGCAGACAGTATGGACCATTTAATTGTGTAGCTATGTAGAAACCTAAAACTTAAGGACTTGTCAAATTCATTTTGGCTATGGCATTATGTGCTGTAGTCATCAATTTATCCAACAAATTTCTAGATGGACTATTGAAAATTTGTCCTAAAGATACGAAATGTGCCCCATTATATGACTCTTTAAGAATTGGTTTAGACATAAATCAAGGGAAAAGGAACTTTATTGAAATTGCAACATTGAGCTCATTGAATCAAGAAAACATAAGCCTGGAAAATATTTTTTGATTGATATGCTTTTTTTTTCCTACCCTGATACCAGTAGAAAAGGGAGGGAAGCACCAGATAAGGTTGACTAACATGGAGTATCATGTCACCACAAAGAAGAAAGTAGCTAATGTTTTGATACCTGGCCAAGATCTTTTATTGAACCTTTTCCTCTAACGTAAACACGACATCCAGTTGATGCTTCAACTCTTTTTAACGAATTGCCCCTGGGTCCAAGAAGGCGCCCGATGAAATTGAACTATATGCCACATAAAAAAGTGAATTACAGACCAAAGAACAACACCGTGAAAGGTGTGGGAATAAAAAATACATACATTAGGGTAGGCATCCACTGGAATTTCTAAACGCAGTATTTTCTTTACAATGCATGAACTTGGAAACATTGATGTTCCTTGCCAATTCATTGCAACTTCTTGGGGAAAACCTAATCTCTTCTCAAGGATAATTTCAGGAAAAGGCAGAAAGATCAATAGCAGCCAGCAAAGGAAATATGATACAAACTTGAAAAGACGAATCATTTAATACAATTGTTCAGTCAAAAGACTCTGCAAAGGAAAATAGAAAAAGGGGAACTGTATATCAGGAATTTAGCCAATAATATGTTATGAGCAACTTATATATGGTTCTGTTATACAAAAACAGCAATAATATGAGTAAATATGAAAAAAAACCAGCAGATGAATTGATACATGTTTACCAATAAGAATTTAATTGAAACTTTACAACCATTATCTTTATAGATATGAACTTAGGATATCTACACACTGATAACACCCTTAACAAAGGGAACCTGCAAGGACAAAACTTAGTGTTGTAGTATCATAAAGACATTAATTGTTAACTAATTTTAGGTAAATGTAGGTCATGTGACTAGGAAAGACGATATTAAATCTTTTAAAGAATCTGTATGACATGAGATTCCCAATAATGCATCTTGATGTGGATAATCATGTGGAAATGATAGTTGTTCTATTTATGATGAGCTTATACAAAGAATTTATGGTGATCTTTGGTCAGCTAGATACCTTTTTGCAGTTATCATTTCTTGGTAGGAAATTGACTTAGATCATCTTAACTCATAGCATATCCTATGACCTCAAAGTTATCAATTATCATATTTGTGGGATGGATGTCAAAACTTCCTTATTATCAAAACCTTTCAAATTTCAATACACAAGGAAATTAAATCTTGCTTAAAATCAATCTCTATACTTTTTTACTAACAGTATTCTTAGACATCATGAATGAACGATTGCCATTATAGATGGAAGGCAAGAAAAGATTAAATAACAACATCTCTAGCTAATCAACCAGATAAACAAGAAACAAATTAACTAGCTTAGAAGCGTAAATATATAAAATGTACAAAACTATGAGAGCTCATGAAACTTACAAGAGTTTTCCTCAAAAAGAAACTATAAAGATATATAAATATCTACCTCCTGTGGGAGCGCACTCCATCCACCATAACCAGTCACCCCAGAACTAGAAATAAGGGTAGAAGTAGCCATGGGACTGGGACTTCTGTGATGCAACTGGTTATAGTCACCAAACCCTTGTTTGGAGACCATGCCTGAGACTCGCATTATCTCTGTCAGCAAGTAATTTATCAAATTCTATATCATAAAAGAAGCTGAACTTTTACTACATCTAAGAACCCACCATTTGGTAAGTTGTTCCTGCCTTTGCGTTAGCTTATATTCCACACATTTGATGATAAGAGAAGTTACAGCATTAAAATGGATCCATTCGCCATCTTCAAATTTACAAGTGGATATTGAGTCTCTTGTATAATATATATAATAGTTCATTTCTACACTAGTATAGCTGTATGTATGACTAATTTCTAGTTTTTATGACGTCCTTGGGCTTGGCTGATAAATAACAAACATTGGCATTGGCCAGAAATAAGTAGTGAGAGTTTGTTTTTCTAGGACAAGCTCAAGTGTTTTTTCTTTCATTTTTTGTACTCTTATATTAAGGAATTGTGTTCATCTCTGCCTCCAACTCTGCACCTTAGTTGTTAAGACATATCAGCAGTCTCGTGACCAGCAGCACCTATATCCACTCCTAATGAACCTGCACCCAGAGTTTGAGCCTTTACAATTGCAACATCTCCATCACGACTCCATCCCTCGGCTTCACACTATGTTGTCTAAGTTGATCGCCCAGGCGACTCACCTTCCAATTTTTCTAGTGGCATGTTAGGTACTGTTTCTTTAATTACAGCAACAACAATGGCATGTTAGGTCCATGTGAATGTGCTGTGCACATAATCTCAAGTTAGCAGTCCAAACCTCCATCTCAGAAACAATTCTTCAAACACTACATTCGTATCTGCTTTGTCCCATTAAAAAACGGATACTCAGATGATAATGATGTCCCCTAGCTATCTATTTTTTTCCTAAGATAATTAACTTTTAAAAGTTCTTGGAATTCACCAGTTAACAACCGCATGAATGTCTCCAGAAAAAGCATTCTCCAAATGTGATTTCCATGTTAGCAGAAAAAGAATACTGTTGAAAACATATTACACTGGATTACATCAAAAAAGATGATTGTGCAGCTTTCAATAAGATAAACATTAATAAAGAACACATCTAAGAAATTCCATTGAACTAGAGCAAGAAACAACGAGAACCTGAGCATAAAAACCAAGAACAAAGGAGGAAAATCACAAGCAAGAAATGGCTTGCCAATAAATTAGAGAAGTCTTTCTGACAAACAACTTGAACGCAAGCACGGAGAAAGCAACAGAACAAGATTCATTTGACAGGGATTAAGCACATAGAGAAAGAAGCAGACACTTGTTGAATTAGTTTGGCAGCATAACTTTCCAACAGAGCACTTGGTGTCTTCACTAATAAAAGGAAACAATTAAATGAGCCTACAGAAGAACTACAAGAAATATGCATTCGAAGACCAATCATGGTGTAGTTCCGAATGAAGAAAGTTTCCACTCGCAAAAATCCTTGACATCTAAATAGAAAAGATGAGCAAACAAAGAGCAGAAGCCTATTAAGTTGATGATCTAATTGGAAGCCCCCAAAAAAAATCCTTAGAAAGAACTAACCTTGATTCAACAAGCGACTACATATAGGAAGAACCTGCATGAAAGGCCCAAGCTTCTGATGTTCTGCTAACAGCTCTGCCAAGTACTGACTGCAACAGAAGAAAGAACCGAACCCCAAGATTCACAATCACCAATTGCAAGCAAATCATCACAAAGATGAAACTTTTAGACAAGAAATAGGAGAATCTTTTCTCTCTCTTGTTACCTATCCACATCTGATGTGCTTCTTATCTGCGGGGAGACAACTCTGGCAGGGGAGAAGCTATGAGTATATAAGCCAGACATGCTGGTGTTCCGGAGAAAAGAGGAAACAAAGCAGAGAAGAGCGATGGGGGAAGGAAGGGTAGCAACTGAGATGGAAGAAAGATGCAGTCTTGGGTACCCAAGGAAGGTTTCACCCCCTTGTCAATGTGGGCTGCCGTGGAACTCGGAGAACATATAAATATTAGGGAGCAAAAAGGTCTTGGAAAAAGTTAATGAGTGGCTCAATGGATTCTGCTGAGAAGGTTTAAATTGGTGCATGGGTTTTCAGGGTCATATCCACAACCTTTTACAGAGAGAGAGAGAGAGAGAGAGAGAGAGAGAGAGAGTGTGTGTGTGTGTGCATGCAATTTAGAAAGAAATGAGAATTATTGAGGGAGCTTGGAAATTGGAACATTGCTGAAAGTGTGAGTTCTTTTCTTTATGTTGTTTGATATTTGCATGTATGAGAGAAGCTTCTCAATCATTCCCAAGCAAGAAAAGTAATAGCTGGCTCTAACAGCACTTCTTTATCAAGTCTTTCTTTTCACTAGATAAGAAATTTGTATTTCTAAACAAAAACTAAATTGTCAATCAGAAAAAGATTAAAATATTTTTTAAAAAATAAATTCATCGATATAAGATCTAAAAAATATCAATATATATTATTATCTTTATTTCAGTAAGTATACTTTTGAAACTCAAATTTTCATATTCGTAAAAAAATAATTTTATCATTATATTTTACTGTCAAATCTTATAATCATAGTTTATTACAATAGCCAATAGAATTCGGATGAATTTTAATATAACTACGAGTGAGAAGATTTCGTCATAGTCAATATCTTACCTTTAATGATATCTTTTAGCCACTAGCTTTGTTTTATAGGTTTTTATCTTTTCATCTACTTCAATTTTTTTTTAAAATCCCTAAAAATTAAAAAGTTTAATATTTTTATTTTTTATTTTTATTTTGCAGAAAGAAGGACTACATCTGCAAATGTTGAGGGATGAGTTCCTGTGGGTTTTGGAGTGAAGAGTAGGCAGATGGTTGTCAAACAAAAAAAAAAAGAGCTTTTATTGTTCTCACATGAAAGAGTTTGGCTAAAGCACGAGAACATGAGATTGTCCATGAAGCAATAAAACCATGTCTTCCTTGTTTGCCTGCCATGAGATTTGATGTCCACCATACATACAAACTACCTTTTCCATGTATACGGCACAAAGCCATCTTGTGACTGATCGATGAAGCTACACAGCTATAGCAATCATTGGATGTGATCTCAAAGCTAGATGGATTGAATTGTCTGTGGAGTTCTGGATCAAGCTTTTGAATTGATTTGAAGCAGCAAAGCGAAGATATAAATCACATCAGCCCACTGTTTAGTTCCTTTCTAGATCATGCAGCTACCACCACCATTCATTCACATTGTTGGAAGATGCATCATACGAAGCTCAATCTACATCAGAGTCTGAAACAGTCCGTCAGTCCTCAAACTATTCAAGTAAAGATTATAGAGATATCTCAATGCCTTTCTCATTTCCACTTCACTCTCATCGTGTCACAGGCTATGACAGCAGAGCAAGGTGAAGTTTAGAGCGACGTTACTGTCAGTGAACAATGCAAGGACAATGGCACAGTAGAGGGAGGAAGAACAGCAGCATAGGATTCCCTGATGGTGTAATAGAAAAAGGAAAGGGCAAGGCATGTTGAGATGGGGCAAGTAGTACAGATATCTGGGTGTTTGCTTCTTCTTCTTCTTCTTCTTCTTCTTCTTCTTCTTCCCACAACCAACCCCAAACTCCTCCTTTCTTTTGTTATGTGTCTCGATGATAGATTGCTCGGTAACTAAAATTGGAGTCATGAAAATAATCACTTTGTTATTTATAAAAGTGATATGATGCACTTAGATCCTCTCATGAAGCTTTTGATGGGAGCCCTGTGCACAAAGTTTATTCTTAACAATACTCTTAGTGGGGCCTCAAAAAGTCTTAAATTATGTAAAAAAATCTTAATATCATTTCATCTAAAAGCATAAGCATTTATATGAGACACAATATTAATTTATATTTTTAACACTTTGCCTCTAGGTGACAAATTATTCAACATAATATGTGAAAATTAGTCAGGTTATTTTTTTTTATATAAGCATAGCTAGGTAGATGACTTGACCCAAAATTTATCAGAATTTTTTTAATAAGTGTTACCTTGATAAATTTTTAAGAAAGGATGTTTCATCGTAATACCATAAACTTTTGATTTATGATATTTGATAATAAAAATATTCTCCTTCGATAGTGACTATACACGATGATTTAATAAACGATAAAGACGTAAGATCTATTCTGGATATTAGTCCAAAAAAGTGATTAGAGAATATTCTATTTAAAAAAATTAATCTACTATAAAAAGTTATCTTTGTCATGGTAATTGAAATTAATTATTATTTACTAATTTACTCCAACTTAAAATCTTAAGCTTATCAAATTATGAATTAATCTCAATATTAGTTGATTCATCAAAAGTGATCTCTTGATTACAACATCACAACATTATATACTATGCTTATATATATATATATATATATATATATATATATATATATATATATATATATATATATATATATATATATATATATATATATATATATATATATATATATTATAGTACTTTTATTATTGATCTTCTCATAAAAAATTATTAGTGTTTCCCGTAATTATTTTTTTCCTTAGTTAAGACATTGAATTGGTTTATAAATTAGTTATATTTCATTCTTGTGTTTTTCTTTCTATCATTGTTGGTGTATGAAAGTAGTATATGCCAACCATATATTTTTAAGTGGTTTTTTTCATATACATATGATATAATTAGAACGATACGAAGAAGATTAACACGACGTGTATAAATCAAATGAAGATAATAGATTTCTTAAAGGATTGCCCTTGTCCTCTACGATTATGTATAAAAATAGACTATTGTAATCACAAGGTTCTCAATTATCCACACAAGGATGAGAAACAATATTATGGCAACATGAAACACATTTTCAGAATTTTTTTTACTTTCACTATTAATTTATTATATATTTATTATTTTCTAAAGCATATATATAATGTGCCAACTACCTGAGATCAATCTACAAATATTTATTTTAAAAAAATTGAAAGATATTTCTATTACATCAAATGACATACAAATACTATACACAAATAGACAATTACAAATCTTTACTAGCAATTTACTTTCATGAGTTCTATTTCACTCCCATTCTTTATTACTATTAAGCTATTATCATTATCCTCCCACAATACTGTGCCCAAGTGGACAATTTTGATCTCACATTTCGCAACTATAAACGATAGGCTCAGTTTGTAGAAATTAAGACACATTTAAGTTGGTTTTGACCAAAGATTGCCAGACACAAGTGAAGCCTGTACTGCCTCCTTCATTAGCTGACACATTCAGCATAAGATGGCTCTCATCTCCATCTGTTTTGAAGAGTCCATATTGTACACAATCCATTAAAATGCAAAAGAAAATTACACTTTTGATCAGAAGGATTGAGAATTCTTTTTGTTTTGAGAATACGTTAGTTAATGTGACCGGTAACACTTTATCAGATCGCGGAAAGATTCTGATACTAAAATCTCTCTTTACCATTTCCCATGTGCAAAAGAAGAAACAATTGCATGCTGGAGCTCTAGAGATGCTGTCTAACATAGGACAAAGATGCCAAGAAAAGTGGGACAGGACTCTTGTGTTTGTTCCACAAACCAAAGTAAACTTGTTTGTTCCCCATCATCACTTTTGCAACGTTAACATTCTCACTGGGAACAGTTCAGAGGAGAGCAGCTGCTGCATTGTTCATGGAGACTCGACTCTCATGGATGTTGTCTCATCTCTGTGACCTGACTCTTATGTCTGCATGTGAGGAATATAACATTGTTAACTCATATAAATCCATGTGAAAAATTCAGTAAATTTCTGTGGGTGCAAAATGTTGCAGTATTCTGGAGCTCAAAAGTATCAAACATTCCACTAATAGCTATGGGTAAGATCACATAGAAACTCTACATAATATTTATTACCTTGAATTTTTCTTGTATTTCCCAAATGATAAGGATAATAAAAAAGGATTGAGTAAAAAAAAATACTATTTTTATCAACAACTTGGACGTAGATGAGTCCCTTTTGTAATGAATTATAAAATGAACTTTTTCAAGAAAGATGTGAATTCAGAAGCATTGGTAGAAATCTATAAAATGAACTTATTCAAGAAAGAAGGATAACTCTATTCTTAAGAGGCAAGGACTAGTAGAGATCTTCCACTGAGACTCACTAGATATAATTTAATTAAAACAAAACATATTTGCAATCTTGATTTCTCAGATAAATCAAGTTATCTTGATTGGCATCGAAATTGCCTGCATATCTTGATGTAACAATGACACCGATAGAATGTGCAAGATGAGAATGTCTTGTAAAGTAAAACAATAAATATTTTTTATAAAAAAGATAAAGAAAGCTATGATGCAAAAGACGCAAAATTTTAGAGGCCGTAACTATGGTTGTGGTGCTAAGTGGTATACCGGGCAACCAGAGATCCGATTTATCTAAATATCAGAATCAAAGAAGCATTGAGCGTAACAATCAAGCCAAATATTCAATGTTACTATTGGAAAAGAAGTGACCATATTGAAATTTTTTGCAATAAAAAATGGCAGCATCAATAAGATCATTTTGTGGGAGGAGATAAAAAACATTCATGAATGATAAATTTAGCACAATTTTAGTTAAAAGAAAGCACAGCTGCACTAGCACACTATTGACAGTATTTGGAATGAGTGGAAGGGTGAATTTTACCTTTCTCCGAAACTTTCAAGAACTGCAGCATGGCGAGCAGAGAATTGTCTGAAAGAATATAGAATTGGCAGCACAAGGAGAGATCAAAATTTCCCAAAAAGATGTGCATTAGCTTACAAGAGTAGCCCCACAAAAGATGAAATGAACGATATCTCAGCTTTATTAGCGCAATCCTCTTAAGCACAGCAGACAACAAATAAATAATTGAAACAGTTCCGTCTAGCAAGAAATGCCATCTCCTTCGTGGCCTTTTTACATGACAACAGGCATTTCAAATAATAAGAATATGGTAAAACAGTGAACAACCTCCCTGCAAAGAATTTCTACCTCAAATTAGCATCGAGGGTCTGAGTGCACAACGAAACTGGTACCATGGAAATCTCATTGCAACCAACAAAGGCACAAGGAACATAGCAATGGCTGTCATCTGTTCCACATATATGAAACACTTGAAAGACGGTCCTCAGCTCATTCCTGGCTAATCATCCTTCAATGGACTCCTTTGCTGATCCAACAGTAACACTCAAGCAACAAGTTCATTCTCCAGGACCGGCTGTGTCCTTGTCACTGAAGCCACCGGCACTCGCGCATCTCCAACACTTGCTGTTTGTAGTGATACTCCTGCATTTGCATGCTGCTCCATCTGTTCCACCTTCTTATTCTGCTTATAACGTTGCATGAAGTAAACAAGTAGAGCCAAGAAAACCAAAGCAACAAATCCACCAACCGCACCAACAACAATCTTCCACACCTTTGACTTGTTACTACTCTTAAAGCCACCAGGGCTTGGCCGTGGCCTTGGTGTTAAACTTGGTGCTGGGGAAGGAGCAATCTCACTGGAGTTGACAACGATGGAGAAATGGCCCTGTCGGTATGTTGAACAAACATTGCTTGATACCAAGTCTCTGAAATATGGCGAGCCATCTAAACCAAACCACACACATCTGGCAATTGTACCACTCGGCACAGGAGTGACATTTGTGAAGTTGATGGATATGGGTGATTCCAAAACCACAATATTTAACTCAGGCAAGTTTGTGGCAGACAAATTTGCCGCATCATAAGCAAGGAGACCAAGAACTGGAGTCAGGTAACTATAGCCAGGAAGAGGGTAGTAGACAGAAGACCAGTTGCCAAGACTCTGATAAACCAAGACCAGTCTTCGGACATAAGGTTGCACAACTACACCAACTGGAATGCTGAATTCCTTAAAGCTATGAACTCCCCTCTTTCTCAGACTCCCACTTCTGAGCCTTATTGCTGCAATCTTGATGCCAGTGAGGTTGGAAGGGACAGTACCATTATAGGAAATCCCGGTGCGGGGACGAACAATAGCACGGTAAGCATAATCCTGAAGGAGAGCGTCTAATGATCTTGCAGTGCTTGCAAAAGAAACCGGTGGCTGGGCCTTATACTGGCACGCAAACAACACCCCAAGGAGTGCAAGGAGAATGATCAAGTGGCGAATCAATTCTGTGGATCCTAAAAGCTTCTCAGACAGCATATTCAAATGATAATATCTTCCTTACCACTATGAAAGGGATCTGGATGATGCAAATCCTCTATCAATTTTGGGAATACATGCGCAGAGGAATAATTGTAACGAGTGCTCAGAACAACATCAAATGACAGTTAATCAACGAACGCATATGACTTCCCATCAAGAAAGCTTCCAACTCTCGGAAAAAATAGGCTTGAACTCATAAATAAACAGCAGCATCTAAGCTCAAAATCCAAAATTTTTTGCCCAAAGCACCTGAATCATGCCGAACTGAGACCATGATGTAGCCAAGATTGCTTCAAACTTCAACAATGCCTCCGCTTTCCTTGCCCCAAGAACACCAAGAAATATTGGAGACCACCATATAATCCTAAATTGTCTTTCTTTCGCAGCACCGGAGCTCAAAGACCCTCTAACTAGCTGAAATATTCGACCTTTTCGCAATGCATGATGGTCGAGGAACCAACGAGCTTAAATCCAACTCCAGCAGCAACGACACAGAGAGAAATCTTGCCAAAACAAAGCCCCAGAAAGTTCGCCGAGAAAGGCGACACTGATCTCCCACCAGCAGTGGAAAGAATCACAGCGAGATTAGGGCTCCGGAGAACCCTAAAATCTCTCCAAAAACGCGATCGAAAAGGAAAAAGGAACTCCTTTTGGGGGGCAGTACGAACAGTAATGGAAGGGAAGAAAGAGGAGAAGCACAGATAAAACCCCATCGAGACTTCTTTGCTTCCCAAACTGCCCCTCCGTTAAGGGGGTTGAGCGTGTCATTTTGAGCATAAATATTTGGTGTTATTTTTTCGTTTGCATCCCTCTTAATTACATTTATCACATATGTCCTCACCAAACCTAAAACTTGCATATAAATATATATATATACATCTTCGTAATGAAACTATCATTTGAATATTATTTAAAATTATAATTAATATTAATATTCTTCTAAAAAAGTATTTTTGTACATTTTAAATAGACAAGATGGCATGTCTCTAGTTTTAAATTGGTCTATATTCAAATTAAGAGATTGAAAAACATAAAAATATTTTAGTAGGGACTGTAGATAATAATTTAAATATTTTTATACCACCGATCCATCTAGCTTATTATTATTATGTAATTAAGCACCATCAATTAATTATCATTTGACTATTATTTGAAATCATAATGAACACTACTGTTCTTTTATAATATAATTTTTAGATATTTTATATTTATATATAATATTATTAACCACAGTCGGAGATTATTAGCACTGGAATATACGAGGATAAATATGTTATTTAGAATCTTTACATGAACAGATATGTAAATATGTTGTATCTAATCATAATTTTACCAGATGAAGGGGCTTTTCTAATAAAAACACAACGAACCTTGACGTGCATTTACGTCTGAAAGACCGCTTCTGGACCGTTCGTTTGAGATGGGACGACGGATATCGAGAGAGAACAGACGAGATCGCATGGGTGTTCGGGTACCAAACGGGGTTCGGTGGGCTCCACGAATCCAGCTCAAGGTGGGGGCCCGTTGGGTACGTAAGGCGGTTTAAGGGGGGCCACAAAAGTGGGTTCGCTTTCTTCACTGTCGTGCTTTAAAAGTTGCGCCGCTAAGACAGTGTTAGCTGGGCTGATCCAATTATGGGCGTCATTTCTTTTGGGGTCTGCAACAATTAAGGCTTCAGTTATTATTATATCAGCCGACTGGTAATTAATTATTATTTTTTGACCTAATTTTGGAGAGGGAGAATTTTCCAAAGCCTGTTTTGTGGTCCATCTAAAAATCTTACTTTTCAAAATAATTTCTTTTCCTTTTTATTTATTATAATTATTTGATCTATAATTGAATTTAATCAATAATGTATCTTTCGATATATTTCAGTGGTTATTGATATACAATCGAAGGTGATGATCGTAAAGACTTTGACGATAGTTTCTTGAAAAATCCTTAATTTTCTTACTGTCAAGCAAGGAAACAAACTTTTTAGAAGGATATTAATGATTGTTTAACAAAAATTCTAAGAAAAAAACATAACTTAAAAGGACACTTTAGGAGAACACATGAGGAAAACAAATGTTTAAAAATAATCCAAATAGGATTGGATTTTTCAACATAGACTAAATTCTGAATTTATAAAAATAAAAAAGATGTCTTTCATGAAGACAAAATATAAACAATTTTGTCATCGTAAATGTTGGCCATTTAAGTAATAAAAGGATTTTGCATTTTTACATATATGTCATGCCTTGATTGATCCTCACAGTTGTGGTAACACTACCAATTTATCCATACCATACCATGAGACTAACATACATCACACACATCTTAAACTTTCTCTACATGAAGAAGGCAGTTAAATAGGAATGTGAGCATCGCCCGGAAGCTCTCGACATGGATGGGAATGGACAGCATGCACTTTGTTCTTGACAGCTTAGAGCAAGCAAACGACAGTAAACGGTGCCATGCTTTTGGTCTTGCAAAAGTTTGAATGCAAAGAAGTGATTAAACAGAATGAATTCGCTAGAAATTTTGTTGAATCGAGAATTGAAGAATCGAATTTGTCGTCTTGCTGTCGCCACATGGCGTCAAAATCCAGCCCTGAAGCGAGGTGGGGCCCAGAATCCTGGCTGGACTTCGCTGTACCGCAGACTGCCTTCCTTCGGTGCACATTCGTGCACGTGCCGCGCCCTCATCGGGTGGCATTGGATCTACCGCAGTGCAAGGTAAATGATGGTTGGAGTGTGCTAAGAAGGGTGGGAAGCCTCAAACTGGACTCATAAGGTCGAGTTCGGATCGAGAAATTTCGATTCACTTTGATTCGACTCGAGTCCGTAGGACTCGGTTTGATCGGTCAGATATTGACCCGCAAACGAACCCATTTTGACTTCTATTCTATTTACTCTTTTCCATGTCAACATGTGTTCCTGAGAAAGTCTTTTACGGTCGATTCGTTTGTTGAAAGTGTTTGATTCGACAAAAAGTGAAAAATAATTAGTTTGCAGAAAAGAAATGTTTGTTGCTGTCGTGACATGCCCTGATAAGTCAACTCTATTGAGAAGGCCCAATGGTGACGAGATCTGACTGGTACAGACTCTGATAAGTCAACTCTATTGAGAAAGCCCAATGGTGACAAGATCTGACTCGTCTTTCTAAATACTAAAGGCACTGCACCGGTAGAAAAATTACCAGCAATCTTGTTAATTTAGAGTAGGTTTACAAAAATCTAGTATCCAAAAAAGAATATATTAATTTTTATTTTCTACTACTATGGTTAGCAATTCTTTAGAACAATAACAAGCCAATTTGAATGTATCCACAATAGATGTTGTCTATCCCAAGCCACTTCAAAGGTTGTTAACAATTTCCTACGCATCAGTGTTGAGTTTGATATTGTGTGGTTCCTCCCCTTTTACCCTGCAAGTTGGTTGACTGTGGACATCTTCATTTTTCTGTGCAAATAACTTCTGCAACACAATGACAAAGCCAGCGTTGGTGTATCACAACCTATGAAAGATTTTAGAGAGAGTCTGCATTAGTTACAAAGTCAATGACACAGTTGATTTCATGTTCTCAAGCTGTAAAATGCTTTCAAGCTTTGTGAAGAAATCATAGCACAAACAAGACAAGAGGCAACAGAAAGAACATCCACAGCCAAGAGCAGGCACATTGATATGCAAACAAAGAAACATCAGGACCGCACCTGGCAACTTAGTTTATTTATGCAAATTAAACAATGGTTCTAGAAATGATTGTAAAAGAAAAACTAATGCATCCATTAGAACGCAAATTTGGATAAGTGGACTCTCGTCTGCTCATTACTAGATAAATCGCAGACAAAATGTTGTTACGACAGATGAGTAGACTTTTTGAGTCAAAACGTTTCACACGCCTTTGAAAGCAGCAAAAATGTCACCATGAATATAATCATTGTCAACAAGGCTAACCAAGAAGCAACTTTTTTGCACCTGTAAATGTGAAAAGAACCACAAACATGTTAGAAAGCCAATTAGTTCCCCAAAAGATGGATGATAAAAAGCATGTCTCAGGAAGCAAAAAAGATTGCATCCTAACGATGATCAACAGATTCTTCTAGAAGTTCAGATAAAACTGCAAAATTGAAAAGAGCTCTTATTCTTTGGGAATATAATATAAATTAAGGATTTACATTGTTTTATGATCTAAATACTGATTGGCTTAGTACCTACCGATTTTAACTGGTCGGACCGATATGGTAACAACATACTACGGGCATACCGACCTTACCACCTGATATTGTTTGAGAAAGTAACAAAAAATAAATGAGTACAGACTGGTACTAACATATATTGTTTAATGCTGGCCCATAATTGGACCAGCAAGAATCAATTAACACTGATCGGTTCAAACAAAATTAGATTTTATGATCTAAATAATAATCATAGAAGTATTTTTAAATGTGACAGAGAACCATTACTAAGAATAAATAGAGCTTTATATCAACCCAGAGTACAAGAATACCTGAGCTAGTAGCTCCCTTGATGGATCACCCTCAGGAAACAATCGAGCCCATCCCCTTGTCCAAATCTCAAAAGCTTCATCCTTCCAGATCATGAAGCTAGCAGGGTCCACAACAGTTGGTTGGATAATCTCTTTGCCAGGGAAAACACCCCATGTTACTGCATTGACTGCATTGAGAACAACATTGGAGACATACTCCCCTTCTTTGTTCACAGCAATGTATGTGAGAGATGGCAAGGCCTTGCAATTTTCAGTGATTGAAATTAGCTTGTCTTTTGAACAAAAGAATTCCAGATACGCCTTTTGGTAAACATAACCCCCGGGTCCACCCCATCCTGCAAAATAGAATAACATCAGGTTAAGTTAAGAACTGACAAGATAAGACCGTGCAGAGTGGTCAGAAGGAGATCAACAGCAAATTGTTCTTGGGGGCTTAAAACTTTTATGGATAAAAGATTGGGCTGGTAATGAGTCTGGCTATTTTTACATTGAGGCCAATAAAATCATCTAAAAAACCAAAACATGCCCAGACCATAAAATTTAAGCAGAAAAATCCAAATAAATTAGTAAATTGGCAACATGTATCACATTTGCCAAACTGCTAATAATCTAGTTACAATTAACCAAAGAAAATTTGCAAGTGGGGGCCATGTCGTTATTCTCTAATAAGAGCTGCTTTCTTTTACAAGAATAATATTCCCAGTGAGTTGAAACAGAAAAGGGCTCACTTGACAAAACATGGAATTTCTTAAGTTCCTCATATAAATCAAAGCAGGTGTTCTCACATTAAGAATACAGTTGCTAGTAACATGATTTATACATCACAGTTCTCCCGTGGAAACAAAACATAGATTTATCGAGAAGCAACAACTATGACTTTTATGCAACTAAAAGTTATGATAGCTTACCAACAGCAGGAGAGTCAGATTTCTCTCCATTAACAGGAGGTTGACTGTTAATAGTTAGAAAACCCTTCAAGTTGACCTGTGACAGTTGTTCATTGATTATCTTTGTCTCTGGTTGAAGACCATCTAATTCCGACCATGGGCTGCTTCTCAGTTTTCCCAGGCAGAATTTCATAAATCTCTGGCATATGCATTACAGGATATTAGTAAAAGTAGTACCCGGTTCATAGTCATGCATTCTTTTTCAAGATCCATTCATAGTCCAAACAATGCGATCCAAATCACATTAAAGAACTTAGAAAGCACCTCGTTGATATCATCCACAGATTTCAATGGGGTTGCCCATTCTTCTTGAAGTTTCTTGTCCCGTGATCGTGGGCGCATGAACTGTCAAATGAGTTAATTAGTTGCAGCAAATTTATAAAATTGCTAAGCTACCACATGAAGCAACTGAACTTTTCTACGGGAGAATATATTTGGATAAAACCTTTAGACAAACATTTCTAACATATCATTTAAGGGGCATTAATATGACACAATCAAATATGACAAAAAAGAGATAAATATCAATCCTTTCTACAAATTGTTGTCACCAACTCAAAATGAGTAAAGAACTTATAACCTTGGTAACAAATATGAGTTCTGTGATTTGCTTCAATTTCAGTTTGTATTTCCAAATGCCAATTCTAAGATGTTAGAACTTTAAATGGAAGTGGCAGGAAAAACACTCCATACTTTGAACTGTAGCATATTAATGCAGCTCTTGTTTGACAAGTAGTGGAAGCAGAGAAAGGTATCTTAAGGTTTAGCATTAAAGTAAGTATGAAAAAATTCTAAACTGTAATATAGGCTAAATTAAAAATTAAGATTATCAGGAAGAGGTTCTTGACATGGATAAAAGAACTGCACAAAAAAGCCGCTTGACAAAGAATGGAGATAATAAAGCTGGAACCATTGGTCATACATGATGGATGGAAGCGTAGATAGGGCTCCCATTAAGTTTAATAAGATTTCAGGAGCTCTTCAAAGAAAAAGCTCAACATTTGTAAAGCCATTGAGGATATTTTTGCTGTTTAAATCTGTAACAGTAGACTGATGTACACAAGATCATAGGAAATGTTAGTCAAATAAGATGGACTGGTAACACTGTCCTTCCGAATAACATATCTTGTCCATCTGAGAATCTAGAAGGAAACTAAAAGCAAAAGACAGCAGCCAATAGTAAACAAAATACCATATTTCATAAATCTCTAAACAACAGAACAGAGTCAATTAATGTGTTATCATTAAAGAGTTACCTAATAGAACTGCCTATTTACTCTCTGAGCATCATATATTCTTAGGACATCTAAGAAAATTATTTTCTGCTATGATCAACAATACTGTAGTCTTATTCACGAACCAGATAAGGTCATGTATAAGCATAAAAATTGACAATTTTTAGGCTGCTGGATCCAATCTTTCTTAACATTACATGGACCCAAATGAAAAAGTGTTAAATACATGAGCCTACATTTCCAAAATGTAAGACTGTCAGGAGGAAAGCTAGAGATGGAACATAATGTATCACAATTACCTGGTAATCAGTTAAAGCTCCGTATGATGGGTTATTAGAATCACCCCATCTCCCATGTGGATATTGATCCCAACCAACAGTCCTTGAGATGTAACTTTTTGGACGATTAGCCCTATTTGATTTAGTAAATAAAACCCAAGGTCATCTATATAGGTACTAGTAAAAGTTATGGTTTGCGAATATTATGAAATGAAAAAGAAAGCATACCAGAAAATTGGCCGAACATCCTCTTTGACACGAAAAACATTTGCCGGACGTCTCCAAGGCAAGGATCTTGAAACTTTAGACTCTTCTATCAAACCAAGATTCTGAAAATATGTATACTTAGTCAAATGTTAAATCAAACAACACAAAACCATGGTGCAGGAGGAAATAGCAACCATTAATATGGCCAATGCAGACTTCTCCATGTTTAGTGTGTAAAGATGCAATGTTTTGATTCCATGAGATAAAATCTTCTTGCACATTTCAGTCCCTAAGTGAACTCCATATGCCCTGACAGCATCTTCATTGTCTTTAATAGGATCCAAAGCAGCTGTAATCTCAGGTGGTATCTGCAGAACAATACTTGTCAAACCATTATGAACTATGACTATCTAAGCAATGCAAATCTTATATCTAGATGCATCAATGTAACATGAATGCATGACACTATGAATTAGCAAAAGGAACTTTTACAGCAAAGCCTTTATCTTTCTAACACAGTACTTTGAATAATGTACTGCAGAAGGATATAAGAGTTTCTTTGCAAGATTTTTTTTGTTGGTTCAGAATAATCAGTTTTGTTAAATTACTAAGTCTTCCTATTTTATAGAAGGATACCTGATTTTCCCAAAAGGAACTCTTATAGAAGGAACTGATACTGCAGTAGCTAGACTGGTAACAAATGACAGTATTATGGTCTTACATCACATTGTGCACATGGTTGACAGAAATATGCCTAAGTCATTGATTACCTTACCTTCTTTAATAATTCCAAAATGCTATTCCATAATAAGAATAGAGATAGAAGTTACAGAACAACAGTACTTACTTTAGTTTTGCAAAACCCAGTCATTCGCAAGAAGCCCTTATAGTTGTTGATTGGCATGATGCCAGGTACAATTGGACAAGTTATCCCAATTTGACGACAATCATTGACAAACTTCAGAAATATATCAGTATCATAGAATAGCTGAGTGATAATAAGGTCAGCACCAGCATCCACCTGTTCAAGGGATAGACAGAGATGGGAGAGCGATAGATCAACTGAAAGATGTTATAAAAAGCAGAAAAGTAATATTAGTGAAACAATTAGGTGACATCGAAAGCTTGAGTTGTTGTAACCATTAATCTCTAGAGACTGAATAGTATTCTTAACATAAATTAGCCAGTTAAGATTGATAAATCACAACCGAGCAGAGATGTGATTTTAAGACGTCTAAGTCTCACACAAGGTTTAACTTTTGACCAACTGAGTCCACAAAAAAAGAAAATCAAATTTCTGCAGTGACAAAAGTAGCATAGAGTAGTTAGATCACAAGCACACTAGAAGTGGCACTAATATGAATTTGTGGGAAAATGTGACGAGGCATGAACAATTTCTGCTATGGCATATTCCATAGACATAACTACAAGAATTTACACAGATCCAAGTCCATTTTAGGATGTCTACTAATATATCATGGTTACCTTATCTAAAAGGCATTTAATAAGAAGCATGTGCAACGCAATTGTTGACTTCAAGCATAAACCAAGTTGATACATTATAAAACGGACAATTGTGGCCTCACCAGAATATTTAAGACCAATAAGAAAACAATCAACGTATGCATGAAATATCTTCATTCTCGCCCATGAGCATGAATATTTTTAAATCAAGTTCCATAAACTCAATATCCTTTATATTCTTCTGTGACATCAAAGGTTCCACATAAATATAAACATAAACTAAAACCTAGTGAACTTTGTTGAGCATAACTGTTAAAATAATTACTCATTCAATCGGAAGCAGAGTGTAATATTAACCAAATCATAATTAACGAGAATAAAGAGCAACCTTTCTCTTCAAATAAGCAAGATCATTGTTATAGGCTTCCTGTGTAGCACCTCCATCTCCTTGTATCATATCAGGATGTGCCTCTAAAACAGAAGATATCTTTTATAAGTAACAATCACAATCGATATAAAGAACCAAGATGATACCATGTTGGACTAGAATTTTTTTCCTAACCTGGATAGCCAGCAACAGTGATACCAAAGTAGTCCCCATACTTAGCACGAATGTGCTGCACCTGCAAGTTAATTGCAGCACTCATGCATAAGCACAAAGTACAAAATGATAATTGCCAAAAAGCATGATAAGTAATTAACCAACTAAAAAGGGGTTCCCTGAAAGAAACAGAATGATATCTAATCAGTCGATAAGTAACATCTAAAATATGAAATATAAGAATCTGTTTAGTATCAGTTGAATAGAATTAAAATAACAGAAGACTCTTGACAAGGTCAATCTCAAGGGAGTTGTACTCTTACTTCAAAAAATGCACTAATAAGTAGAAAGGAGCCATACCAGATCGAGGGCGCATGCAAATCCGCCAGCAACTTGAACAAACTTATCCTGACCATGTGGGGGATCCCCCCTGAGTGCCAGAACATTTTGAATCCCATTGGCCTTGATGGTATCCAGAGCATGGTCAATCTTCTCCACCGGCATATTGGTGCAGGTCAAGTGCATCATAGTTTCTACACAGATCTGCATTAAGGAAGTGACGAGCTCAAGAATAGCACAATTATGACGTGCAGCGAAACATTCTATTCCAAGCATTCAAATGACAGATATCATACAATCCATATACAATCTGCATCTGCAACCAAAACGAAATAGGCATGTGAAGCACTAACCGATTAAAGAAAATAAGATCAAATAAACAACTCGAACGATATCTCAACCACCTCGTTGCTTCAGAGCAGATCTCAAGTTTGAACCTTTTGTATAAAAACACAAACTTTCAGCAATAACAAAAAGCAAGGTAGCATATAGAGAACGACAAAATTCAACCATCAAGGAATGCAGATCCAATAACATTGGCACAGGAACAGCAGATCTGGAAAGTTTATCTATACTAATACCGAAAATAACACAGATTTGGGCTACTCTGAAGCGAGATCCACATGCAATTCAAGTAAACACGCATCAAAAACCCATCTTTCGGCTAAAGAATCAGTGACTAACCGATCAAGAAGAATCACTGGCGAAGCGAAAAAAGAGGAAGGACGACATTTCCCTGAGCAGCGAGAGGAATTGCATACCATGTTCTGCATCCGGTTGGCGATGTCGAGGGTGAGGTCGGCGGTGGACCCGCCGGCGCCCCAGGTGATGTCGCAGAAGTTGGGGTTGTGGGCGACCATGCGGTCCATGCGCTCGAAGAGGTTCTCCACGCCCTCCTCCGTCTTAGGGGGGAAGAATTCGAAGGAGAACACCGTCCTCCCATCGCCCTCCGCCGCCCCCCGTATCTTGTCGATCACCTTCATCCTCGCTCCTCCGCACCACTTCCCGGTTCCTATAGCTCCCACTCCTCCGGGCTTGGCTACACCCCCTTATATAGCCCAAAATGTATGCAAATATTATCGCTGCGGAGATCGATCTCTTTCTCGAGTCTAAATCACACGCCAACCCGAACCCAATTTCTCTTTTCGGTCGCAAATTGGAATTGGTTTGGTTCAGATTCGAGACGGAATTAGACCTAACATTCTCTCTCTTTGGTATTTCTGGAACGAAGTCCGTCAATCGTCGTATCTCAGACTTCCACTGTTCCAATCTTCACATCTCCACCGTCCATTGATGGCATCCCCCCTGATCTCGAATCTTAATCACACTCCAACCCGAACCCAATCTTTCCTTTTGGGTGGCAAAGTGGGATGGATTAGATTCAAACTCGATATCGAATTAGATTTAGTAATCTCTTTCCGTCAATATTCTTTATCTCAGCCTTCCATTGATCCAATCTTCACATCTCGACCGTCCATTGATGACATTCCCTCCTAACGACAGGGACCCAAAATGATCTCTCCATCGAGTCTTAATCACATACTAAACGGAACCCAATATCTCCTTTTTGGTGGCAAATTGGGATGGATTAGCTTCGGACTCGAGCTCGAGTCAGACTCAAACATTCTCTTCTTGCTGTGATGTCATGCAATGAAATCCGTCAATCCTCGTATCTTAGCCTTCCATCACATCTCTACCGTCCATTGATGCCGTCTCCACCTGATGGCAAATGCCAAGAAGGACAGAGGCAATTGTGTCAGTAGCTTTTACATCACATGCTATGAATTTTATTTCACATCTTGATTAAATTAAGATAAAGTTATACACATCTTATGATAAACTAAGTGATATAAATACATACTATTGAAAGATCGAACGTAATGTTGTAATATCGAAAGTCATATCGAATGATTATATGTCGTAATGGAGAGTCAGTGTTGAAGTGTTATTGGATAATCAGGCCTATGTACATAATTAATTAAGTTATTATTTGGGCTCAAAATTAATTAAGCTATAACTTTTTTTGGACACTGGCAATCCAATATAAGTGGTGGTAATATATAGCATGTCTTGGACAACTGTATTGTCATTTCATTGGTTTCGTAGCAGCAGGGTATGTAATACCGAATGGTACCGTTCGGTACGGGCGGTGCGTATCATCCGGTACCAGATATAATGTGTTACAATGCTACATTATTACACTGTAACAGTGCTATAATGTTACAGTAAGAAGAAAATATATAAAACTGTTCGGTACGTCCTGATGTACCGTTCGATATATCCTGATGTACCGCTCGATATGTCGGTACCGTACTATACCGAGCCAACCTCGAAACACCGGTACGATACGGATATTACATACCTTGTATGGTAGTACTACTTGCGAGATCTCTCCCACGTTACTTCTCAAAATCTTGTATCCTTCCATCAAAATCACTCTTCTAAACCTAATATTTCAAGATATATTAGATCATTTATTAGCAATTCAAGAACTCTGATCCCATACCACTTTAATAGGTAGTGAGAAATTGACCACTTAGAGGAGAAGCAGTCACCTCTGTCCTAAGAACGGTGATCTTGCCACCTACCTGTGAAGCTCCTTTCCACCATCGACAAAGTTCTATTCACATCCTTTTTGGATTTAGAAATCTGAGACACTCAAACCCCTTTTCCTTACAAGTCTTCTCCACTCCATCAAATCAAAGCTTTTCCTCTCACCACTATCAAAGATACAATTGATTTAGTCCAAAGCTGAAGATGGTGAAACATAGCAGCCATATTCTACTGATGCAATGGGATGTAGAGACCTACAATTGATCTAAGGTTCTATCAACTGGATGGGTCATGGAGTGCAACAAGTTGGATCACAAAACAGGCAATAGAAAAAGGAAAGGCAAACTGTTGTCATAAATTTGAGACAACCAAAGTGATTGTGCCTCCGAAACCTACAGGAAAAATAATATTCCAAATAGAGAAAAAAAAAATAAAGACATGTAAGAAATATTTATAGTAAATCTTACACTAACACATTCCCTCACAATTATAATTCCAGAATAATTCACTAGAAATAATACCACACAAGTTTGTCTCAGAGTCAGATCTCTCACACTTAATCTAGTGCAGGGCATGTGGTAACATTTGAGTTTGAAGTTTAGCACTTAATTAGCTTATCAAGTTTGGAGGTAGATGGCTAAGCAACAAATTAGACAGATGGTCCCTTTTGCTTGCAATTACAACTAACAGATGCTAATCCCAATGAGCATGTTCTTTTTGGGGTGTGACACTTGGTTAGCTTGTCAAGCTCTTTTTGAAATATTAATAATTTATTGAATCATTGGTTGATCCAATATGTTACATCTAACTTTTTCCTTTGATGATGATAGGTGGTAGGAAAGGATCTTACTGCCTTATCAATTAATAATAATACATTGAATTGTAAGAAAGTGCACACAGTGCATGAGAAAGAGGAGATCCTTCCGATTCTTTTTCTCAAAGAGGGGACAATTGATCGGGACTGTCAACCTTGGGATCGTGGACCCCATGCAATTTTGGTAAATATCTCAAAGTTTTCGAGTGTCTCCCAACAAAATCCAATGCCATGATAGTGTTGAAAGTATGTGTAAGTTGCAAAATGCATAAAATATATGCATGTTAGAAAGAGAGAGAGAGAGGTGCTTTTGGTTGTTTTCTGAGAGTATAAAGGGAAGGCCAGCCAGGGTGGTGAATGGGATCACATGTTGCTTCCTGCCATGCCCCAAGTGCGCGCGCGCACACACACACAGTCTCTCTCTCTCTCGTACCCCTCGCTCACAGGTGAATTCCTCCCCTCTTTAATTGAAAGGCGAATCTTGGGTAGGTGGTAGAGTTGGGTGGCCTCGTTGTAAGAACTCCCCGTTGCAAAGGAGAAAGGGGAAAAAAATGTTACCTTTCTCGTAATTCTTTTCTCTGTCTTTTGCGTCTTCCGGTTTCTTGCCTCCATCTGGGGTTTGGGGAGCCGCATGAAGCTCGGCATCGCTTGGGAGTAGAGGGGATTAGGTGCTGGCGAAGAATGAAAGAAGGTTTCAAAGATGGGCAATTGCGGAACCAGAGAGGATAATGCCGTCGTCGCCGCTCATGCGCAAGGTGACAGCTTCCGCTTTCCCTTTCCCCAAAATTCCCTCCTTTTGGTGCTTTCCCAAGGATTACTGATTGATGCGTTGAGCCATTCTATTGTTTGTCCGGATTGTGGATCGGATTGTTCGGAGACGGCATTGTGTCTTTTGATTCTGCTTGAAGTTTCCACTTTTTCTTGGTCGTTGCCAATTGCCTGCTGTTTTTTTTATGGGTTCTTGCTGGCATTGTTGTTTGGATCTTAGATGTGAATCGATCTGGTCTGGAGCTTTTGGAAAGGTCGGATCTTGTCGCTGGAATCGGCCTCATGAACTGGTTTTTGAAAAGGGTTTAGGTTTCTTTCTTTCTTCAGTTTCAGTTTATGGGGTTTGCTTTTCTTCCTATTTGTCTCCGTCTCTTCTTCGTCACTAGTGATGTGTTATTGTGTAATTTTTGTAATATCTCATTCCTTTTCGGTTTATATTATAATTGTCTTCTGGTAGTTCATGTTTTCTGTGTTTAGAGCTAATCTGGTAAATAGTTGCTCAAGTTTAATTTTTTACGGAGGAAGGAACAAACTTTGTTTTGTAAATTAGTTTGTCATGCAACTACTTCGAGGATCTTGCTTGTTGGTGTTCCAGCTTGATTCTGTCTGGTATGCAGAAATTTTAGTTGCTCAGCCTCACCAATGAAAAATGAATCAAGTAGCAAGTAGAAATGAGCAGGATATATATTTGATTATCTTCATTATGCTTCACTTGCCCCAATCGTTATTTTAGATCTTCTATACTCTTCAAATCATCATTTTTATTCAGTTCATCATGAATTTCAGAATTATGTAGAATCAGTGGTTAATCTAAATATGTGTGTGTAAATTTATTTGTGCAGTTCAGCAGCTCCAAATGTTCCAACTACCTGTTAAGAATGCTCTTCCAGAGAAAAAACATACTCGTACTTTCTCAGATATGAGTGACCCCTCGACTCCTCGACACATTGAGGATTCAAGAAACATTGCAATATACAATGATGTGATAGCATTCACATTGTTCGAGCTAGAGACGATTACAAAGAGCTTCCGGCCAGATTACGTTCTTGGTGAAGGAGGGTTTGGCGCTGTCTACAAGGGTTATATAGATGAGAATGTGAGAGTTGGCCTCAAATCACTTCCGGTCGCCGTTAAGGTCCTCAACAAAGATGGTCATCAGGGGCATAGAGAATGGCTTGTAAGTTGGTTCTCACTTGGTCTATTATTTGATTTTTGTGCTAAAGTAAGTTATGTCAAAGCTATGCAATTTATCTGGATTATTCTTTCATATGTGACAAATATCTGGCCATCTCATCCATAGTTGATGCTAATCTTTATTGGCTTGTTTTCATGTGGAAACAAAAAGATGCATTTGTCTCCTAAATCATTTAGCAAATTCAGAACTTATGCACCTCCATCATTAATTAGTAAAAAAATTACCGAGATTAATGCCTGCTACTTGAAACAAAGGTACTAAGAATATATAAAGTTTTACTATCCATTTTTGACATGCAATTGTGAACGGTTCAACTGCAAATTGTGTTCTAGACTTTGAGGTACGAATAGAACATTGCTAGCAAAGTCTTTTATGTTCTCATAGTTTGGCAGGGCCCAACAATGCAGCCTTAAGCTGTGTGACTTTTCCATGTTGAGTTGACATATTTTTGAAAACTGTGAAACCATTACAGGAATCATAGACAGGATATTCTAATCAATAATTGCAAAAAGAACTTCTATGTTGTTTTCTATGATTGAATGTCAATTATTATGTTTTATTTTTCAACAAACATAAGGAACATCTCAATATAACAAGCAAAATTAAAACCTCTGTGATATGCATGTACATATTTTGCTTGTAAGATAAGATAGTGCAATGGCTTAATCCGATTTTCTTCAAAATAATTTTATCTATGCCTTTGGTTAGTTGAGTTGTTTTTGACTTTGACTTACATCCTTGTGTCACCAGACGGAGGTTAATTTTCTAGGACAACTGAGGCACCCTAATCTAGTGAAGTTGATCGGATATTGCTGTGAAGATGATCATAGGCTTCTTGTCTATGAGTTCATGTTCCGTGGAAGTCTTGAGAACCACTTGTTTCGAAGTACATTACTCTGACATTATTTTCTACAGATTAGAATATGCCCTTATTGTTCTTTTACAATCTTATGCAATTATTTTAGAACTTATTCTTCTCCACAGGTTTCTTGTGCGTAAGATAGAAATGTTGTATTTAGTTTCAAATTACATAATCTTCTGTTGACTGTACTTCCTATAGGTAGATAGAGTATTCATCAGTTCATGTGCAATCTAAGCAAAGGAGAAAATGTTAGGAAACTATCATAAACTACAATCCAATGTCTAAACATCAGTTAAAATAAAATAATCTGTATATCTAAATGATGAGGTGCTGTACATGTCAGAGACTGAAACAATATGATTAAAGAAATATGAGGAATATTGTCTTTTTCATCGTCTGATAACATATCGTAAAAAAGTTTATTTAGTCTTTCTTACTTTTTCTTTCTCCTCTATTGGTGCAATATTCTAAATTATCAAAATTATTTTGTTGTTTGATATTGTCCCTGATGGCACAATGAGACATTCAGCAATTTAAGACAGAAATTTTCCTCTTCAAATATTCAAAATGATGCTTGATAAGTGGGTTGGAAAAAGTAGTAAGGCCATGGCAGCTGATTTGACCTTATTGAACTATAATTCGAGCTTTCTATGCATAAATAAATTAAGAAACTACAAGGGTTATTTATCTTTGTTTTTTGGCAACGCATGAAATGTGGAACTAAGAGATGGAAGATGGGAACAAGGATAAGTGTGAAAACGATTTCAGGGAGGGGAAAGAAGATGGAAATGGAGAAGGATGGAGGTGTATGATTCACTTGATGGCATTAATCTTCTGGATTGGTATAATATTTAATCAGCAAATAAATAATTACAATTGAAAATCGGCTCAAGCCAAGCATGCTCAGAAATCAGTCATGCAAATTATTAATGAATAAAGGTTAGAGCTGCTCTATGCTGAAACCTAAGTTTTTTGTGCCTGGAGCCAACGTAGGCCCATTTCTAGCATAATAAAGAAGTTCTGCAAGTACTTGCAAGCAAGATACTAACATAGCTTAGTCATGGACAGAATTTATTCTGTAAGCCTAAGCTTAAAGATAAACTATTGTCAAGTTCTTGGTATAACAAGCTACTCTCAGAACTATAAAATATCTCAAGGTTAATTAGAGTCTTTAGAAAGGAACAAAAGAAAAAATAAAATAAAATGGACTAATTATTGTTGCAATATCAAAATACTCAATGAAATTGGATCTTAAAATTGGAGTAAAGAACCTGTCAAAGTAGAGAGAGAGAGATAGTATCTGTGTGTGTCTGTCTGACATTCCAGATAATATCAGAAATGGGTTTTCTGCAAACGGAAGTGAAAATTCAAAATGATTTGGATTTTGCCTCTTTGTGAATGACTTGTTGGATATGTTTAATTTTATTAGCTTGGCAAGACAGTATCTGCTTTCTATTTTTTGCTGTTCTAGATGACAAGTAGAAAAAGAAAATGGACAAGAAGTTGGCACTTAATGAAAATCGACAAGAAATTTTTAAATATTTTTAAATCTGATGTCATTTATGCCTTTTTCCTAGTTATGCTAGCTAGTGGGACTGCTGCTTTTCTCATAATTTTGCCAATGTACATACAAATTTGTGTAGTATGACCATTTGTGTCTGTTGTCCACCAAAATTATTTGTCAATCTTATTATAAGTTAGTTGAAATATAAGATTTGGTGACTTGATGTTGAGATTGAAATATTTATGATGTACCAATGGTTTGCATATGGGAGGACATATTGGTGTAGTTAAGGAAAGTGATGGCCTGCTGTGCTGATTTGTTATCTTTGCCTCTAATTAGCATATGCACGTGAGCAGCCTTGATGTATATCATGGAGGGATATAAGAAGGAATTTACTCTATTGAAATTTTCTCTATGTTACTTCTGTCAAAGATTTCAGTTTGATTTTTCTTTCAGCTGTTTTGGTTTTTGTTGATGCTTAAGGAATTAGCACTTTGATAATTGATGCTGATTTAGACTTTGAACTTGAAGTTTCTTGTTTGTTATGATTTCTCTACACCATTAAAAATTATGCTTCTTTGTTGGTGAGCTTTGATAAACTTCCATCTGAACCTGGCTTTCTTCTTTGAGGCATTCAGAGGCAGCTGCTCCACTATCCTGGGCAACAAGAATGTCAATCGCACTTGGTGCTGCTAAAGGGCTAGCTTTCCTTCACAATGCTGAAAGACCTGTTATCTATCGAGATTTTAAGACCTCGAATATTTTATTGGACTCTGTTAAGTACCGGTCCTTTTCTGGGGTTCTTTAGAATTTATGGTTTCTTGGTTTCTATATGCAAATTTTGTTCAAAATTGCATACGTAGGTTTTGGTATTCACCTTCAATTTGTTCTTTCCCATCAATTTCTTTACAGGATTACACAGCCAAGCTCTCTGATTTTGGTCTTGCAAAAGCTGGACCTGAGGGTGATGAGACCCATGTGTCAACAAGGGTGATGGGAACCTATGGTTATGCTGCCCCTGAATACGTCATGACAGGTACCATATCTTGACATCTTGGAATTGTTTCCATGTCATAATTTTCATTTTGTTATACATAATTCTCAATAACTGATTAATTATATATACTGATTTCCTCGTGATTCTCCATTGTATCTCAATAGAAGTATGTGATTTGCTATTTTGATTGTAATTGCTGTTTGTGCATGAGCAGGTCATTTGACAGCCAGGAGTGATGTCTACAGTTTTGGAGTTGTCCTTCTTGAGCTCTTGACAGGTCGGCGATCTGTGGATAAGGCACGCCCAAGTAAGGAGCAGAGCTTGGTTGACTGGGCTCGTCCCAAGCTCAATGACAAGAGAAAGCTACTGCAAATCATTGACCCCAGGTTGGAGGATCAATATTCCGTGAGAGCTGCTCAGAAGGCCTGTAGCCTGGCATACTACTGCTTGAGCCATAACCCAAAAGCAAGGCCTCTTATGAGTGATGTCGTGGAGACGCTTGAGCCCCTGCAGGTGAGCAGTGGAAGTGAGGGCTCATTTCAGGCAGTAGGCGGCAGTGGGATTTCCGAGTACAAGATGCACCGTAGACTTGCAGGAAGTGGGGTCAGCTGTAGAGCCACACCAAACGCAAAATGTCCGCCAAGTGCTCTTCCATCATGCAGGGTCAGGTGAGTCTATCATTCTGCTCTGTGGTTGGGGAGGTGGTTCATTGTATATTGTCTGCTTGCTATGTGTTTTTTTTTTGCTTGTCTGGGTTTTGCTTCTGCCGCTATGTTTTGATGTAAATTTTATACTTCTACTATCGATTGTTTGCAAGATATTTATTTCTAATCGGTGTTTGTGTATCATAACCGACACAAACCTTGTCAGACAGGCTAGGCCTCGCCCTAGTAATGAAAGCTAGTTGAACTAATATGACATGAATCTCATTCTGGAGCATGATTGTCTGGGGAAACATTAGTGTAAAGATAACCTTATTGCTTGGTTTGTTTGTTAGTTTATCCTTTCCGACATGAAAAGTGACAAATGCCAACTGGTCAACTTAAATGTTAGCTTGCTTCCTAAATTTCATTTGTAATCTTTGCCTCTTCAAATGATGATTGATGCTGCATCTTCTCCACCATTTTATTTCCATCTAATGTGATAGCTGCTTGTTCCAATTGCACCCCAAATTTCTCATTAGGGCTATGAGTACATGGTAATTTATTGAGTTCCTAATTATCCCAGCTCAGACCCTACTAATTTTTCATATACTTTCCGTCAAACCTTCTGAAATCAAATAATGAGGGCGTTGAAGGCTCTTTTTGGTCTTTCTTTTCTTGTCCCTGTAGATTCTGTATGAATCTAGTGAAGACAACTATAGCTTTTTTTTTTAATCTATCAAGTATTATGGTTTAGTTTTAGGACCAAATTCTCACCCCAAATTATTTGTTAGATATTTGTTAGCCTGCATGTCTGACAACCAGAGTAAGAATATTTTTCTTCACCAAGTTGTACCAGCAATATATTATTTTCTGAATGAATTGTTTATCAAGTTGAGCTTGAAGCTGAAGCTTCAATTTGGTTCCAACTCATACAGTTCTTCCCTTTATTCTCTCCCTTTTCATCATTCAGCTCTCAGTAGTCCTTGTTTTCTTCTTATTGATGACTTTTGGAAACCAAGAGCAGCAGATCAGATTCTATTCTTCCCCTGCTTCTGATAGGTATATGCTCCAATATTAATGCTTTCTTGTCCTTGTTAACAGCTTATACCCATGTTATTGACATCTCAAATGTTCAACTTCCCACTTCATCCATCTGATCTTGGATATCATTTGACGATAGCCATCAAGTTTGATCCTAATCATTTCTTTGTCACTAATTATTGTTTGATCCTAATCATTCATATTGCGAAAATCTTGCTTCATCCGCTTTCTGAATTTCCTCATCAGGAGATCACTATTAATTTCATACTCTGTGTCGATCGTTCCTTCCAGTTGATGAATACAACAACCCATATAAATCATTCCTTGTTCTTTAACTTCTTCAATTTGTCTTGTTAATATCAGGTCTAAGCTGCAAAAATGTTTGCTCATCATGTATCAGTTGGCTTTCTAGATCAATATATTACCTTGACAGCTTGAAGAACCAGTTTCAAACTTGTGTTTCTCAAACTTGAAATCCAGGCTTAATCCAGATGGATCAGCTGAGTGACAGGCATTAGGGCATGGTGTTGACACTTCCCCCAGGATACAAGCATTCCAGTATCAGTCTCACTCATGGAAACCTACTCAATCCCAACAATGACTTGAAGCTTTATCTTCCCCAAAAGAGATCCACATAGGGTTCTGTACCAGACATGGTCCTCTTATTCTCTCACATCAATCAACAATGGTTGTTGGCAGCTTGGAATCTTATCCACTGATCCCTGGTGGGCTAAGCATCTCTCCACCATTACCTTCTATCTTACATCTACTAAGTCAATGGGTATTCATCAATACCAAATTCAAGATTATCTAAAGCAGCCATCAAGATCAAAGTTCTAATCATATCGTGACCGGATTAGTCGCTTGCGTTTTCTTTCCTTCTGATAGGGATAATATTCATTAGACTATTGAGACATGACATGAGAATACCAACTTATTATTAAAATAGAGTAGTCAAATCTACCACGATATTACGAATCAGAAATTTTCTTTAATATCCTCATAAGAATATTTTCATAACAGGAAAGCTATGAATAAGAGTTTCTATTCATGATGCAAGTGTATTTTTCTCTCTTTTCTCTTTAGGATTCATCTTGAAAGATCTATCCAGTTGAGTTGAGCAATTTGTTGTTAGGAACACACCGGACTGTGGTCCTTTTTTTACAGGAGGAGGCGTGGAGATCTGACTTAGCCATTGATCTTTTCTCTCTCCCCTCGAGATTGATACTGTTGGATAGTTCTTGCTTTGTGCTAAAATTCAGAAATGGGACCGGTGCGAGTGACAAAGTTGTATCTGTCGGACGAACACATCTTTCAAAGATAGAAAGAGAATTTGATCATCTAACCATCCAGCCTTGGATATTGTATGATGCTTCAAATCATCAGGTAAATCTTATTTAGTTTTCGCAGCCATCCGGATTGAAGTCTATCACATCATTCCGCGGCCAGATTACTTGCTCAACCTTCTCTTTTTCTGAGAGAAATGGTTTTCTAAGCAACGAAGGGCACCTCGATCTTAATTAATCACCTAATCTTTTGGCTTTCTTCCTCGCTATAGAACATGACTTGTGGTCATTGTCAACATGGAAAGAGAACATCTAACAGTGACTACTGAACTGGCATTGAGCTGCCTCTTTAGTGAGTGGGTTTTCACCAGTCTTTTGACTTTGAGACTGCTTCTTTGGATTACTCCAAACTTTTCCAAGGTGCTGTTACGCAGGCCATGAACAAGTTTAGCTTGCCATAGGACAGAATGGTAGGTGATACTGATGCAATTTGTTCTTCTTCTTCTTCTTCTTCTGACCATTCTGCCTTGAAGGATTTCTTCTTTTTCTGCATGTTGGTTCATTATTAAACCTTGAACAAGATATAGAAATTCAAACAAAAGTAGAAAAAAACAAGAAACAAAGAAATTAGCGAGACTTTTGACAAAATCCAAAATGGCAATTATTGAGATGGAAGAAGAAAATAATTTTACAAAAATACAGAGTTCTCTAAGATGCTAAAACAAGTTTTTTAATTTAGGTAGTTGCACTGACTATTATTCATTTCTTAGCATAATAGCTAATCAAAACTTTGCATCTCTCTCAAAACTGCACATTTCAAGTTACAAATTACCACATCACTGCTTGACAAAAGCAATGCAAAGGCAGTAGTGCAAATAGACTGTGTATTTTTTTGATGTAGCAATGAGAGTAATATGTCCAAAGTTTTCTCTTGTTTCAGCAAGATGACTGGAAGCTGCTTCAAGTGTTAAATAGCAAGCAGTTATACACTCTGTTCTCTGCAATTAAAACATGGTGAGAAAAAGAATTTGTGTGATACAAGCAACATTGATGTTAATTATATGGAAAGCTCATAGCAGGCATTCAGAATTTAACTCGTGACTGGAAAATTGCAGAGGATTGTTGGAAGAAGTCAAAGAAAGATATTTCGAACCAAAATCACATGTATACTGTTGTTTATCATCAGTCTTCTTCTTCTTCTTGGTGTTCTCGTGTGGCTTATCATCAGGGAGATGTGACATCAACAAGGCTATATAAATATAAACATCATTAATCAGGTGAGTTAAAGAGGGGTTGACTGTTGACGCTGTGATCATGCTATCATCATAATTATCTCATTTGTGCTGAAGAAAAAGTTGAAAGATGATTTCAAATTATTTAGGTAACTATTAAAGCTTATAAATAGATCGGACCTTTCTCGAGAGTTTTCGTCTTTTTAAGAAACTTCGTGTTCCAAATCTAAGAGGCCAAACTTAATTACGAATATTTTGATTAAGTGATCGATAATCTCGAAAGTTTAAACTGTTAGGTTCAGAATAAGCCCAAATAAATAGTGCAAATCAAATAAGGGGAAAAGATTACAAAAGTATCGATTAAAGATACTTTAATTAAGTGTTCTGATAATAGCGAAAGCTTAAGTTGTCAATATATTTATAAATGTTAAAGAGTAATAAATATACAATGGCAGTTTTGTCATTTAACGCGTAGTTCCCCCGATGGCCATCTTCTCTTTCCCAAAACCAGTCATCCTTAATTTGCTGAAAGAGATCATCTCAGAGAGGCAGAGAGAGAAGGATCGAGCAGTTTCTTCCCCTTCAACATACTATAATCATTTACAACCTCTCTCTCTCTCTCTCTCTCTATCTGTCAAACATGAGCAATCCCACCACCAACCTCAACCTCATGTTAATTCTCAAACTCTTCCTGATCACTTTGCCCACCAAAGGCAATTGCTGCCCCTAAATTTCCCTACTTCGGTTGCCACCAATCATTGCTCATCACTTCGCTTGCATGCAGGAGGAGTGTCGGCCGACGTCGAACTGCACCCGGTCATGGAGTACTACACGACGGCCACCCCGATCCAGCATCGACAAGCGGCGGCGGCCCGCGAGCTGACGCCGTTCCAGCTCTGCCTGGATTGCCGGTGCTGCGCCGCCAACAACGCCAGCAACTGCTCCACCATGCCCTGCTGCTTCGGCATCGACTGCAACCTCCCCGACAAGCCCTTCGGCGTCTGCGCCTTCGTGCCCAAGACCTGCAACTGCACCTCCTGCCAGTGACTGCTCCCGCATGGCCGTGCAAGGTAGACACACACAACTCAAACAGTGGTTGATACTGGATATGAAGTTAGATTTAGAATATAAATGGTTTGATTTGGAGTACTTCTTCTTCTTCTTCTTCTTCTTCTTGTTCTTCTTCTTCTTCTTCTTCTTATTGTTGTTGTTGTTGTATTACTTCTTTGAATCTATTTGCTGTTATTACCATTGGCTTGTTTTCACTTTGTTTTGGTTGGCAAGTGAATCACGAGGAAAGTGTCTATAGCTGCTTGCTTGAGATTCTTGTCCTATGGAGCAATTATTCAGTCTGAGACCCGTACTTCATGTGCTGTCCATTGTTACATGATTTAGAAAGAGAGAGAGAGAGAGAGAGAGAGAGAGAGAGAGAGATTCTTCTGTAAAACCTTAGTTCTACTCTTTTATATATATCTTGAGATTTCAGCTCAGATGATCCATTAGAACAAAGTTGTGGCTGCAGATCTCACCCTTCCATCTTCCATAGATGTCAAACACTGGGAGTTTTCATCTTAGATATTGCATCAGAACAAAATTATGCCTGTGGGACCTCTCACTCTTCCTTCTTCCTTAGATCTCAAACACTAGGAGAATGTGTCGTACTACTACTCTTTGGTGCTTGATAGGATACCTCTTAGAAGTATGTAATATATTGTGGAAGCACTTGCAACCACTTGGCAGTGGAAAACAAGGCACAGTGAGTACAGTCAAAGAAGATATTTTGCTCCACTGCCCTGAGATTGTGGTTGTTGTTCTGCACCTTAACGTTGTTCTATATTGTACCCTTGTCTTGTTCTACTGACATCAGCTAACTCTATCTTCTGAAGAAGATGGCGAAAGACTCATCCTGTTTTCAATTTACTAACTGTGAAAAGAAGATGGAAAACATGATCCAGAAATTGTGCAGGAAGAGGCTGCTGGGTAATGAGAGTCTTTTGAGCCTGGATACAAAGTTGTGATCCAAATATTGGATTACATGGAGATTGTTAGGGCTTTAATTCCATTAACCATGTCAATTACTATACTCTCTCTGTCTCTCTGTGAAGAAACACATCCTGTGGGTAACAACAAAATGCCTTATGATGATTATAGTTCTGTCAGGACATGACAGAGGGTGTCCTTTTGGATATGGCCAAAATAGTTTTTGAATGTAAGCTTTGGAATCTTTTGTTAGAACAAAAGTGAAAATTACACATATTTAATCAAAATAAGAACAGGAATTAAATAAATTGGAAAATGAATCCAAAAGTGTAATTATTGTCCAAAATCTAAGTTGCACAGAATATTTAATTGAAATATAAAATGGTGTAATTTCTTTTGCCTTGATGACCCAAAACTAAGATTGTAAGCCTCAATTTATAGGCCTTCTATTTGTGATCATTTTGGGGGGAAAAAAAAGAACAACCACAAAGAAAATGAAAATATCAAAGTGGTTATAATATTAAAAGAACAGTTGAAATGACTAAAACTATTTAATTGAATCAAAAGAAAACAATACAATAAATGTTATCTTTATTATTCCCATTGAGTCAAATAATACAATTTATTTTGAATTTACTTTATTATGAAGTTTTATTCTAGAAATCATCGTTCCCATTAACTTTTTTACGATATCTAATCTTTTAATTTAACATCTAATCCCTTTCGTATGATGTGCAAATATGTAGCATAAAGTCTGATATTTGACATTCGACCAATCCTTTGACTCGACATTTAATTTTCAATATTCTCCTACTTCGACAATTGATACTTTGATTGTTGAGTACGTGAACAAAATATTTTCTATGTCACTTATGTATTAATCCTATAAACTTATCAATTGATTTTATCATCAAGATTTAAAACTCAACAATAACAATATCTAACAATTTAAAACAATTAAAAGAAGATATTATTAGAAAGATAAAAATTATTAAGAAATTTGGTTATAATTATTCCAGTTCCAACATCCACTCCCTTTACAATTGAGTTATAATTTTTTGAAATCCTTGCTAAGTATCTCTCTTTCCATATTAAGTTTTGACCAATCAAAGAGATAAAGAATTTGATCTTAAAATCGAATGTTATCTTTATCCGTCATCCTTTCCAAATAATAATAACTCCTAAATTTCTATATATATTTTTCTTAAAATTTTGACTTTGGTATTCGGGATCCCTATCAAGCATATCTATACTGTTTGTTTATCTTTAATCAAATCAAAATGTAATGATTAGACATATTGTTTCCTTCATTTTATAGATTCTTTTTGACATATACACTATTGTAATTATGGCACCCACTAGCACAGAAAAAGGTCTATATCTATATTAGTTCCTTATCTTATTGTACCGGATGATAAGAAAACAAAATTATCATCTTAAAAGAGTTGGGAACAGAGACTATATTGACGTATACGATAGTGATATAATCCAATCATCTCGTATATGTTAAAGACTCGATCAACACTCATCGAAGGTATGCAACCACTCGAATCCATTATCCGGAGGCTGAACAACGCGAAGAAGAAATATAGGTAAAGCCACAACATCGTTATCTTCTTGAAATAAGCAATCACCTCGGAGAGCGCATATCAGAATTCCATGGACAAAAGAGACAACTCGGAGCCATGCTCCTTCAAGATCCTTGTGCTTGAGAATTGGATGGCCACGGATGTTTGGACAATCAGGATGGAATTGTTCGGAAAATAAAAGTTAATCTAATATTCATTAGCATCAGGAAGAGATAGTACGAGGTGGTGCATGAGAAATGAAAGATCAATAGATCATGTAAATGTAAATATGTGTGAACCTCATCATAGATACATGACAATGAAGATGACATTCAAAATGTGATTCATATCTCTTACGGGATAAATGGTGTTGTGTATGCAAAGATATTATAATTTGTCAGAAAAAATTATCGGATTAATTGTCAAGAAAAGTCCCTTATTTTGGACTTTTTTCGATTGTTACCTCTTTTTTTTTCTCAAAAATAATACCATAATTTTTTTATAATTTTAAAATACCTCTTAAAGGAAGAGCCAAAAAGACTTTCGCCCTTTTGCATCGGACCGGCCCATAAGATTATTGGGCTGTCCATTAGATCAACTGATCTAATTATATTGTTTTAAAGTAGGGTTATAATAGTTTTGACGCTGTAAGCCTATACAGAAACATTGTCTTTTTTTTTTTTGCAAGAATTCACCCAAGAATATTTTCTTATATCCACCAAATTCTCTCTTTCTTTGTCTCTCTTTTCAGCGATCTTTCGGTCTCCAGTTGGAATATTGATTGAAACATGTAACTCGATATTAATTCAATGTCATTATTTTTATTCTTGTATTTTTTTCATGCCATGATAGCAGTCGATGACGGATGGAGATTAAAACCTTGCTACTAAAATACAGAATCCTCTTCCTTTTAGATTTGAGCCCCAGGTAGAATGTGAACGGTGGAGAGAGTAAACCAAAGCATGCATTTGCCTTTGTGTTTGTGTTTGCAGGCCTTGAGACTTGCAGACATGCGGTTGTCAGCTTACATTTTGGACGTTGTTGTTCGGAAGACAACAACAGCAGCTCACTGCATCCTCAGCACGCTAATCCAAATCCAAACGCATCACAAGAGCATGTCCTTTTCCTGCTCATTCTTTTCACAGTGGTGGACTGCTAGTCTGGGAAGATTAAGAAGAAATCAAAGTGGTTGTTGGTATCAAGTTGCCTGCTGTCTCCATTGTTTAAGCTGCAAGGTTTCCTGGAATCCACAGGAAGAGACTCTGGTGTTGAACAGCCACAAGCATGAGCACGGCATTTCTCCTAATTGCTTGTTAAGCTTTTGTCTCGCTGTCGGTTTTTCTTCTATTATACTCTAATGCTGGCCTAATTACATGGACTTGGATGACTGGTTTGTTCAGTGAGTACAAAAGAGATGAGCTGATGAAAGATTTGATTGCTTAGTTTAATCTCACTAACTTTCCCTATACATTGAACTTGGAAGAAACTTGGCAAATTTAATCTAAAACTCCAATGAAGCTAAGTCCAAATTACATAAAGTAAAAGGTCGATCTAACATTGCAGGCAGCAAAAATCCTAGTACACTTTGAAGTATTAGATCACCATTAATAACATAAACAATGTTTCTAACCGGCATTGAATCTTCCCACCACACCTGTGTTTCCTAATTGTAATTTGGCATGTTTAAATGGGAAAAAAATAATTTGTATTTGTTCTCTATGAAACTTTATGGAAGATACGTAAAGTTTCATCTTTATTTCTCTTGTATGTCATCGCCTGTTACCTCTTTCTCCATTCCACCTTACCTTTGCTTCCTCTTCTCTCGTATCTATTTGGTCTCCTTCCTTGGGAAATTTCTTTCTGCAAAGCTACGACAGAGATGGATAAAAATGGGTTAATGACAATAAACGAAAGGAAAAGATAGGGCAAGACCAGAAACAAATGTAAAAGAGCACAGGAACAAGGTTATTTTAGGTATTTCAAGATTTAAATTAAATAAATCTAAACATATCATAATTAAGCAGATATAATGGGTTTAATATATGCAGGAATCTAACAACAAATACATACCCCATTTATATGGATACATACGAATATTTGCATAGTTACAGAAGTAGACATGAAAATTTCACTTTTAAAAGCTTACAAATATAATTGCCCCTAAAATATATGCAGCTCAGGTGGATGAGGAAAAACTTCAAGAAATAATGTTCTCTAAGGGCCTTAATTAAAAAGATACCATGTGGATGATAAAAATGATATTAAATGAAGCTGTACTACAATTGGGTGCAATGACCACTTCTCCCACAATTATATCACATTAGAAGAGGTACTCTAAAAGCATGATTCTGAAATAGATATGTCACGAGGCTTGATTCTGAGCAAACCCTTCTTTTAGCTGTTCTCCATCAGCATAATCTTAGTTGTTCAGAAATATAACTTTACCAAGAGCTACTTATATTTGCTTTTTATAGCTCTAGGGAAGGAGGCCATACATAATAAATACTTTCTAGAGGCAACCAAATAAGATGGCATCTCTGTCAGTCATGCAAGTGTTGTGAGAAAACAAAGCCTAATGATCTGTAAGCTTGTCTTATCTGTCATCTGTAAGTTGCCTCTGCTTTCATGGAAGCCAACGAAGTTTGTGACATTTGCAAATTCCCATAGTCCCACCTAGGCAGCTGTCAATTACCTTGTAGGCCCTGGAAGAGATCATCACAGAATTTGATAGATTTACACAATTTACCTTTCTACCAACCTACATTTCTACTTGAACAATTTAAATGCTATTCCTCTCAAAATATGCCATGTTATGAAACCAATTATATTTGTTGATTTCTATTTTGTTTAAACAATTTCTAACCAAGAATGAAGAGCAAATGTCTACCATCAACTTTGTAAAGCATCATCTGTTAGAAAAGAAATATAATTTAGACATAATCATGATTTTCATGGTTAATGAAGTCAGTTATGTTTATATGAAACAACTTTTAGAGTTTACATGTTTCAAATTCAGTCATGTTTCCAAAAGAACAAATGTGTCCATGCCGTCAGCAGTTAAGAACATAACAAGGAATATAAGTCACCTTTTTTGCAAATTTAACTGGTATTCCCTTTGGAACTACCAGATATTATATACAGTATTGATTAGTGAATTTAGCCATCAAAGTACCATTTTGTGGAAAGGATAATTGAACATTTGCCTTTTCTGCTCACATGAACATAGCCTCCAGTTCACCACAACATGAAAACAGAGGGTGGTTGGATTCACAATATACCAAAGTACCATGCTTTCCCCTTTCGGCCTATTAGAAATACTACTAGAATCTCAATCCCTGCAGCATTGTCCTACTCTGCATGATAATGACATGTTAGCTCTGGCATTACAGAGTTCAAATCCTATGTAACGCTAAAAAATATATTCCTATTAATTCTAAAAAGTGTTATAACCATAAAAGGGTACCTCATCTTTTGTCCATCAAGTAGTGATATCCCTTCACTACTTCCTCACTCCATACTTCCAAGCCTACATATATAATAAGCTCATAAGAGAAGTTCCTTTACAGCCTTTCTCTCCACCCCGCTATTGCTGAAAAATGTATCGGGTTCATCCTTCACTGAGAAAGATTGATGATGAAGAGCTTGCAACAGTGACAAACTATCCATCAGTGTGGACAGTTTGGAAGAAGTCAAGCATGGCTTTCCATGGAACAGATGGATTCTCAATTTATGATAACAAGGGAAGATTAGCCTTTCGGGTCGACAATTATTCAAGGAAGCACAAGTGCTTTGAAGGAGAGCTCCTGCTCATGGATGGAAATGGGAAGGCAGTGATGGCTCTGAGGCCTCAGGTAGGGAACAAAGATCTGGTTTCTTCTATCTTCTGTTTTGCTTTTCTCTGATTATAGGATGGTAGTGGTTAAGAAAAAAGCTTACAATTGTGCAACATGGAAGTCAGGCATGTCTCTAGTGCTAAAGAGAACCATTCTCAACAAAGAGAGAAGGTTGGCTATGTGATAACCAATCAACGGCAGCAGCCTACATGAAATTATCCTATTAAACATAGTAAATTGACATATATAGAACCTTGCCAAATCATTATTGGATTACAATTCGTATTTGGTTGACATAAATCTCTGCTTGATGCCTAATCAGCTAGACAAATTTGGACCCCAAGATGGATAGGATATCCATCCATTTTATTATTTGTTTTTTTTTTCTGATTTTGTCTTTGTATCAACCAAAGCTCAGCCAAATCATCTAGTCCTCTAAAATGTCTTAAGTTCACTTGTAAAGGTGATACATATCAGAGATCTCATGGGAGTTCCAGTTTAAAAATAAATAATCAGCTTAAATAAATAAATAAACAAGCCAGTAGATGCAGATTTTCAATTTCCTTTGCTATCAGTGATCACCTATGAGCCATTTTATCTACATTTATCCATAAAAAAAATTCATATAAAATCCTGTTGATATTCTTGTTTAAAGATATAAAGAAAAGGTGGATCCATGGTTGATCCAGAAGTTATTTTGTTTAGTTTATCTTTGGTACTTTAGAAGGATATTTGTAAATGTAATAAGTTTGCACATCACAACTTATGGATCTCTATTTTACCTACCTTGATTGCCCAAGGAGAAAAAAACCAAACCAAAATGAAAGAAAAGATAAAATTTGAGCTTGATTAAAGATTATATCCAAAGAGTAAAGGCATGATTGAAGATTATATCAACAAGAAAGTCAAAATCAATCATATAATTCTAAAAGTAAAAAAATATTTAACACACAAAGAAAAGTATCTTTACCGAAGATAAAAGGAAGATTGATTACTCTTGATCCAGGGGATATAATTTTCTTAGTTGTATTTTATCTTATCCTGTTAGTTTTTCTTCTTTCTGTTTTTCTTGTAATTGGGGCCTATAAAACAGGAAAGGTTTATAATAACAAACATGGTTAAATAAATAAAATTTCTTTTATCCACAATATGTGTGAGTAGCATTATGCTACATCCATAAGAATACTTTTTAGAACGATGTATGAAACACATTTAGTGTGATGCAGAATACTACCTCACATGAGATACCTTGGGATCAAATTGATTTCGGATATTATCCTAGATATTAACCTTTGCTTCTCCTTTCTGTATCACTTTATCAAATCCTAGAAAAAAAAGATTTCATAATCAGCTAAAAGCAAAAACTAAAATGATAAGTGGCCAAAAGGTAAATAAGTTTACAATTAAAGGTATTTGTACCTAAATCAGATCTTTTTTTGCCTTGCTTTTATGTACTTAGAATTGATCTAAAGAAGCCTTACCTTTTAAGCAAAAACAATTCTACTCTTAAGTCGCTATCATACGATATGACTGGTTAACAAAAGAAATATCCATGGACACCAAACCTGGTGAACATTGTACATTGCAATCAAATACCATAATATATTGTTAAAATTAAGCTAATAGTGTTACTATCTAATAAAATATTTTTTTCTAGTTCACTGACTAGCTTAGAGGCAAATAAAACACTTCAATTTGTACCAGAATGAAAATCCATTCAGTAGCAAAATTCATATGTACATCCCAACTAAATTATATCTATGTTGATGCAACTTGTCATTGTTATTTTGTAGCGGTTTCACTTATCATAATTATAACTGCATCAAACATCTGAACATTTACACAAAATTTAATTTTACCTTATCAGCAGACTGGTTCCAGGAATCAATATGGGAAATAATTGGCAATTCAAAAGGCTCTAAGTAGAAACCATATTCTTTATGCAGGTAACTAAAAGCAAGGATGGCATCATGATACTGAAATATGCCTCAAAAAATGAATTAGTTAATGTAAATTTTTAAAGAGAATGCTACAGCTTTCTCAATCATTATTTCTTATTAAGCCTATCACATATCGAGCAGATCTTGAGCATGCATGACAGATGGAGCGGATTCAAAGGTGAAGATGACTTGAGAACAAGTTACAAAACTCATGTGTTCTCCATGAGAAGGAGGTCAATCCTTCAAAGTTGTGAGGAGGCAGAGGTATTCATGGACACTCCAGATGACCAATCACCAGTGCCCAGTTTCAGAACTGAAGGCTGCTTCAAAAGAAGAAATTGCAAGATCCTGGACAGCAAGGGAGAGGAAGTGGCACAAATAAGCCCCAAGAAGGTGAACAACTCAGTCACATTGAGTGATGATGTGTTCAACTTGATCATTCAGCCAGCCATGGATACTGAGCTCGTGATGGCTTTTCTGGTCATCATGGACCGCATCTGCTAGAAGCTTTTAATCATTTTACATGCTTTTTAAGTCAGAAGGATATCTAATTTCATACCTGAAATAGCTAATTGCTCTTTGTGGCAAATATGAGTGTGCGAGTGGGATCACAACGAAATCCTCAAAACACATTAAGTGCACTCACAAAGTGCAACTGTTTTAAAGGACAATCCATATTCAATAATATTAGAAGAATCTTACAACTAACAGTTATAGATGTTGTCCAAACCTCGGTTGTCAGAAGTGGAAACAGGCAGCATGATTTGAGTATATAAATGTAGGAACTGCCTGAAAAGAGTACACAGATAAACTAAATACATATAGCTTAAACTTTTAAAATATAGGGATTTCACTTGATAATAATCTGTTTAGTCTCTTGTATTTTCTATTTTCTTCTTTCTACTCTTTATCTTTTTCTCTTCCCCTTTATTCTTCTTCTGTCCTCCCTTTTTCTCAATCTTGAGTAACTAGTTTTCCAGTCATGAAAACAATTACTCTATTTGCAGGGGTAAGACTATGTATATTAACCATCCGTCCTGTATTGGTAGGGGTCCAATGCAATAGATTAATCCTTCTATTTAAGTGCTAATAAGCGTGGATTAGGAAACTCATGTTTGTTATATTTTTGGTGGAACTTTTAAATGTTATATACAAACTAAATATCACAAAAAAGTGTACAGGTTAAAGTATAGGACAAACATTCTAAACTAATTTTGACCGATGGATTAGTTAAAAACACTTTTTTGTTAACCTTGTCTTTAAGCTAGTAACAAAAAAGGTGCTTCAAAAGGGATTCTAACAGAAGTATACATCTCAAGCAAAAGCAATTAAAAAAACTGACATTGCAATATATTTCAAAGAGAAATTTTACAGATCTCGACTTAATGTTGTAATGTCCCAACTAACCCAGATAAACATAAAATTTTAATTAGAATCCTACTTATAATCAAGCTCTGTCCTTCAAAGTTATTGATTTTCATATTTACCCCTCTAAATTTAAGTTTATTATTTAGATAGCTACAACACTCAAAAGCTTGAAGCCATGTTGTTCGAATTGATATCCATTAGTTGAACATTAGCATAAAGATTTTAGAACTCCCAAGTCACACCGATACCCATCAGATTGGGTGGCTCCTCTACGAGCCTCTTCTTTGATGTAGTGTTTGCCAGCTCCAAATAACTCTCTTTCAATATTAGAGATAATCCTTCAAATATTAATTAGTCTTTCAAGATCAAAGTGTGTGACGAGATGGGAAGAGAAAAGGAAAGGCAAAGCCTAATGCATTGAAGGGGAAGAAAATGATAATTCAGGTCTTAGAAACAAGTTATCTACTAGTGACAACGGCTAGTGATAGTTAACCAATCTTTATTGGATCAATGTTAATGGGAGTGACATAAGTAAAGTAACTAAACATTCGAAGGATGCGTATGCTATATGAAAATTTGTAGAGGCAAGTATAATATTTCCAAAGTTCAAAAGGCTAGATAGGTAACAGTACCTTTTTGAAAAAGGGTTAGCCCTATAGACATTTCGGAAACGGGAAATCCACCAAACACAAGAGAAGCCTAAAAGAAACGTAAAAGATCTACGGGACATTCAAAGGAATAGGTTTTTTATGCTGGAAGGAACAAATACAAACAATCGAGTGCAAGAATCATGCAACAAGCAGGTCTAGAAGTTTCTCTGGTTCAAATTAAGTCAGAACTCGGTCGCTCCAAAAATTATCGACATGTATAAGTTTCAATTACACGATCGTTTGATAACATCTGAAGCTACCGCACAGAGACCAAGAAAGGAAGAAGGCGAATACCGGGCGGGAAGAGAGGCTTCGGATTCGCCACGGAGGCGAGTCGATCGTGCTCGGGCCGAAGCTATGCCTTCATGTGGACCAACTGCGCGTATTGGAAGAGACGAAAGCGAGGTCGAAGCGCGACGCCGCCGAGTCCGCCCTGCGCAAGACCGTCGGATTATCTGAGCCCTGGTTGAGCCCCTCTCTTGGCCCGGCGGAAGGAAGCCGTCGAGCAGATGACCCGACCCGATTCCTTTCGGGTTTCGACCCGATCCGCTAAGTGACGATAGCTTGGTGAGCATTCAGTTTTAGACAATTGAAGGTGGTTTTAATTTTGGTGATTTATGATCCGACCCGATTCTATTCAGATGTGGATCCGACTCTCTCTAAATTTTAATTGGGGTGTATGTTTTTGTACTTGAAAGACTCGAACACTTGTTAATTTATGTCCATTAATACTTTTCTTATCATAACATGAAACTCAACTCCAATCTTACTATTCTCTTATTTATCACATATGTCTACCATTCAGGCATATATACATATAATTTATCAAGGATTATTTATCACATATTTGAAGGATTATTTCTAATATTGAAACATGGAAGGCTTATCATTTACACATATGTGATAAATTCTAATTTATCAAGGCATATATATATATATATACATATATATATATATATATACATACATACATATATATATATATACATACATACATATATATATATATACATACATACATATATATATATATACATATATATATATATATATATACACACACACATAGAAATAAATAAGGATTAAACAGAAATAAGAATGATCGAATGAATAAGTCTCTTCCTATTAGTCGGAAGAAAAGGAGGAATATAAATTGTTTGATACTTCTTTTTTTATATAATTCATGTTGATTTTAAGCATAAAATTTTCTTCAATTATTTGATATAGTCATTAAAATATTTATTTCTCTTCTAAGAGAAGAAAATAAAAGATATCATTCATGGAAATAAAAAAATGGACATTGTATATTAGTTATTAAAATCATAATTTAATTAATAATGGTTAAGGAGAGTTTGTTGAATAGAGATAAACCCAATTGACATGCATAAATATTTGGAGGGATATATAAAACAGACCACTTGGGGAAAAAAAAATCAAATGGTTCTTGATCTGTCATATAAGGATTTGAAGGGGTAAATATAAAAATCATTAATATTCAAGGCATATATAGATTAAATATCCTTTTTGAAGATCATGAGCGTTAGATTTCTCACTAATGATAACATAATATGATTTAGCCTAATAATAACATAAATTAGCTCACAGATCATTTTTAAAAAATTAACTCATTCACTATATCTTCAAAACTTTTGGTATATTGTCTATTCTTCCGGTATTGATCCTTCTAAGATGATTTCTGATCTATCCATATTCGAACCTCTAGTATGAAGTTTATCCTTATCGATTAATCCTTTGGTTCAATGTCCAATTTTCGACATAATATTTTCAATATGCAACTCTTGTACTTAAATTTAGTTTTTATCTGATTTTATAATCAAAGTATTTTCTTATATTACTTATCTTAAAAAGTATATTAGTCTAATAAATTTATTAGTTGATTTCATCATCAAAATTTGAGATTCAACACAAGGATCTAATGGCTATAGACATAATCAAATGACTCAGAAACATGTTTGATTGTCTGATCAAAGTCGTCCTGCTTAAGAGGCGATTGCTCTAGTGGTGGTGTCATCCTCGTATCGAAGGCACTTAGTTTTTTTTTAGGGTATTCGTAGTTCTTATGCCCAACACAATCGGAGGAAGTAAATCGTGAAAAGTTTCCATTACAATAATACTATTTGCAAGATCTTTATCTCTAATTTATCGATTCACACCCCTTATTTCAAAGTTTCAGACAAATCGATCTCCAAGATGAACTGTCTTCTCACAAAGGTCAATGAGTGTTTATCAATCTTGTGGGATCCATCATAAAACAACTAAAAAAATAATTTTACTATCTCAATTTCAAAAGGTAAACTCCGATAATTAAACCCACACAATGGTTGACAGAAAATTCTCGAGAAATGATCGAAAATGAGATCTCCACAAAATCATATGCATAGTTTCACTATAAATCGACCACAACCCTTGCATTATAACATTCAAGACATCAATATCGAAAATAAAATGAAAAAAGATAGAATTGTTGTCCTTTGAACTACTCAAATGTCACATGGGTTTTCATAGTTCTTTTTTTCTCTAGTTGACCGATTCACATCCTCTATTTCAAAGGTTGAGACAAATCAATCTCCAAACAAACTATGATGAATTGTTTCATCTCAAAGGTCAATGAGTGTTTATGAATCTTGAGGGATCGACTAATAAATAAAATAATTTTAAAATAAATTTACGATCTCAATTTCAAAAGGTAAACTCGATAATTAAACCCACACAAGGGTTGACAGAAAATTCTCAAAAAAGGATCGGAAATGAGGTCTCCACAAAATCATATGCATAGTTTCACTACAAATCGACCACTACCCTTGCATTAGAACATTCAAGATATCAATATCGAAAATAAAATGGAAAAAGATAGAACCGTTGACATTTGTACTGCTCAAATGTCATGTGAGTTTTCATAGTTCTCTTTTTCTCTTGTTGAGCTATTCATATTCTCTATTTCAAAGGTTGAGATAAATCGATCTCCAAACAAACTCTGATGAACTGTTTCATCTCAAAGGTCAATGAGTGTTCATGAATCTTGAGGGATCAACTAATAAATGAAATAATTTAAAAATAAATTTACGATCTCAATTTCAAAAGATAAAGTCGATAATTAAACCCACACAAGGGTTGATAGAAAATTCTCAAGAAAGGATCAGAAATGAGATCTCCACAAAATCATATGCATAGTTTCACTACAAATCGACCACTACAGTTGTATTAGAACATTCAAGATATCAATATCGGAAACGAAATGAAAAAAGATAAAACCATTGACCTTTGTACTACTCAAATGTCACGTGAGTTTTCATAGTTCTCTTTTTCTCTAGTTGATCGATTCACATCTTCTATTTCAAAAGTTGAGATAAATCAATCTCCAAACAAACTCTGATGAACTATTTCATCTCAAAGATCAATGAGTGTTTATAAATCTTGAGAGATCGACTAATAAGTGAAATAATTTAAAAAATAAATTTATGATTTTAATTTCAAAAGGTAAACTCGATAAGGGTTGATAAAAAATTCTCAACAAAAGGATTAGAAATGAGGTCTTCAAAATCATATACATAGTTTCGTTACAAATCGACCATAATTCTTGCATAAGAACCTTCGAGATATTAATATCGAAAATAAAATAAAATAAAAAAGATAGAATCGCCGACCTTCGTACTGCTCAAATGTGAAAGATAGAACCGCTGACCTTTGTACTGCTGAAATGTCACGTGGGCTTTCAAGGCCTAATCCCCTTTCTGTTGTTGCTTTCAGCACTATGAATCCAGTGTCTCCTTTTTTCCTCCCACTACTCTTCTGTGGTATCCACACACCTTTAGATGGCAACATCAATTGCTTTCCATATGAATCAGAGAAACTGAGAATGAACAGCTAATCTACAAAGAGCAAACCAAAACCAAAACCAAATTAGATATGTCAGACAAGTTGAGACCACACACAAAGAATTAGATATCTGTCTCCATCCATTGTTAATAAGAGTACTACTTGAATACAACAATCTCTTGAATGCTAATCAAATATATATTAATCTTTATTGGGGGAGAAGAACTTGATGCTAAAAGAAAATTTTAAAGAATCAATAATAATAATAGGAAAAATCGACATAAGACACATCTATCAAGAAAAATAAATTCATCAAAAATAAATTCTCTCTAGTTATCCCAAACCAATTAGATGTTAAGATAAAACAACATCTAATTCACAAAGAATTCTTGTCATACTTAAATTCCTAATTCTCTAAGGTTATTTGAATCATATTAGAACGTCTAAAATAATACTTATTAACCTTATTTCGCTCTTTTTTTACAAACTTTAACCTTGATATCATATTGAGAATTATCTAGTCGATCATATTTTTATTCAAACTAGTCATTTTAATGTACATGAGATTGGATATTAATTCAAATGGAAAACTTAAATTTGTATACCACCCGACTCTTTCAATCCCTAGCATCCTATTTTGACTCTTCATCTCATACTGTTTTTGTTGACCATGCGACTGTCCCCTGAGAAGGCAGTGTGCCCATCTCCGTGCCCGTTTCTTGCCATCTTATTAGAGAACCAAATTTGTGTTTGATTAGGAACACTCTTTAAGGCTGTGTCAAAAAGGATCACTCTCATTGCCAATGTGATGTATACCACATTGTTTAGCATGTAGTTTTGTCCCTTCAGTGGAAGATGTCCGATGTGATATGTTGCCAACCTTCTATGGCTTCAAGACAATTGGCATTCATTATACTTAACTTTCTGTAGCTATTTTTTAGGACAAGATGGGATAACATGTCCACGAGATGTTGCTCAGTTTCTGGAATTTGAAGGGATCTATTTGTTGTCATTGGTTTAATTATGTACAATGAAAACTATGTGCTTAATGACATATAAGGTGATAAAAATATGTAGAACTCTTTCTATGTGCCATCTTCAAAATAGTATGTATCCAACTAATATTATAAACCAACTCAAGTTTTCTATTATCCTCCGTACATAATCTAATTAGACTTTTCAACACCAATTTATTTTAGTTTACTTTTAATTATCTTATCCTCCATACATAAAAATATTGAACATAAGACTTTTGCCTGTTTTGGATCGTCCAAATACATATATCCCATAACATGAGGCGCAAAAACACATTGAAAATTAATTTTCTATTGCCGACATGCTTAGAAATCGAAGCACATCTCACCTCATGCACTCGATTTGACTATTATTATGATAGAGATTATGCCACATATAATGAATGACATGCTTGCAAAATGACCCAAAAATATCTGTGATCGTTGCATTGTTTGTCAACAACACAATCTTGACTCACTTTAGGGTGAAGATTGCCCAATTAATTTACTCTCAAAGAAATCAGTGATATATAAGCCTTGAGCTCCATAATATTCAAATTAATAGATTTTAAATCTTATTCATAGTTAAATTAAGACATTATATTTAATCCGTATGCAAAAATAATTTGTTTCAATAAATATATCATAATTCCATGGCTAAAGAGGAATGCCTCAACCCGTTGTTGTGACTCGCTAACGCCGCCAAGCCGTCCAAAGACCGGTGCGTATTCTAACTCATTCGGTCGATTTCAACCGTCCACGTGTCCTTTCACATCTCCGTAAATAACGTAATTATGTTGACTTAATAAGCTGTGTAATGGTAATTAACACAGCCAGCATTAATTATAGCCCCCCTTTGACGTAAACTCCCCCAACCCATTGCATGCGCACGCAAATATTATTCTGATATAGGGGTATTTTCGTCCATGTGTCGTCTATATATATGAGCTCTTCTCCCTGCCGTCGCCAAGTACACAGGGAGCCGGAGAACCTCCACCGACGTGGTGCATGATATGATGACGAAGGTCCACCCGAGCGCCGCAGCCTGTTGCGCCACCGGCGAGGACGTCGGCCGGAACGGTTTCGGTGCTTCGGTGCTGACGGTGTGGCGGAAGTCGCTGCTGTTCAGCTGCAGGGGGTTCACGGTGTTTGATGCCGAGGGAAGCTTGGTCTTCCGAGTCGACACCTACGGGTCTGGGAGTACGGGGGAGGTCGTGCTCATGGACGCTGCGGGAAAGCCACTGCTAACCCTCCGGCGAAAGGTACGCAGGAAGAGCTCGTTGGCGCAAATAGATTACTGATTTAACTCGGTGAGGACGGATCGGTGACTCGCCCTGGTTTTCGAGTGCAGAAGCTGAGTCTTGGGGAGAAGTGGCTGGTGTACGACGGCGAGGATGCCGTCAACCCTCTCTGCTCCGTCAAGAAGCACGTGAGCCTTTTGCATTCCAGGGCGCTCGCTCACGTGACACCGTGCCGCCGCGGCGGGGGCGGCGCATACGGCTACGAGGTGGAGGGATCGTACGCGCGGCGGAGCTGCGCCGTGTACGATCGGCGGCGGCGGAGGGTGGCGGAGATCCGGGAGAAGGAACCTGTGGGAGGCGTGGCGTTCGGGGGCGACGTGTTCCGCCTCGTGGTCCAGTCCGATCTCGACACGCGTCTCGCCATGGCCATCGTCATCGTCCTTGATTACATGTTCAGATAAGAATCAACTGCTGAGATCTTAAGATGGAATGGAGGCCATTGCATGATTTGATGATGCATGCCAATTCAGAAGATATTTTCTCTTTCAATCTCTTTTTTTTCTTTTCCTAAAGATGGAGCCCTTTTATCTAGCCATGGTTTTCTTTTATTATCAAACCATGAACTACTAAAAGGCAAGAAAAAAAAATTGGTGTAAACAATTCCATTTTCAATGAAAGATTATTTGGGATGGGCAAAGTTTAATGCCAAATTAAAATTCAACAATGTGGCAAAGAAAAAAACTCATAAAAGCAACACTAATCTTTTCCAAACAAATTTTTTCTTTATTTTTTTTGTTTTGTTGAGTACTTATTTTTCATTAGTAATGTATGATTTATAATCTTAACATGATTTAACTGAAATAATTAATTTGGTCACATTATAAAATAAAACTCTGTTGTTTTCACCCCTGATGGATTCACTCATTTGGTCATAATTGGAATGTTTGACTGAGTCAATGTAAAAGAAAGTTCTCGAAGCAAGATTTAATGGTGGGAACTTCAATTGTCATGGAGCCTTACATTAGAAATTTTTGCAAAGGATGCCATAATTCTATTAATTTGGTTCATTAATTATCGAGAGGATAATAAATGACAAATTAGATGCTAATAGAATATATAAAAAAGGAACTCCTACTTAGCACAGCCACACCTTTGGCTCCCTTCTTGACTCACTTAATCTCGTTAGTGGTCACTTATGAGGCCACCTTTGGATGGACGGCTTCTAACAACTCTGACTCAATGGTGTTTTGTGGAAGCATCCACCGACAAAATGATTCCAACTATGTGGCGTGTGCTGCAGCTGATTTATCATCTTCGATTATGGAATTTAAAGGTGACAATTAGTTTAGTTAAAAATGACTTGAATCTTTAATTCATCACTTATTTTTTATAAAATAAATATATAATTTAATTAGTTACATAATTTTTATTATCAACACTCGAGATAGATAAGACGTAAAAAAAGAATGACATATAAATAAAGAGAGAATAATAGATAGTAAAACAAAAAGAGGTTAATGAAAAAGGAAAAAATGATATTTTCTTCTCACCTTAATTTAATTTAAATTAATATAAATATTCTTAAAACAAATAACAATAAATGTTTAAGTTAAAGGTGTTTAAGTAATATACGTTATATTATAAAATTGGATGGGTTTTATTTAATCCAGTCGGTTCATATGGTTAATCCAAAAATCGATCTGTTCAATTGATTTGTTTCAATTTTTTAACGCAATCGATCTAACAAGTGAGAATGATCCAAATCCCTATTTTTTCAGTTCAAACAATCAGATTGGTCGGATTTTAATAACTATGCTTATTTTATTGGTGCCACATACCTCACTCGTACCCAAAGTCGTTCCGTAAGTGGAATGTAACTTGAAGTGCTAGAAGACTGTCATCGAACCGAAGCGTCACGACGGAAGCAACGACATCTGACTCACCCATTTTGAAATTTGAACGCATCGACCGTTGGGGACACGCGCCCGCTGGCCGTTGGGCCGTCCAACTTTTATAAGCCCATCAAACCGCCACCTGTTTCCAGCCCAGTTTTACAGTAATAAATTCACGCAAAATTACATTTATACCCCTCACACACACACACACACTATTTCTTCCCCCCCTCCTCTCTCTCTACAGCAATTCAAAACAGGGCTGGCGTCCGCTCCATCTCTCTCATCCCGATCTAGGGTTCTTGGGGTCTGGGAGGAGGGTTATCGGTCGAGATCGGAGGAGTAGGTCTTGCGGGGCGCGCGATGGAAAAGTACGAGAAGCTGGAGAAGGTTGGGGAAGGGACGTATGGGAAGGTGTACAAGGCGCAGGACAAGGCCACGGGGCAGCTCGTCGCCCTCAAGAAGACTCGCCTCGAGATGGACGAGGAGGGCATCCCCCCTACCGCCCTCCGCGAGATCTCCCTCCTCCAACTCCTATCCCGCTCCATCTACATCGTCCGGTACTCCCTTGCTCTCGCATCGTTGCTTCTTTTTCCTTAAGGAAGGTTAATTCTTTGTTATTGGGATGTTTTATTGGTTGGTTAGGTTGCTGAATGTGGAGCAAGTAGAGAAAAACGGAAAGCCGCTGCTTTATCTGGTGTTCGAATACTTGGATACTGATCTCAAGAAGTTCATCGACTCTCATCGCAGGGGAACAAACCCCAGGTCGATCCCCTCCCCAGTCATTCAGGTGCTTCTCTTTTTGACCTTCGAATTGTGGGTTTTTGCGTACATTAAATTTTGCGAATGGGAACAAGAAAAGCCTTTTCTGATCTTGAATTCCTTCGGTTCCAGAAATATGGTCTTTGTGGATCCCAGCAGATCCTAATCTATTTTTACTACGATGAATTAATAGGGTGTTGTAATTTGATTTCTAAAGCCTGCAAGTTAGAGATTCGAATCATAAAAATCCTCACACATTGTTGCTTACTGTGTTCAACATTATGCCTATTTTTTATCAGAATTTTCCAAAAAAATTAAATTCTTGTTTTATTGTTTCACCATGTATCAGAATTTCATGGTTATATTTGATTTCAATTTCATGTTTATGGTATTGAAATTTAATTTTGAAAGTTCGAGATAGAACTACGGAAGGATTTTTTTTTAATGTATGAATAGACTTGGCTAGTTCATTGTCTTTTTTTTTTGGAAATTTCAGTCCTTTCACCTATTTAAAATGGCCTTGTAATTGTTAGAAAGAAATAACTCTCTCCTTTTTTGTACCATAGAGCTTTTTGTATCAGTTGTGTAAAGGAGTTGCACATTGTCATAGCCATGGCGTGCTCCACAGGTTCTTTTCTCTACTGGTTCTTTGCCCTATCTTGATTTTGAAGGGAACCATGCCATGAGTACCATATATCTTATGCCCGGTGTAATACGATGGAACCAGGGACCTGAAACCTCAAAATCTCTTGGTCGATAAAGAGAAGGGCATCTTGAAGATTGCTGATCTTGGGCTGGGAAGAGCCTTCACAATCCCTTTGAAGAGTTACACACATGAGGTCTTTATTTATACCTATTTCCATGTTTAGAAATTCTCTTTAGCTTTACCTTCAATTTGTTCAAGTTAATGCTACTTTCTACTTCAAAGCTATGTAGCTAGCTTTTTTTATTGGTTATGTTGTGGACTAACAATTTCATTCCTACGTAGATTGTTACTCTCTGGTATAGAGCACCTGAGGTCTTGTTGGGAACAACCCACTACTCAACTGGAGTGGATATATGGTCTGTAGGATGTATCTTTGGTATGATATCTACCTTTTAGTTCACTAAAATATGAAGTCTCTTTCATAAAATGGGCCCTCATAAAAAATAATGTTTCTAGTTAATTAAAATTATGTGTCACAAAATTTGTGGTCTGAGAGTGTTAATCTTTATGGGAAATAATATGCTTTATTTGGGCTTTGTTGTTACTATACCTGGACTTAAACTATATATGTCTTTATTTTTTTTAATATATATTAGATTTTTGTTAACTTTAAACTCATTCTAGCTACAAGAAATGATTAGGATGGATAGTTTGAAGTAGGAATTAAGATTGACATTTTAGTTATCATATTGGAATTCTTTTGTGATGTCAATTAGAACATTGTAATGCGGACACTCACTATTTTGGTTATCCACTAATGCAATGCGCGTGCATTGAGATGTCAGTTGGCCATCGGAAGAAAACATCTCGGACCACCTGGCCATTGGAACAAGAAAGAGAAAATAAAGAAGAGAAAACTACCAACCACTAAAATCTAGTGAGAAGGAGCCATGGTTTGCCAACAACTTTAGGATGTACCTGCAGGGCCTATATCTCTGGTGGTAAGGATTTAAGGCAAGGTGATTGTGTCTGCAGCAAGGAATCTGCAGGGCCTATATCTTTCCCTCCCTCCCTCCATCCCTCCATCCATCTCTTACCCTCTTCTTCCTTTTTGCTTCTATTTTGAATCATAGAGCTGGTGGCACTTGAATCTAAAGACCTTGAAAGATCAAACAGATCTTTTGATCTTATAATGGGCAGGTCCATTCTCTTATATGCTATTTAAACCAAGCAGACAAAGACACATAAACTTGCAAAAACAAGGTCCATATGCAATGTAAGAGGCCTATAATTGTAGAAAAGAAGCCTGGCACATATTAGAGGTTGATATACCTGAGATATCACAACTGCCACCTTGTAGAATTCAACTTATCCGATTCATATGAAAATTTGTGAAAAATAAATTCTTGTTTGAGATTACTCTTGAATGGCTATCTTACTTCTGCTCCTTGATTGGTTTGTTAAATGTTGCCAGAAATTTTAAATGACTTGATTTTTCATATTAAAAATAGCTTTCGTAAACTGAGGATATCAACAGATTATTGTAGTCTCAAAAAATGTTAGCCACTATAGCCAGTAACAAATTTATTATGAGATAACTGATATAGAATCTTATCTTCAAATTTTATACATCATCTGAAAATTTTTGTTGCATTCCTCCACCACTTTTTAGGGGTTGCATGCTTTATCTGATATTTTTACCATGCCATTGCTGGGAGATGAACAAGTCTCTCCAATTTTAGAGTGCAACACTCTTCAAGGGAAATGCAAAACCTAATACAATTGATTAAAGTTCTTCTCTGAGTATATCTTGGAGTCCTTGATGCAACATAATCTTAAGGTGTTTCCTTCTCAATTACATGAACGCTATAGTCTGACCTTGAAATGCATATAACCAACTGTTGTAGGGAAGGCTATCTACATGATTTAGTTAGGTTACAAGATATGAACATCTGTCTGCTGCTTATCTCTTTTTACTCATATTGACACAGCTGAAATGGTGCGAAGACAATCTCTTTTTCCTGGTGATTCTGAGTTGCAGCAGTTACTTCACATCTTCAGGTTTGTTCTCTCCTGTAAGAAGCTCTTCCTGATTTAGTGTGGGTTTCTGATCAAGGAGGATGTACACCAAAGTTCCACATCATACTTGTGTGCTAACCTGTAATTCAACCAGGTCCTGAAAATGTCAATATTGCTGGTGGGAAACATATATAAGTGGGTTTTACTTGTAGACTTGAAAATTTTACACTGTAGTATTCTGATATGTAATTTGAACGATAAAAAAGTTTGATGTTTGAAAAACATTGCACCGAAAGCATTTGATGACATTTAATGATTCCTTTCCTCGTAAAAGATATATCAAAATCCCCATGGCTTCTGGAAAATATATATTGAAATTAAGTTTCTTTTTTTATTAATGAATAGTTGATGCTGTTGCCTAGCCACAATTCATGTGAATAACTAAAACTACAAGCCCCGACTTCCTTCATTTCTTTTTCTTTTTACATAAATATAAGTTTGAATGTGGCTGTCAATCTTTCAGGTATAGCACTAGAAACACTTTTAGCATTTGAGCTCTGTTTAATTGATTAATAAATAGCATTTACCCAAGTATTTTTACAGAAGCACTGATGGTGTCAATATCTGTGGTCTGATATGTTCTGCATTTCATATTGTTGCTGTATCATACGTTGACATGACATTCTTTCATAAAGGCTGTTAGGGACTCCAACTGAAGAGCAATGGCCTGGAGTTGGCTCACTGCGGGATTGGCATGCCTATCCACAATGGAAACCTCAGAACTTGGCACGTGCAGTTCCAGCACTGGAACCTGAAGGCGTTGATCTTTTATCGGTAAACAGTTTTATGTTTATAGTTAACTTGGAAAGCTTTCTTCAAGTGTTAGATCATTGATTTAGGCTAAGCTGAATTAGTTTATTATATACATGTTTCCTATTAATATTGGTGGCTTGTAAACTGATAAAAAGATCCTGTTCCTTCTGACTCGTGCTACCACGAGGAACATGTCATTTCCAATTTCGAGATAAATGAGTGATATTATGCGATCAAAATATCAAATTTCATCAACATAAGAAATCATATTTTCTATTCTTGAATATCCGATGTAATGTCCTCCAGTTGATGCCTGGCCATCCTTGCTCAACTAGTAGAAGAATAATTTATGATTGCTGAAGGAAGGATATTTGTTCATTGTTTCATTTTGATGCTCTGATCATTGTAACATGATGCATGTTAGGATTATCATTCATTATGTGAAGAATCCATTAATCAAATATTACAGTCTGTGTATACGAACACAATGATGTTACACCACTATTTATCTGAAACTGCTTACCGAAATCCGGTTGACTTGTTTTTCATTTACTTGTTTCAACACGATAGTGTGTCGTATTTTAACTTGTATGATTCATTTTCGCGGACTGTATTCTTGACCAGACTCTTCTTTTCGTGGCAAATTTTTCAGAAGATGCTTCAATACGACCCAGCTAACAGAATCTCAGCTAAAGCAGCAATGGAGCACCCCTACTTTGATTCCCTGGACAAGTCACAATTCTAGTGCCTTTTTCTTTTCCACCAAGAGAGATACAATCCATAGGGAATCTGAGCTGCTGAAGTCGGATTGGATGGGAAGAATAATGTTTACTTGATCAGGGTTTGGCAATATTAGTAATTGCCACAGTGTGACCTTATTTCAGATATTGGTTTGTTTTTTGATCTTCCAAGCATGTCATCAAAGTGTTCTTTGGCACTTGCTCAGTACACTGACCGTAAACTTTTTCATCACCCAATGTTTATTCAGGAAGCTTGCTTGGTTTGGTGTTGATGGACTTGTTTGTTCATCATTCTTTTAAGGTCTACAATGTAAACAAGGATTGATGTTGTCCGGACTTTCTAACTTCATTGTTGTCTGTATCATCAATTGCGTTTAATGGCACAACATATAATTAATTAGTTTTATTTTGTGATTGAATGCATGAAAGTATGTCTATCTCATCAATGTAGCATTAAAAAATTTCAAATGTAGTTATTGAAGATATCTTTTTTCTTGTGTGCAAAATAAATATTGATAAATTCTTTGAGCTCTAGAGTTGTTGCTAAACTTTTTTTTTTTTTTTTTTGGGAAACGGTAAGTGATGAGATTAGATCTAAATGGGATGGGTGAGTAGCATGCCTTCACCGTGTGTAAAATAAATATTGATAATGAGTTATTTTTAGTGCAATTTGGTATCAAATTGGTTCAAAACCTGTCCCATCCTCTCCAAACTCTTTCGTAACCCGACAAACATCTTATAATCGGCAATCAACGATAGCTTCCTCTTGGTGCTCTAGTATGTGGCTTCGTTCACCCTCTAGTGCTTCTTTTAGCTTCTAGGCCTCTTTAGTAATCATCGCAACCTCCTCGGTGAGCTCCGAGCTACACGTCTTTACCATATCTAGCTCTTGGGAGAGCTTCGAGCTGTACACCTTCATCGTGTCTAGCTCTTAGGTGAGCTGCAGAAGCTCATCATCTATCGTATGATTGTGGCTTCCGACCTCCTTCAACTGCTCGGCAAGGCCAGCCAAGCGATGCTCAATGTCCTCCAATTGACGTGTCAGTTCAATTGCCTGAGCCTCCGCCTCGACAATAGCAGAGGAAGCTCCCCCTTTCTTCAGCTCCTCGACCTCAGCTCGAAGGTCATCAATTATAATAGATTACTAGTGAATGACGGCACTAGCATCTCGGACACGATCAATGAGAGTCATTACATAGTGGTGATGTTATAAATCAAAAATAAACAAGTTAGCGAAGCGAAAGGAGTTGGTAGCAGCTTAACTTACTATCACTTCATTTCGGTAGAAAATATTGATTAGGACATTCGAGGGGGAGCAGTAGAGCTACTTCACCATCCTCGAGCATAGGGATCAGCGATAGTACTACTCCGCAATTAGGCTTTCACCTCACACCTTTTACATCTCCCTTATACCCTCCCACCAAGGTTGCAACAGTGCCTCTAGGATCGAGTCTAGTAGGTCGACTATCCCCTTGACTCTCGAAAATATTTCTATGAATATTTTGCAAGGGAAACAGTTCGGTAACTGATCTGAGCTGCCTCTTAGACTCCTATCCATGCGGGCAAACGGGTGCCGGGTCATTTGGACCTTTTTTTTTCCTCTATGAGCCTTATATGGTATTGGCGATGATTGATTGATTATATATTTTTTTATCAAAATTAATTAATCCAGCTTGATCTTACTATGCTAACTAATGTTAGAGTTGATCACATAATGTCACCTTTGTATGTCGTGCGACACTGGTTTATTGTATAGATAATGATGAGATCTAATTTTAAGTTGGTTGAAGAGAAAGAGTCAAAAGTCACCTCATTCCCGAAGGTACTTTTAAAGTTCATTCTGGAAGGACAAAAATTGATGCAAATGGACGACAACTCCCAGAGGATGACCCCAATGAAAGTCACATGGCATCCCTTCTAATAAATATGGCCTCCGAGCATATGATAGTGGATGCAAAGCACCCTCTCCTATAAGCATGGCCTCATCAGAAACACACCTGATGTGGTGGTATCTGTTTAAGCCGTGGCCTCGGGGCCGTCGTGGCTCGGTTCGGGGGTCCGGATGTCGGGGATCTCAGACGGCGTCCTTCGAGGTCTCCCGGTGGCCTGTCTCGACGGTCCGGTCGGGACGTCGCGTCGGGGGGAGTGCGTCGGTGCAGCGTCGGGAAGAGTCGACCCCGTTTTGTACCTGCACACAGGTCGGGCCGGGAGCTCGGCCCGACCCCTCCGACGGTCAAGTTAGCGATGTGGAGGGGGTTTCAGATCAAGAAGTGTTTGGAGTGTCTCCCCCCCCTACCCCTTTAGCATGCGAGGGTATTTATAGGGAAGCTTACTGTGCCTGATGTGCCCCCTTGCAGGAGCAGGTAGCATCTGACACCGGCGTTGGCGTGGCGTGCGAGACCGAGCCTGGGCAGAATGTTTAATGTGCCTCGGTCGACGTTCCGGTCCGTTTGACCAGGTGCTGAGGCGTGATACGTCATCTGGGACAGGTGACGTCAGCCCCAGTCTTATCGCCATTATTTCCCTCATCATATTCCCCCCCTGAAGGGAGCCACGCATCGGCTGTTGTTGTAAGAGGGGTCCGAGGTGTGGCTTCAGCTTTTAGTGATCGTTCTCGTAGAGCAGCTGCTGATTCGTTACCGGGGGCTGAGTCCGGATTTAGCAAATAAGGAAGGCTGGTCGTGCCGTGGTGAGCTCGGGCAGCAGGGGGCCGAGGAGCACGACGCAGGCGGGCCGGCCGCGTAGGCGTGGTCTCGGATAGTACGGAGCCGAGGAGCATGAGGCAGGTGGGCAGGTTGGGCCGGCGAGTCGCAAGTCGGAGATCGAACTGGAGCGACTCGGGTTATGGTCTGAGCCGGCGAGTCGCAAATCGGAGATCGAACTGGAGCGACTCGGGCTATGGTCTGGGCTGGCGAGTCGCAAGTCGGAGATCGAACTGGAGCGACCCGGGCTATGAGCTGGGCCGACCAATCGCAAGTCGGAGATCGAACTGGAGCGACTTGGGCTATGAGCCGGGTCGGTGAGTCGCAAGTCGGAGATCGAACTGGAGCTACCCAGGCTATGAGCCGAGGAGAAGTGACGCAGGCGGGCAGGCCGCGCGGGTGTGTCTTGGGTCATGGGCAACGTGCGACCGAGGAGCACATCTCAATCGGGAAGCCGAGCAGAGGCCGTGGTCTCGGGCGACGTGTGGCCGAGGAGCCGAGGAGCAATGACGCAGGCGGGCAGGCCGCGCGGGTGTGTCTTGGGTCATGGGCAACGTGCGACCGAGGAGCACATCTCAACCGGGAAGCCGAGCAGAGGTCGTGGTCTCGGGTGACGTGTTGCCGAGGAGCACGGCGCAAGCGGGTAGGCCGCGCTGGCGTGTCTTAGGTCATGGGCCGAGCCGGCGAGTCGCAAGTCGGAGATCGAACTGGAGCGACTCGGGCTATGAGCCGAGGGGTATGACAGGCGGGCAGGCCGCGTGGGCGTGGTCTCGGTCGACACGCAGCCGAGGAGCACATCTCCGTCGGGCAAGCCGATCAGAGGTGGTCTCGGGCAACACGTTGCCGCGGTCTCGAGCACCATGTGGCCGAGGTGTTCGGCGCAAGCAGACTGTGGCCGTGCGGACGCCGCTCAGGTGGGCAGGCCGCGCTGAGACGAACTCGGGCAGACTGAGACCGAGGGACACGGCTCAGGTGGGCGGGCCGTGCAGGGGTGGACTCGGGCAGTCTACGACCGAGCCGTGCGAATGCAAAAAGAGGGGGGTTAGGCCGAAGCTAACCGTGAGCCAAGAGGTACGACGTAGGCGGGCTGGCCGCGCAGGTGTGGTTTCGGGCATCATGCGACCGAGGAGCACGACGCAGGCGGGCAGAACGCGTAGGCGTGGTCGCGAGGCCATGCGGCCGAGTAGCACGACATAGGCGGGCAAGCGGGCAGAACGCGCAGGCGTGGTTTCGGGCACCATGCGGCTGAGTAGCACGACATAGGCGAGCAGGCCGCGCTGCAGTGAGCTCGGCAGTCGGTGGCCGAGAAATATGACAAAGGCCGAGGATCACGACTCAGGCGGGCGGGCCGCCCTGAGGTGGACTCGGCAAGGACACGGCTCAGGCGGGCAGGCCGCGCTAAGGTGGACTCGGGTAGTCTACGGCCGAGCCGTGTAGATTCAGAAGGGTTTAAGCCGGGGCTAACCGTGAGCCGGGAGGTAGCCAGGTAAATGCTGAACCTTCGCTCGGAAGAGGCTGAGGCAGGGCTTAGACTTTTTTTCCTGGGACTACATCGGGTAGCCACCGCGGGTGCTTAGCCTCTCTTATGGAGCCCGCGGTCGGAAGTCGTCCCTTCTCGTCTCGGCCGCCCAAGCCTCGGCTGCGACGTACCGGTCAGCCCGCTGGAGCATCTCTGGCACCGTAGTGGGAGGTCGCTTCCCGAGGACCAGAGGAATCTGGAAGGTCGTAGGCCCATCATAAACGCCTGCACTAACAGAGAAGGGTGAGTGTCCGGCAGGCCCCGGATTTGCGTGGCAAAACGATCCACAAACTGGGAGAGGGGCTCGTCCTCCCTTTATTTGAGTCCGAGGAGCAGTGCCGCGGAGGGCTTTGGTCGGGCATGGGCTGCGAAGTGGAGCTCAAAGTCCTTGGCGAGTTGGTCGAAGGAAGTGATCGTTCCGATCTTCAGGCCGTTGTACCATGTGTAGGCCGGACCCCTCAGGGTCGTGGGAAGCGCCCTCGGGCTCTGGGCAGCCGCTCGGGTCTGCCATCACTGGATCCCCGAGTGGGGTCGGTCAGACCCGAGGCGAAGTGGGAGGCTCCGGAAGTGTCATGTGGGCCCGGGCGGGCGGCTTTGTTGCCGTAGCGACTGAATCATAAGCGGGGGTGTTGGTTGGGAGACGAGCGAGATGATGGTTTGCACCATATCCGTCAGAGCTCAGACTTGACGAGCGAGGTCGTGAAAGGCCTCGGATGACACCGGCGAGGGGATGCTCGGGGCGCCCTCGGGCGGAAGCAGATCCGGGTTGTCGAATGAACGCCAGTAGCGTTCCGAGGTCGCGGGGAGGTCGTCAGCCCGCGGCCCGTCACGCAAGGGACGCACAGCCTGCGCCCCTGCTAAGAACGATCCCTCGGCAGGGAGTTCGTCGGGATCAGTCTGAGGATCCCTCGACATTCGGGCCCTCCTTCTAGCGCCAAAATGATGCGGTGGTATCTGTTTAAGCCGTGGCCTCGGGGCCGTCGCGGCTCGGTTCGAGGGTCCGGATGTCGGGGATCTCGGGCGACGTCCTTCGAGGTCTCCCGGTGGCCTGTCTCGACGGTCCGGTCGGGACCTCGCGTCGGGGGGAGTGCGTCGGTGCAACGCCGGGAAGAGTCGACCCCGTCTTGTACCTGCACACAGGTCGGGCCGGGAGTTCGGCCCGACCCCTCCGACGGCCAAGCTAGCGATGTGGAGGGGGTTTCAGATCAAGAAGTGTTTGGAGTGTCTCCCCCACCCCCCCCCCCCCCCTTTAGCATACGAGGATATTTATAGGGAAGCTTACTGTGCCTGATGTGCCCCCTTGCAGGAGCAGGTAGCGTCTGACACTGGCGTTGGCGTGACGTGCGAGACCGAGCCTGGGCAGAATGTTTAATGTGTCTCGGTCGACGTTCTGATCTGTTTGACCAGGTGCTGAGGCGTGATGCGTCATCTGAGACAGGTGACATCAACCCCAGTCTTGTCGTCATTATTTCCCTCGTCAACACCTATGAACATATGAGAGTGGAGTGCAAAACCAAGAAGATAAGAAGTATTTCTCCACTTTCTTTCCGACCCGACAAATTGGAATATCGAGATTCAATTTTATTTATTTATTTTCGTGTGGACTTTGATAAAGTTGGTGACGGGAGTTGATTTATAAACGATAAAGAACAATGCATTTTAAATTTAAAAAAAAGGAATTTTAATCTTTCTTTTTTTTCAGATAATCTTATCTCAGGATACAACTTAATAGTGCATGCATGTCAAGTGGATCATTTCCTAGTCCAGTTAATTGAGACTAATGGATCAGACCCATTAAATACATGGTTGTTATAACACTACTACGATCTAAAATACTGCATATGGTACTCACAGGATATCCTCTCCCTATACTCAGCATATCATCAACATTTAGACAATCTACTTATTTATCACATCCAAGATTTGCTTTGGCCTGCAGCTAATATCAAGAATTTGTTGAAATCTATCAAATATTTAAAATATATAACACGACGACATAATTGTCGCAAACCAACAATAACTTTCAAAGACAATTGATCCAAACTTTGAAACCTTTTTCTTTACCTCATTTAATAAGAAATGCAGGCAGTTTTATTGGATTAACAGTATTCCAGCAGGCACTGTAGGAATACATGAATTATTATTCATGCCTAAGTCCAGGCCACAAGATAGGAAAAATGAGAAAGACATACAAATTCATAATACAACATGAATGCCTCAGATTTAGATCTACAAGTTTTCGAAGAGAACAAATACCTTATACACAGGCAAAAACGCTGGATTAGAAAAGCGAAACAAACTTACTTGGCCATTATCATGCAAAATGATAAGAAAACCAAAATAACCTTACTTGCCATTATCGTGAAAAATATAGATATATTGGTGCCTTAGGTCCAAGTACACCAGTGCATCAATGGCACACCTCTCTGGATAACCCTCAGGATTCTTGTGAAGTCTCAAACCTTGTAGGTGTGTCGATTCCAATCATACAACACAGACCTGATATCAAAATTATGAGCAGCACAATTGCCTGAAAAGGAAGATGCATAAAAAGCATGCAATTAGTAACTTTCTGGTGTAAGTAAAACTGCATAATAAAAAAGAACCCATTTGTGTCTCTTGTTAGATAAGTATGAGTAATGAACACAAGCTACCACATTCTACTGAACCTCTGAATGAGTGAGACCAACAGCAACTAATAATAATTGCAGATCCAACAATAAAAACATAATAGCAATTATAAGATGGTCAAGTTTGGCAATTCTTCATTGAGTAGTCCTCAATGATGTTCATTTGTGTAAATCATAAACCTCCAAGATAAAAATCTGTTTTTCATCTGAACATGTAATAATTTAAATTTAAATAAAAAACTCAATGCATATTACCCTCGACATTATTTGTTACTGAAAGATTTGATTATGAAACTCGATCAAAAGGATAGATAACGAATTAAGGGCTTACAACAAATATCCCTTCTAGGAGAGATGACTTTATTTGGCAAACTCCATCGCAAGTTGAGTTGTTAGAGGCATTGCTCTGGGTACTATCTGCAAGAAACCTCAATGCCAAATGTGCAGGGTACTGTAATGTTTTGTATGGCCTGGACGTATAGAGAACTGTATACTTGGCACCAGACTGCTTTAATAAATCAACTATGTCAGAGAAAACCTCCCCTGCAGATATCAACAAGTTGACAACAATTAATGACTAAGCACAACATTTTAATTTATGTAAAAATTCACACAGAAATGATCTTTCTCAAACTAATAACATGCCTTCTGATTGTGTGTGGCCCGACTCTTCCGATCTTCCACTGCACAGAACAACTAAATCCGTCTTCCCACTTGTCCGTGAAGCCAGAAAGTCCTGGGTCAATTAAAGTTCAGAAATAGACAATTAGTATTTAGATAAAATCATAAAGCAGCAGTTTCAATTTAAACAAAAATAATTTACATGAACTGAATGCAAGCTGTTAAGTTTCTCAAGGTTTCCGCCATTTATGGAACAGGAATCCAAGTAAGCAATGCGATTCAGTCCTAATCCTTGTGCACAATTTTCTTCAAAACCTTCAATTAGAGAATTTTCCAGTGTCTCCTGTTCATCTATGGCAACATATGGGAATGCCATAGAGAAGTTTGAAGTTGTGAATGACAGCTGAACAACAAAAGAGAAAAGTTAAATCAAAATATGATGAGCAAACAAAAATTTGACTGTAAAAGATAGAAAAATGAAAGTGACTATGGATACCTTCAGAATGTCTATCAAAGAAGGATCCGATTGTTTTGGACTAGAGATATCTGACGAATGCAACTACACAACAAAGGAGCACATAGTCAGTATTTATACTGGAGAAGCGTAACCAAGTTTGTGACGTTTGTAACAATTACAAATTCCTCATGAAGTCAATATTTCAGTCTATAGATTCACCATAATGAGGAGAAGGTCGCTAAATGGACAGAGCAACACTGGTGCAGTTTGCAATTTGATATAAAATGGTTCTATGTACAGGACTGATAACATAATCATTTATTTTAATTACAAATATGAGCCTCTTACTTCATGTTCTCAAGGATAAAAAATAAGCAAATAGTTGTCAAATAATGGTTTGATATCAATTTCAGAAGCAAGTAATTCTTATTTCTCCAAATTGAAAAACCCTTACTCACTAAGTAACAAGCAGGTAGTTATTGAATTTCATTACCTTCCTTCCAACAAAAACAACAGCAACATCCGTATTCTCATCAAGGCTTTCCTTGGTGCACTACAAAATATATATATCCAAGTTAAATAATATATGCTTCACAAAGAAAACATTGAAAGCTAAATCAAATTTTATGAAAGTGCACCAAGTTATTATAGCTAATCACCAATTAGACAACTTACCAGAATATTTGACCAGCCGCCTTCAGACAAAACCAATTTTGTTAAGTCCTTAGAGGAGATTGTGCGGTAGTCAACGAATTCTTTATTGTTATAATGTGGTGATCTGCAACATTAGTAGGCAACTAGTTTCAAAAGGAAAAAAATGCCTGTAAACATTAAAAATTAAAATATTCCTCGGTGGCAACTATAAGCCTAAAAATGATTGAATAGTGAATTCATTCAACCATATGCCTATGCAATTAGAAGTCATGCTTCTACAGTAGGAAAACAACAATTTTGCCACATTCATCATTGAATGAATTTGTGATTCATGTACTTTCATAGTATAAATCACAAAGAAAATCAACCATCCTTGATAATACTAAATGATTAAAAGTATCAATTTATTTCTCACTGAGTAATTATAAGCCTATGGAAAACATGCATCAAGTAAACAAAGAGAAAAAAGAACTGACAAGAGAAAGAACGAAGAACTCCCACATAATTTATATGCAGCTGGATATGTTTATGAAATAGTCAATAGTTTTAAACTCCAAAGAGCATTGGTGCAACAACGATTTAACAGTTGATATGGTTGCTGCTAAACCTTAGGATATAAAGATACACGATAAACAGATCAAAAGTCAATATATAGGTACTGGCAAACATGTTGTAATGAAGTATTAGTAAATATACACTTAACACATTTAAAAATACAAATATAATGCTTATATATGTTTTTGATATTTTTGAAAATATTTGGTATATTCTAAAAATTATTTTCAATATTCTATAGTTGTTTAAAATTTAATTATTTGATCATAAAACCAACATAAAGTTTACATTTTTGCTAAATATTCACAATGCCCTTCTCTTAGCTTCTCTTCTCTTTTCCTCTCTTCCCCTCTGTCCTCTTATCCTCTTTTCTTTCTCTTCTCTTATCCTCTTTTCTTTCTCTTCTCTTCTCCTTTTATATGAGTCAATGGAGAGAATAGAAATGCAAGATATCAAGATGGTGTTTATAGCATGGTTTGATGTTTCAAGCACCAGACCCAGGCCAGTCCTATGTTGGATTGGTATGGGTATGGTGCGTGCTAGCATACTGACAAACAGTGTGCAAATCTCTTTCATGATATTATATATAATGCATTGGGAAGCACATGCTACAGTCCATACCACTGATCTGACATGCCATTGTTCTGGTATGTATCGGCTAGTCCATAGATTCCATACCAGTCTAGGCAAAACATAGAGCGATCAAGTGACTCTAAAAGTCTAAAACTACCAAATCCAATGATCTAGTCTACATCTTGATTTCATCTATGATCTTTTAATCATCCAAACAAATTGATTTCTTAATTCATGTGATTTAAGAAAATTGAGGATCATTTAAAGTACATATTTTAAGAAAAACAATTGTATATTGGTTCTAGCAAGACCAAATATTGTAATGCTTAAATGCAAAAGATCTAAAATCCAGTTCCTATTCACTTGAGTATCACTTACTCAATGCTGCCAATTTCATATATAATTGCACCATCATTAAGTTTGAATAGAAAGTACTAAGGCCTACATCACTAAACATGTACAAGATTGCAACAGGCCATGAGATTAACTCAACCATGAAAAAGATGGAGACACGGAAGAAAATCTTTAAGGTTGAAAAAAATTAATATATTCACACACCCTTTTTTTTTTTTGTTATCCTCCCCAGTTAAAGTAACCCATCCATTCACTCACAGATTGATTTTATGAGTCTCCCATTGAATACTAGAAATACAATGAAGAAAATCTATAAGCAAAGATCATTTTTTGAATTTGAGACTTAACTCTTTTCATAGCGCATCATTGGATATCATTTTTCATTTTATAATACACTCAAATACAATGTTGCTTAACGAAATACTAGAAATATTTCAAAACTGCCAGAACATTTCGGTCAAACACTCAAAGAAAACCATAATTAATGTTAAAACTTCAAGCGACACTTTTAGAGATCTACTTGTAAGGACAGTAAATAGATCATAGAAATTTCATCAAGAATCCCTTTTATATACCTTTCCATTTAGTCCTATCAAGAAAGGACATAATCATCAACCTTGTCACATTTGTTTCACTAGAAGGAACACGAGGAAAAAAAGATAGGTCGGGCCATGTTTCTTATACTTCCAATTAATTATTCTAGGTCAGGTTGACTTGATCATTACCCCCGCTCTCAGCACTTGTAAGAATACAAGTTTAACATGATGAGAGGATAATAGAAGGTATAATTTGGTGTTATTAAGTAACAACTTCATCTAGTATGTTCAGTTCCACCTCCCCTCTCTTTGATGCGCCGGAAGAGAGATGACGATGAGGTAAATCCAGTTTTTTTTATTACTTATGATTTATTGAAAAGATAGTAAAAGCTGAGGAAATATGAGAGCAGCAACCGAACCACTATATTAATGCGTACATTGTCATGGTCAGAACAAAAAGATGCAAAAAGACTACCCAAGTCCTGCATGTCCATCTAGATGTGCTATCAATGCCAACAATGTGAATGGTCAGAAGTTGTAATTGTTAACATACTAATAATGGAAAAAAGGCTAACACTTCTTATTCAAAATGTTCCGTATAACACAAGTAGAAATAATGTCCTATTTACTTATCACAAGCATAGTTGCATTAAAAAGTAATATAGCAATAATTTGCTTTCCAAGACCAAACCTACTTAGTATCTGCATCTCAATACAATACCGGTAAGGTTGAGGCGACCACAGAAACGCAGGAGCTGTGAGAGGGAAGCCCAACACCCACGGCAAGTCTGCCACTACAAACACGATCGCTAACAGGAGTGCCCTAACGCCCTCCATCTCCCCTGCACAGGGGTTCATATTTCTGTCAAACGAAATGCAAATCTACCAACAGAATCAAGAAAATGAGACAAGATAATCATCATGTAATAAACTAATTGATAGAACACACATCGACATCTAACATCAACCCCAACCGTGCACAAAATCTTATCGATCAGCGAAGAAATCCAATTCAGAAGCCACCACTGCATGAGACGAGTAATGGACTAGGATTGGGGAAGTTAGGTCTATGAATCCGGTTGAGGAGGTCGATCTAGAGTTAAATCGGAGACGGAGATCATCGCACCTGCAGAAGAGCCGATCGAGAACGCCTCCCAGATCGAGATTAAGAACACGAAACGAAACCAAGCGACGACGCCGCGCTCCTCAACTGGGGAGATCGACCGTAATATTAATTGGACGGCTATTGAGCCGATGCGATCATAAAGGAATTGATCATGGCCGTCGATCCGACGGGTCGGATCCGGGGCTTAGTTTGGACGGGCAGGATGAGAATACACCGTGGGAGGGATCAGCTTCGCTTCCTTTACACGTGCAGAGCGTGTGTGATGTACAATTGTGATTGGCAATTGGAATGGAATTACATGTAAGGAATGGTTGTATAAAGATTGCTTGAACCAATTTAAATCGATGAAAGAACAAATCAATGGTAAATAATTTTGATAAACTAAATGATTGGAATAAAAAAAAGTTGATTTTTTCTAGAAGTAGGATAGAAAAAAAAACTTTGACAAATATTTTCTTACATTATTCTAAAAGAATATTTTTCTATTTATTAATTAAAAGTAGGACTAAAAGTTAAAAGAGGACATTAGAAATTTTTATGTTTGTTATATATTATTTAGATAAAAAGGAAAATGCATAAGACAATTGTAAAGCTCGATATAATCCGCGGTCGTAGATTTACATAATCATGAAACAAATTGTTAGTATAAATGATACAATAATTTTGAGGTAAATATGCATGATTATTTGTTTTAAAAATTCATCCAATAAATATATATTTATTACAACTAATTATATTATTTTTTTAAAAATAATTTCAGTTCATTATATTAAACGACACACAATGTGCAAATCAAATACGTTTTTAAGTCGATTTGAACATAAAATTCATCAACTATACAAGCGTTAATTATTAAAATATCTTAATAAGGACATAATTGTATCGATATTTCATTTAGGATAAAATAAGATAAAATTTCATATTTAAAGAAGATGTACAAATTTCATGATTAGATGAGATAACATTTACTGACATTACATGTACTCTTCCCTAAGGAGGGATGTTGACTTGTACAAAACTTGATGTGTGGAAATCTCTCCTATTGTTAACAACAAAGAGTAAGATGGTATAATGGATTTGTTCACTAATGATCCTTGAAATTTTAGGAGCTCTTAAGTAAATAATAATAATAATAATTCATGAATAAGGAGCTAACCTTTGCATTTCTAATTATCCTTGCTATTAGAATTCATCCACCCTTGCATTTCTATTTATTTTAATATAAATAAATAAGATAAATGGAAATTAAGATAAATGCTTGATTAGTATATGAAATAAATAAAGATTTCAATGAAACACAGATTCTGAAGAATAAGACTGATTTGTGTAGAGACATGAAGTTGGGAGTTATTGTGCTTAATTAATAGTATAAAATGATTAAAAATATAAAATAAACATTATGGTTGATTATATATTAGTCTTTTATTAATTGTATTATTTAAAATAATAATAATTCTTATATTAAATTTTGAGATGAAGGTGATAGAGATATTGATAATAAGGATAATTAAGTTGACCATTATCTATTCTATTTTGACACCACATAATGCAAAATGCAGAAGTTGAATACTATTTATTTATCAAGAGACTGAAGTTATAAAGGTTAATGTTAAGAGGATAGTTAAGTGTAACTAAATCAAATTTTATTTTTTTTATTTATTCTCCTGATTATACCATCTCATATTTCTTTGTTATATAAGATATTCAAAATTGCATAAAAAGCCTTTTAAAGCTAGTGCTACCATATTTTCATACAAAATTGCATAAAACTCCATTATTGAATATGTTATGATAAGTAAAATAATCAATACTTTCATTAAAATAATATGGTTGGAACAATTATCCATTAGTTGGAAGAGAGTGATTAAAAATGTGCTCCTGTGCATGCTCAATCACATTAGATTCGTGTTATTTGTTGATTAAAATTATGTTCAAGATTTCATCGATAAAAATAATATTTTTAAGGTAGGAGTTTTAAGTTAGAATATTCCATTATCTTCTTTTTGCTTGCATGATAATATTTGGAAGCATGTAAAAAGATGTTTGTTTTAATTTTTAGTCGGGGATCATACTACTAAGCATTTTTTTTCCCTCATCTTTTTAATGATTTTGATCTATTCTTTCATATTATATGTGATAGTTGGTGATGTCTCTATCAACCCGAATCTATCTTGAGCATCAGAAATGACTTGGGTGCTCATTTGAGGGTCGACCAGTAAGAAGATCTAAGTTAGGACCAAAGTGAAAAGCAAAGTGATGGATAAATAAGTAATGTTAGATTGATGATATTTTATAATAGGATGAGCTCAAGGAAATATTTCCTCTTGGATAAGGGGCTATTGTATTCCTCATTCCTTCAGTGACACAAGCTACGAACTCTATGGAAGAACGACAATGTTATGCAGTAGCTTTAATGAGATTTAGGAACAAGTACAGTCATGCAGGTGTAGAACTGAGAATGGAGATAAACTGCAGATAAAAATAAGATCATACTTCGTTGGATCAGTGTCTGCAAAAGATGTGATGCAATGCACAAACAGAGCTGGGTGTCAGAATCAATCTCCTACTTTCCTATGCTGAACCAATCTGTTGTATGTATTCTTGTTCTGTTTTGTTCTTTGTCTTCCACCTTTGGCTTCTTCCGGTTTTCTGTGCTCTGTAAGTGTCTGCAGAGACTCTCATTGGAGTTGGTTTTTTGAGCTTTCCAGTTGACCAATTTATGCTGCTCCAATACCCAGGAAATCAATGAAGCGAGCACTGATCTTGTTGGTGCCACCATCTCTTTCAGCTTGCAGGAAGGCATTGTTGGTGTGGTTGGCTGCTGGTTCAGTTGCTGAACCTTCAAAAGATGCATCAGAGTAAGCAAAGTGACCAGATCCCATGGCAAGTTCCACCATTGGTGCTTTACCATTGTTGAAGACAGTGCCAGGTTCACCAGGCTTTTCATTACATCCATTCCTTCTGGTCTGCAGCTTCTCATCTAAGCCTGCACAAGAAACAGACTTAATTTGAAGCCCTTCATGTAGACACAACATATTTACACTTTGAATCAAAGTGTTAAAGAGAACAAATAATATCTGCAAATGTTTTAAGGGTAGAGTAGAATGAAGGAAACTGATCATAAATAAGATTGAGGAATAACATATATATATATATATATATGATTGGACAATAATACCAGAAATGCTCGTTAAAGAGAGATTGTGTTTGTCGTGCTCTAATAGACACAACCATTGTTCTAATTTAAGTATCGCAATGACCTTCTCGGGTACACCATAACTCACAGACAGTGTAGCATTGGAGCACAATTGGAGCATTGGAGCACAATTGATAGACTAAAATTAGATAGTTGAAAGGTAAGAAGAAAATAAAAGATTCACTCATCATCCACCCCCTGCCTCTCCAAGGAAAGGAACTGAGGAAGGGCCCAAATCCAGATTAGCAAAAGGAGATGAAACGCTAAGGATGGAGAAGCATCAGAAAGGTCAGGAAAAGGAAAAGAAATGGAACATACCCAAGAAGAAGTGGAAGGCCTGTTGATGTGATGCCAGACCAGAATCTTTCAAGAAACAAGGCATGAACCTGCAAGCGGAGGGAGTGAGGGGGAGACCAGTGCAAGTTGAGGTAGACTCATCTCTGGTGCTGGTGATGGAGGAGTCACCACTCCAAGCATTGTGTCCACTGCTCATGTTCATCATCTGGGGCAAGGCCTGAGTCCAGTGGTCAGGGGAGGTGGTGAAGGCCTTCCTTCTCATGTAACGACTGCATTGCTCCCTCTTCTTCCTTGCCATGATCACATGCCATTGGTTCTTCACAGCATTGTCTGTCCTCCCGGGGAAGAACCTTGCGATGAGAGACCATTTGTTCCCGTACACCCTGTGAAAAGCTAAAAGCTTTTCATCTTCTTCCACACTGAAGGCTCTCCTGTTGATCCTTGGGTCCAGTTGGTTGAACCATCTCAGTCTGCAACTCTTCCCTGTCCACAACAAAATCCATCAACCATTTCAACCCAAGAAGCAAACTCCACTTATCATTCGTCAGGCTCAATCCTTTTTTCCTATGGACAAATAAAATAGGCAGAATCTGAACCAGTTTTCTTGAACGATGCATAAAGTCAAGAAAGAATCAGCAAACTCAGAATTTTTCTGTCTTCTATTTGCAGTTGATGTGAATGAAGGATGAAATGGCGTACCTGATCTTCCTTCAAGCTTCTCGGCAATCAAGTTCCAGTTATGGGGGCCATATTGGGAGACAAGCTCCTTCAGCTTGGCATCCTCTGATGGTCTCCAATGGCCTCTGCCAGAGGACTTGGGCTGCTTATCCTCATGAACTCTCCTTCCATTAGACCTCTCACTCTCTTCTTCCGCACCCAATCTCCTGTTCAGGGCCTCAATGCCCTCATGCTCCTCTGATGGAACCCTCCTCTCATACCATTCTCCCTTTGCGATACTGAAAGGAGAGTCTCCATGAAACGGAGGTGGTGGTGGTGGTGGTGGCGGCGACAGCAGTGGCCGATAGAATAGCCCCATCCCCGCTATAGATTTTTGCGTCTGGTGGCCCATTATTTTTACTAAAAGAGAGGGGGAAATATCACAACAAAGAAATGATTTTGATCCTTGTCCCACGTTGATTTCTTCTTAAACCTCGATCCAGAAGCATCAAAAATGGATCTTTCCTGCTCACTTTGTTGTGTGTCATCAATTTCGTCGAAGAACAAAGAATGACGACAAAAAGAAGCGCTTTGGCAGATATAGAAGCGGAGCAGAGAACAAAAGGCAGCAACTTTCGAACGGAACAGAAGAAAAAGAGCCGCACGCTTCTCTCTCTCTCTCTCTCCCTCTCTCTCTCTCTCTCACTCACTCGCACATTGGTCTCTATCGAGACACTGATATAGAAGCGGGGCAGCGGGCACGACTTGGTGCATGTCCAACACCGAAGTAAATCAAAACCCGAAAGCAGATTCCGAAAACCACGAGCAGAAACAGAAAACAGGCAACAAGAGGAGGACGAAGAGGAGGAGGCAGCCGGCGAGCGGGTCGTGTCGGCGGATCTCCTCGTCTTCTCACGAAGAGATGCCGCTGCTCCTCTCCCGCCTGCTGTCCCTCTCCGCATCGCTAAGCATAGCAAAAGAAGCAGCATGCAGCAACTCCCTGCCTCCATCTCTTTGCCCGTTGCCCACCTCCGTCCAAAACGGTGGCTCTCAGAAAACCAGCCGCCGCAGTTTACTGCTGCGGATTGTGAACGGCTACAGTGAATCTTCTTCACCTTCTTCACTTGGGATAAATAGATGGAGTGTATGATGCACCATCACTGGTTTCCAAAACCTTGATGCCGATGTTTCCTTCCTCATATAACCAAATGAAATCGTCGAAACATTTCAGTGGCAGTGTAGCTTTGTATTCCCCATTCATCAATCGAATGATTGGTTAAGGCAGCATTAAATCCAGGCGATACATGGCATCTGGCAATATCTTCTTATTTTTGTGGATGAATCTTAATTATCAGAATCGGGTCAAACATCGGTCGAGTCGTGCCTCGAGGCATTGGTTCACTCCAATAAGTTGGTTGTCATGGAGAAATAAGTCAACATGAAGTCGAGAAAGAAGAAGAAGAAGAAGAAAACCAAAAAAAAGAAAAGAATAGTTATAAGAAAGATGATTAAAAAATAGCAAAAAAATCATTTAAAAAAATAAAATATGATAAGAAAAAGTCATTATATATGAGAATCCATATTTAAATATTTTTTCATAAGAATTAGGATATATTTTTCCATTAAAAGATGATTAGAAAAACAAGAAAAATATTTTTTCCTATGATTTTGGATGGAAAAAGTTATACTTCTTTGCAATTCTTCAAATTATCACAGCTAGACAAAACTATATGTAAAGTTTGGATGATGGTTGATTCAAGTATAGTAGAAAACCAATCACTTCTCTATGTACATCTAAATTACATGTCCCTCTCTCAGTCCCAAATCCATCTCTCTCTAGTTTAGTGAAGTTGAATATCCTTCACAAACTCCAATAGCAGTACATTTTTTTTATTCAACCTAGTCCTTTCTTACAATGAAATGCCCTCAATAACATATAAATAATAAGTCACATCAAACATATATTTTAATGTCTAATGAATAATCATCTCATTGACCTTATGAATGGATCCAAAAGTTCATGATTATCTAATTTTTTAAAATAAAATTAAATTAGATAACTTTTGTCTAAACACATATAATTAGGGTCTTCTCTCCAAGGCTCTTTATATGTCAATATATAAATTATTATTTTAATCTCATATCATAAGATTGATTTAAGCATCGAAGAATGTTTAAGTTAACATCATGTTTGTTTCACCTACATTATTACATCAATAAGTGATTCGTAATACCTTGTAGACTCAAATCAAGTTTAGTTGACTTAAGCAATCGAATTATGCATGAATACTTAAACTTATGGTTTCATAATGTAAATGGTTTGTCGGAACAATTTCAAATTAATTTTTTTTTACTATAAATTGTTGTATTATATGTCAAATTAAATTGGTAAATTTTTCTCTAAATCTTTGCTTTTACTTGTGTACTGTTAAAGATTATATTTTATTTGTGTTTACCATTAATAGGTTCAGAATAAATATTTATGATGCCACCAAACGAAATCTTAGATAGACATTATCTTAAACAAATCAGAACACTACAAATATGGGTGTCAATTCCTCTACCATTATTATTTTCACAACATTATTATTCATTTTTTAAAAAAAATTAAAGAGCTTCATTCATTCCCTATCATTTTCTCTATTTTCTTACTCCTTCATACTATTTTTTGTAAGGACCGACTTGGATGCATATCCAATGCACAATGACCGATTGATTTGAGTACAATAAGTCTATTTATTTCATTAATAGTCTCAAATATCCATTACGTTGGATGTGGATAAAGACCACATGGATCTTATAGTTTACTCTCGATCACCATGAGTAGGTTGCAACTCAAACAAATGATTTTGAGGCTAAAAAAGTTATTACATAGATTTATTTTTCTCATGCTCTTTTATGACATAGATATTAATAATTTTGTTATTTTAAGATTATTATTATTATTAAGATCTTTATCAATTACATTAGTTGAGACTTTCAATAATATTATGAGTTAGAAGATAATAATGATGACATTGAGAAGTTAGAAAATTTTTATATGGAAAACATATATCTTCTCTATTCTAAATTAGAATATTTCTTCCTATCATATCAAAACTTTGATAGTTGTAAGTGCCATCAGAGTCCAACTCTCCACCAACAATGGAAAACACCTATTTCTCCTCCAAGTGTCAATTCACCTAACCCTAGTTTTGGCCATATTAGCTCATGTCAATTGCTTTCATTGTCAAAAATGGTGCACTATTTTGTCCTTCATCAAATAGTCCACTCACCTAATTCATTCATTTGTCTCTATTCAAAAATTCTCCCCCATTCGTGCTTTCTATTTTCCTTTTCAGAACTTGTAAACCATATAATCTACTACAAATTTCTTGATCACAAGTTTTTCTTTTTTTTAGGAGAAAATCTTAGTAACAAAATAATATTTTTTTATAAATAATAATAACGAATAAACTTATCGAATAGTGAAGATAAAATTTATATATTTCGACTCTCATTGTCTATTTCTATGCAGAAAAATCTAAATTCTTTAATATATGAGATTAGATTATATAAAAAATAATAATATCTTGAGTTACTCCAAACAATCAAATCCTTATGCTTGAAAAAAAAACCAGTTTCTCCAAGCAATTTGATTCTTGTTTAAAAATTTAGAAACACACACCAACCTTCAATATTTTTTGTAATCTACAATTTATTTTCTCCATTGAGATCTTGCTTCACGCTCTCGATAGAAACCAACTATGGGATTTCTTTAATTGCTTGCCACTAAAATAATGATGTTTATAATTTAAAACAAATATTATAAAGAATAATTATAATATTGTGGGAAGATATGTGATATTTTGATGAAACGTTTAGAATTGGTTTCTTCGAGTGTTTTCCACATTCTTAATAGCAATTAATCGAGGTAGGATTGCTAAAGATTTTAGTTCACAAACGATGCAAACTTACCCCGACACCTCACTAGGTTGACTTTGACGGCGTGTGAAGATGAAACATTGCCTTGTGGTGGAATCCACGCTATTGACTTGACTAGGAAAACAATCACTCTCTGTGATCCACATTTTATGTGGTAAATTCTATTTGGGTATCTATTTTTCTTGACTTAAAGTTGATTATTAGATATCCTTATCCAAGTTGAATAGTTGATGGTTGAAATATTTTTTATTTTGACTTTGTCCTTTTATCATAGAGTAGTAATTATTTTTGGACAGTTTTTATCTATTTGATTTGTTCGAATAAGATTCTAGTTTTCTTTTCAATAGGTTTGGAAAAGTATTCTTGTAGAGTTGGCATGAATAAATACTTGATTTGGATCTCAAATATTCGATAAGATTTGTTTATATTTTAAAGGTAAATAAGTTAACGAAGAGTTATTCGAGTCGAGAGGAATTATCAACTTTTAAAACTGATTGAAAATGTATTTTTGAGAGTGAATTTACTTTTGATTTTTTATTAGGTTCTGAGTCTTCGTCAAAATAATTCTTATTAGTCTACCATCAGGTGGCCATTTGAAGTCGTAAAATTATGTTTGCCCATCTCAATTCCTTGCATTAGTAATGATTTGTGGATCTTATTAATTAAATAATTATAAAATTTAAAAATTATAGATATTAAGTTATGGATCAAACCTAATATATATTAATAAAATTTTAATTTATATAATTATGGGACTAATATCTTCTCTCATTTATATGTGTGGGTTAATTGTCTTCCTATTATTCATAATGATAAGTTGTAATGCATATCAACGTATTACTCGAGTCACCTGACTTATTTGTGTCGCTCATCCAAATTTTTATCTAATAATTTCTCTTTAAATTTATTTTAAGATATTAAATTAGATGAGTCAAGATAAGACTAATCCTATTGAATAATATAACATATCAGGTGTCATTTTTCTTGACATTAAACGGTGGTATCTTTAGGCCATCCATCACCAAAACGTGGGTTTTGTGAGATCATATAAAAGAATGCGGCAGTACTAGAAATCTCGATGGGAATCTCTTCTTCATTTTAATTGGGTTGGCCGGCTGTCCTCCGTCGAAAGAAACGGAAGAAAGCAGCAGCCTTCGTTGACGACAAGGGGAAGAGTCTTCTTCATGTTCACTGCTGTGGTCCTTCCGATGTGTCCACCAGTACACCCTTCAAACCCTAAGTCATTGGATAATTCTTCCGCTGTTTCACTTCACCAAGTTCAAAGTCTCACTCCATGCTATGCCATGATGATACATTCCCTCCTTCCTACTCTACTCCTTTTGACATAATTCAATGCATGAGGGTTTCAGGAGAACAAATCACCTACTCTATGTTTTGTTTGGACCAGTCAATATTAGAGATAGGATTTTAGTCACATATAATTAGATAACGATGAGTCTGAATAAATCTAATTAGAGTAAATACACATCATATTGGATATAAATTTATTTTAAAAATAAAATATAAAAGTTATAGACACTAATATATGGAATCTGATTCTTTTAATCATTAATGACTTCAAGATAATATTTTTAATGTAGCTTTATTTTATCTGTGATGGAGGCTACAATATCCTTTTAGAATATTTATAGAGCATGAGTTAGACGGAGAGTAGACGTCAGAAACTCTATGATCATATAGAGGAGAACACCGTTGTGGAGAATAAATTTTGACTTGCAACACAAATGGGAATTTGCTCCTTCTTGTGTTCCATCAACTGTACTATCAAGTGAGAGGTTGCTGTCAGAGGTTTCTCATCCGCCGTGGGAATGACATGCATATCATCAACTAGAAGTTCCTCGACAGCAAACCCACCACCCACAGGATGGACTCAAGGCAAGGAATAATGGAGGTCTCCATCTCCATTATTCTATAGCGATCTTAAGTCACCTCGAGCTCGTTATTTCTTCTCACATGTCGACAGTCGCCAGCGACCGGCGACCTGCAACAATGGAGACCCCGTCGGCGGTCCACTACAAACCAAAAGTCTCTCTCTCTCTCTCTCTGTGTGATGCGTAATGGTTGACAGATGAGTTGTCCTAGTGGACACTCAACTTTACTTGCCATGCCTTTGAGTGCTGGACGAGGAAAAGGAGGATGTAAGTACAAGGCAGAAGCATAGAGAATAGCACCCTACTTTGGACTATTAGTTTACCATTTGATCCGGATTTTATTTGTAGCTGTTAGAATAATATTTTGAACTATTTATTATAAGAGTGTTTTTATTTAATTTCTACGTTCACTAATTATAAATTCACTCATATCTACCAGAAAGATAATGATAATAGCCATTAATTAGCTAATCAGGTTAGATTTTCTAAAAGTTTTACTATGATCATTCATACATAGGATTGCTATGGTCCATTCTATGCTACGAAGGACATGGGAGTTTTCTGTAAGAGACTTTTAAGGTAATTTTGTTAAGATGTTCCAAATAAGTCAAATAAAAAGTACTATAATAATTTTAAATAATCTTTTTTCAAACAAAATCATCTAAAATCTAACAGGACAGTATTCTTTGCACCATTTATTATAATATGTTCTTGGAATTCCATCATCGACAATTACGTTTCCAAGACTCCAAACTCCCATACGTTCCACCATTATCGACAAAACGAGGAACCAAAATATACATAGTACGAAACCCACTTGCCCGTAACATTGCACCAATCTATGCAGGTTGTCCTATGGTTCCACTTCAAGATTAAACAATGACTAGTTCCAATTTAGGGTACTCCTAAGCTTAGTGTTTTACCTTGAGTTAGTATAAGAACTTGACAAAGGTTTCCATCATGAATGTCTGTGAGAATAATTACTTACACATACTTTCATATTGGTTTGCAGGTTTGGAATTTAATTGCCTTTTATTTATTGGTTAAGTTCTTCTCTTATATTGTTGACAAAGGTTTCTCGATTATATTTCTGAAAATGTGGTATTAGAGCTGTTAATTGTCAACGAATATTACATGAAATACTTGGTCAATATTTTACTTGTTAGCTTTGTTATTGGCATTATTACAACCCCTTTAGTTCTAGATGATAAACATTCAACATCTTTAACAGAAGTCAGCTTCTTTACCTACAAATATCTTTTTTGGAAGGAGAACTAGGAATACAGTTGACTAATTGAAATTTTCTTTTCTGATAGAGAAAGAAAGGATTGACTTCATCAATTAAGATTTGGACACCCACTTCCAATTTCTCAATGCTGACTTAGTCTACTGAAATTTCCATGGCAGTATTGATTTGTTGTCACTTGTGATGACATAAACTTGAGTCTATGCTAATCCATAGTATTTCACCTTTGAATCCTTCTTCAACATCTGTTCTACTCTTTTAGGTGTTGACTAGTACAAAAGTCAACAATTAGAAACTTTAGTCAGTCAAAGCAAGTTATAACAACTATGGGTTTTTGCCCTAATTCCAGTCTCATTGTAACTTGTCATGAAACCCACAGGCAATTTGGTGCTTAATACTCATGTCAGAAGACCATGTTTATATTCACAAATCACAAACTGAATTCTAACTTTGACTAATGATACATTAAGGCTTCTTCCATGAAAGCCAATTTCATTAAGGCTTCTTCCATGAAAGCCACATACACAATGAAAAGGAAGAAGGCAACAGGAGAAGCTTCCATGAACTTGCACGGGAGTCTTGCCTTGCAAGAACTCCAACATGGTCGAGCTCTCTCTATCTATCCAAGGGACCATAAGGCCGGCCAATGAAGAAAACTTTGAGATCCTCTCCTCTCCAAAGCTTATCACTTGTTCTACGTCAACAACAGAAGCTTCCATGACGGACGACGTGATGCTCTTCGACGTGTTCTCTGACCTCGACAATTGCATCCTTGTGTGCTACCTCAGTCTGGTTAGAGACTTTGTTCGTTGTTGCGCAAAAATCTTTACGCTGAGCACAGCAAGAGGCCAACTGTGCAACGATGATGTCAGAGTTATCATGGATAACGTCACAATGATATGAAAAAGGTAAGAAATACAATTATTATGTATAAATTTTATGCTAGGATTAAAATTAAATATCATAAATAAAAATAATAGATCTGTTTCTTTTGAACATAATAATTAACATGGTTGCTCAGTAACACACCATCATCTACATACACTTCTATTCCTATTTCTAGAATCATTGTACCTGATAGAATATGAAACTTTTGGAAGATATGAAAAGGAATTACTATGATCTCTAAAAGATCATACCTATATATAAGTGAGAGTAAAAGATCTAGAAAAAATAATTAGAAGAGGTTTTTTCATCAAAATTACCTCATTAGATATCCTAACATAAGTGGATTTCGTCGATAACCTAAATCAAAATTTAATTAGAATCTTACTATATCTTAATTAATTAATTAGGATCATAAAATCTAATATTTATTTTACTTGACTTATTAATTGATAAGATACAAAAAAACAAGTTTAAGATCAAAATAAATAAAATAAAATTTATTTAAAAATAATTTTATCCAATTGGTGTGTAAAATTTAGAAAAGCATTTATACACACAAGAATTTAAAAATAAGTTAACAAGTCTAATAAGTATAATAGTATTATATTAAATTTGACTACCAACGCATATATCATTAGTATCATATTTTCTTCTATATATTACAACACTATTAATTTTTCCTAATGTAGTCCAAATGACTCATGTAATTTATCTTATGAAGATAATTATATTAGTACATTCAACCATAATATGTATATACATAAATATGAATAGAATAATAAAAATAAATAAATTTAATTATATAAATAAAAATATTAATTATAATATCTATTCAAATATATATCAATATATTTTTTATGGGTTGCTCACAAACCCTCGTCCTTTCAAATCCTTTATATTGTAAGAGCTAAGTGAATAGATTAATAATCAATATAATGAAATTTAAATTCCTTAATTAATACTAATTATTTCTAGACTTAGATAATTACTAAGTATTTTATGGTAATATGCTTAGAATCATCATAGTATTTATTATTCTTAGAAAAGAAAATTACTATACTATGTCACAAAATATCTTTAGCAACTTGACAATTTAATCAGGCCACATGAGAATAAATTTTATAGTCATAAAGCTTGAGTGATCTCATGCCACGAAATTAGCTTATATCATCGATAATACAATTTGCATTATACTATTCTTGTAAATTATCCATTCAACTAATGTAAACATAAATCAAAAAGTGGACTTCCTGCTATTTCAAATATATAAAAATATCATTATTTCAAACTGATCTAATTTCCTATATATAAGCAGACTTTCGTCCCTCGTAAATATCTTATTTGATTCCTTTATAGTTAAAACTAATATTTAATCTAGTATAAGCTTAGCGCATAATATAGGCATGCATAAGAAATATTTATTATTTATTATTTTATTTTTTTTCAAGCCAATTTTAGAAAATACTAGCTTTGATTGAATCTTACGTTATCATTTGTTCATTTGTTGAACAAACCTACATGTAAAACTTAATTAATAAATTATTTTAAAGATATTCTTAATAATTATATATATGTTATTATTAATATTATTTTTGTTAATATATTTAAGACTAATCCTCAACGTAATTTCATAAATTTATTAGTCCATGCCACTTTGGTGGCTACAAGGCTAATACATTTATACCTTATAAGTCTATTATCTTAAGCCACCTTGATAATTATTAATAAGATAAAAATTTATGGATATGTTATAAATAATATTTATGGAATATTTTTAATCTAATTATACAATATTGATTAATAAAAAGTAATTATAATAATTATTAAATAAAAATTAATCAGCACAAAAACTTATGATAAGAATAATCATGATAGAAATTCATGCCTTATTGTAAAAATTAATATAATATCATAATTTAAAATATATGCATGTAAATAATTACATAAATATCGAATAATAATAATAATAATTTCACTAATATGTCATAGGAGAAACTATAAGAAAAATTCATAACTTATAGTTTTCGTTTATATAATTCTATAAAGGACCTAAAGTTCATAACCCTACTTAGTTTGGTGATTCAAAAATTAAGCCACAATGAATTGGGCAGCCCAGAATTGGACCACCTAAATTGAGCCCAACAATCACTATAATCAATTTGTATTTAAGATCCAAGCCCAAGATAATTATTAGATTAAAATTCAAATTAGGATAAATTAGTCAAATTTCATTAAGTTAAAATTAGATTTGACTGATAAAAAATAAAAATTGATCAGATCCAAATTCGATAAAAAATTTATCGATGCAAATTTGGATCATAATGGTCAAAATCAGGGCTAAAAATGATCTACAATGATAATCTAATTAGGGGTAAATTTTGGTCAAAATAGATTTTAATAAGTCAAAATTACTGTCACCCAAACACCCTTCTCTGCGATTTCTTCTCATCGTGACTTCTCCATCGCACGATATCGACACAATCTCTTGGCCGACGATCCTTCACCGTTGCCCCTGCGGATGGCTTGCCACCGGTCCGGCGACCATCTTCATGGCGCAGCATCACCGGGCATCGAGTTCCATCGCAACAACGCCCAACAGCCCGCCGAGCCCTCTTTCCGCCATAATACAACCGACCGCAATGCCGCATGGTTGCTTGCAGTTGGACGGCGCCGCCACCCGGCGCCGCCAACACCATATTGCGACCCTAGGACCCTTCTACAATGCTTGAAAGTGCTGCCATCCATAGAATCCAAACACGGTCGCGCTGACTTTGACCCCCACGGCCGGCCAGCAACACTATTGTCGAATCGACCGCGCGCCGGACCACCTCATGGTTCTCGGCATTGTCGACCGAGGCCAACGCCCAAGGGCACAGCAATCGGCATTGTCACTCAACATGCCTGTGCCGAGCTCCACTACTGTGGACACGGCAGCGTCCACAGCCCTTCATCGCCGATGACGCGACACCTCCGCCATGACTGCACCGTGCTTCATGCGCTGTAGCCGGCGAAGCCCTCCGCCATCGCTGCTTGTGCAACTGCGGCACATTCTCGGGTCGATGATCAGAGAAGGCTGTTGCCGTCCACAGCGCTGCCGTTTGCCACTTCCATCAACCCGTAGACCGCCACGATTCCTACTGAGGTCAGCGATGAGAAGAAATCGCAGAGAACCGCCTTGGCTGCCGCACTACGTGGACAACAGCCTCCTACCGTAGCAATGTCGCCGCACGTAGCAGCGCCACCTCCCAACACAATAGCTTATCAACTCAGGGCCAGTGACCACAGTAGGCCGGGCCGTCACCCTCCATTGCATCGTCACCGATAACAAACCGTCGACAATAGATCGCCAATCAAAATTGGATAATATCTTTCGAATGCTCGAACACAACAACTTCACCTCTGGTTCTACCCGTAAGGGCGAGGAAACCTCCAAAGCCCGCAAGTATAGGAACAATACAATAGGGAAGACGAGCATGAACACATACAACATCCTAAACAGGGAAGCAATGTAATGCAAGCATCATACGATCCGAACAAAAACAATAATAATATGATATAATTAAGATATAAATTATTTAATAATTTATATTTCAATGATAATAAATACAATATCTTGGATATCACGAAGCAACACACTATAATAATAATAATCAATAGGATACCTTTGGATGTCGCGAAGCAACATCCAAACATGTACTATTAATATCGAAATTATTGCTACATAAAATGATATTTGTAGATGTGAAATTTCATGCAAACTTAGCCACATGGTCATTATATAAATCGGTCATCTATTTTGTACCATAGAGATGAGATGATACATTCAAGTATCAAGTAATGGTGATGGTCTGCTAATTCACCTCTCATTAACATTCTAAAGAGTTGAATTCACTCTTTTATAATAAACCTTCAAGATTTCTCCATGTCCTACAAAAACAAATTAGGAAAGTAAGCTATGTTTTGGTTCTTCAGGAACAAGTATTTTCTGACATTATTCAACTTCTTTTGTAGATCAAACATGCTAAAGACTTTATTAGGTGATCATAAGATATCTAGATCTTCACGTAGATTATCTAAAAAATGACCAGATTAATTTTAGATAAATTAATTTAATAAGATCAGTTCTCCATTTTTCTGGTTCCACCATCAAGTCTAATCTAGTTATCTATCATACACTAATTAGTTCATACTAATTATTTTTTTTTTGTAATCCATATATAACAGTATAATCTTGCCTTAATATTTTATATGTTATGTTAGAGGCTTTTAACATAACTGATAAAAGAAATCATCAATCCTGCTTTACAATGGCTCAATTGTTTATGTAATAAACAACACATCAGAATGAATCAGCTGCTCTCAGACATCCCAAATCTGCTGTGTTTTCTTCCTCATCAGAGGCATTATATGTCCTGTGTCTTAGTTCATCTCAGTCTATCCCACCCATTCAGTTTGGCACAACTCATTCTGGGATGCTTTGTTCCACAAGAGAAACCATGGGCAAACCTTCCCTGTAGCAATTTGGAGGTCTGACATCAGACACTTTGCTTGCAGGTTTGTGTGAAGCTGAACACAACACATAGTCACCTAATCCAGTAATTTGCATTTGCAACTAACTCAGCTGCTGATATTTCATCTCATCTTTGTATGCATTTCTGCAAATGTGGCAACTACAAGGTAGCCGTCTTCGTTAGAAAGTTCGTTTGCACCGTTACATGCTTGAAAACAAAAGCTTAATCCTTGCAAGAAAAAAAATGTTAGAATTCTAAAATCTTGATACACCAAATGAAAACTATGCAAAAGAAGAGAAACTTCACTCAACCTTTGGCTCAAGAACAAGTATAAACTATTGTTTGTCCCAATTCGCTGAAAAGTATATTGATCAAGTATTTGTACCTAACAAATTTCTTCCTCGGAAACTATTCAGACTTTTATTCCTCCAAGATGCAGCATGTGTTGCAACCAAAAGATGAACTTTCAACAATGGTTCGAGATTTCAGCCACAAAACAAATTTCATAGCAACGCAATTCGGAAGAACCACTGCAGGAAGATGAAAAAAGTACCTGAACCTTGTGATATAAATTTCTCCATTCCCGAGTATTTTTCAGCTACAATATATTCTTCATCATTCTTCTTCATAACAGGTGCACACAAGACAATTATATTCCAGTCATTACAGCTGCCATATTTGAAACCAAAAAAAGCAAGAGAAACAAGGAGTACAATCGACAACATACAACACTACGAACGAAGATGCTATCTAGATATCATCCCTTATCTATCTGCAAAAGATGAACATCCACGGGTGTGATATTGACAATGATAAGAGATCAGATCAGGCTAGAGCCGCCACAGGCTGAAATCTACCTGAACTCCCTCTGATTCATCCATGGAAAAGATGAATAAAACAAAATCAGTTCTCCTCACCATGTGTGTTAGTTCCAGAGTTTGATGATGATGCATTCGAAGATGAGGTCCCACCATTCTGAGAACCTGATAGTGAGAAGAGACCACTGAAAGGCCATGGAACAGGGACCCAGAATCTATTAGGATCTCCTCGACCAACCCTATCACCACCATCACCATCATCACCATCAGTTTCATCGATCCTACTGCCATTACTAGATCCATTTGAAACTTTTGAATCATCAGCAGGCAACTGAGACCTACAAACTGGGCACGAACTATGGAGTTCCAGCCATGGAAGTATGCAGTCACGGTGGAACTTATGTTTGCATGGCATCTCTTTAGCTTCCATTCCTATAGCAAAGTCCTCAAGACAGACAGAACAGCCCAAGGTTTCCTCAATTTTCACTGTGGGCAATGCATCTATGGCCTCTTTCTTAGCCGGTGGAGTCCCATACCTATTCAGATCATTCTCCGCCAAATGCTGCAACAGCATGTCCAAAGCAGAACCCATAAAGGAATCTCCTGATGAGGCACCGGCACTATTCGATTCTTGGCCATCATTCTGGTCTGTGTCCAAGGATCCTTGGAGAATTATGGCCTGGTTGAAAGGATTGATGAGAATTAGGCTCTCTCTTTCCCTTTCCCTTTCCCTTTCCCTCTCTACTTCGGTCTCAAAGTTGTCTGTCTCAGACCTAAGATCATCCTGTAAACTCTGGAGCAACTGAATAATGGCAGATCTCCTCCTTCGCCTCCTTATGAAGTCTTCGAACTCACGGTCCAGATCTGAGTCGTCGTCATCCTCTTCCCTTCGGGACCTTGAACGGCGAGAAGAACCATTGATCAATTGATACCAGATCGGAGCCCATAGGGAGAGGGACCGATCTGAATCGATAGTGGAGTCGGAGTCATCAAATCCTCTACTCTCCATCTCTTCCACAAAACCATCATCACAGAAAGGACACTTGAGCTCCGGTTCCATGACCGGATTAACAACTCGATGGCACGCATGGCACCAATATCTACCAACCGGAGCTTCACTCATCTTACTGATCCTCTTGTCAACTTCCACTACTGATAAGGTATGCAAAGGTTTCAGGGATTCAACTAGAAGTATCTACAGGTTTTCGATTTACAGAACAGCAGATCTGAGCGAATCTTAGCACCAGCAGGCAGTAAATCTTGCAATCCAAGAAAAATCTACCCCCTCATCCTCCTTCCATAGCTTGTCATCTAAAACAAAGTCATCAGAGAAGGAATCTCAGGCTTTTACCTGCCAAAACAAAAATGAATCGCGAATACGTCATGTCACAACCTAGCAGGTACGTCTAAAGAATAGTCTAAAATACTTTTCATAAAAAAAAATAAAGCAAAAAATCAAGAATTACAGACATAGATCAGGTTCAGGGGGGAAGAGAGATTGTCATGGACTTGAAGGGAAAATAAAATTGGTTCTGAAGGTAAAAGTTGCAAACAAAGGAGGTGCCTTTCTTTCACACAAGAAGAACACAACAAAAGTTAAGATGCCTATGAGGAGGAAAAGTCAAATATTTCCAATTACCAGAAAAAAATGTTTTTGAGTGTTCCCAGAAGAGGGTCCTTGCTCTCGTGCCACAGAAGCCAAAGACGAATCCCTCAGCATCCCGCGAAACATATCCCAAACCTTGATCAAAATCCCATCTTTTACAACGCAAATCTTGAGCATGAAGATGAAATAGAAACTCAATAAAGATAGGATCAAAGGTCTATCGAGACTGAAGACCTCAAAGTTCTGAATAAACAAATAAACATACAGAAAAAGAAATTAATGGAAACGCACAGAACAAAACCAGATCTTTTCTTCAAATCCTTGGGAAGAAATTAATTAAAAGGAGGAAGGAAAAAGAAAAGTATATACATAGAAAAGGAAGGATTACCTTGGGTGTTCTTGGATGGTTTTGGACCTCTCTATCCTTTGGGTTGGTGAGCTGGAGGAGGAGAAAGGAAGATGCAAGGAAGGCAGAACCAGACAAACTCTGACCTCTTTCTTTACTGCAGGAGTTGATTATTTTTGACTTTATCACCATGGCCTCGAGCAACCAAAAAATTATACATGCAAAATTTACAGTATATTAGTCTGGGATTTGTCCTGTTTTGTTTTTCTAAATTTAATCCAAGTCTTTGGTGGCAGCATTTTAACTTTCTATTTTAACCTGCACTGGACCAAACTGGCCAACCTAATATTAACTTTCTATCTATGGTTCCAAGTCACATTGCCCTTGCTGCAAATTTACACCATTTTTTTGGCTGCAGGTCAAGTTTTGATCATGTTGTCTGTCACATTAGAGTATAAACTAATATAATTTCAAATAAAGGAAAAAAAAAAAGTAATTTATTATAGAATTATTTACTAATTAAGCCATATGGTTGGCATAATTTTCTATTTTTTGTATCTAAAAAAAAGTAATTTATCTTCTTGAATATTATATAATGACATTTAGCTTTTAATGTATTTCTGTTTGAACCAAGAAAAGAATGGATTCCTAAAATTTCTAACTCTCACTCTCACCTACTGGGGTCCATAGTCGTCCCCGATCAAGAGGTGGGTAGAACGAGAGTAACCGTCAGCAGAGTAGCCAAGATTTTATTGAGATACAGAAGGGATAAGGTTGGGCAATGCACGTCAGATTTTGACGGTTGAGCCATTGGTTTGACTTCATGCATTGGTTGACCCACACTTGGCAGAGTTGGCTCCTGCCGAGGATAAGTGTTGTCCCGAACCATTACTATCTTCCTCTTTAAAGTTTTGGACAAAATTACATGCTTTGCAAGTATTTTTGAATTATACATATATATATATTTTAATCGAGGATGAATTAAAAATAACACTTTAAGTGCTAGTAATGCTTCCCAAATCACGTTAAATTATGAGGACATTGTTGACAAGATAGAGTAATGTTTTGGTCGTATTAGAACAGCTTTACATAGAGGAAATGAACGGGGAAATCAATGAAATTGGATTTAGTCATGACCAATGAACGCGCGTCTCGCGGTGGGGACCACGGCAGGTCAAGCACGCACGTGAGACCGACGCGTGTAAGCGCGTTTTGTGGTCGAGCCGACGTGACGTGTGTCCACGTGCACTGGGCCCGGGTTGTATATCTAATAAAAATATTGGTCGACTTGCCAAGAAAATACCTCTCATTATTAGAATTATAATAACATATTTTATTTTACTTAATACCCATAATAGTCCAGTCATCTAAATCTTTCTCTTCATTTTTCTATGGATCTATTCATAAGGTAAACTCATCATATTACAATAAGTTGTTATATATTTAATATTGATAACTCGAATAATATCAGATATGGTAGAAGGTCAATTTTATAAGCATTAGAGTTAATTTTTCGTATGATTTTATAAGGATCAAAGTTTTTTTTGGCATGAAACATTTTCAATGTTAAAACCTGGAAATCTCTTGGATTAGACTCTCGAACATCTACTATAGTTTTGTGTAATTTATTACTTAAATTAATTTTTATGTAAATTTTGATACAAGATTAATAGGTTTTTGATATTGCTCATGAATTTAAATGTTCCTCATAGAAAGATTGATTAAGCAATAAATTATACATGTTTGCTTCATATGTTCATATAGGCCAAATAATTCAAAGAGGAAAATACGATAACGATGACAGTTCGACTTTGAAGGATTTCTTCAAGGAACATTAAAAAACATTTGTTTTTAATTCTGTATGTAAAATACAACTTTTCATCCTTCCCTCCTTCCCCTTCATGCAAATTAACAATGTCAATCTGGGAAATTGATTGCTGCATTCTCCAATCCTGAACAATTCTGGGTTGTAGGAATGATGTGAAGATTACTGATCTACTTGATCATACTCCTAAGATGACAAACTTCTTTTCCTATGTGGATACATCAAATCGGGAGAATCTAGATGATCTGTGTACTTTGAGCTGAATTGCTGGTACTCTTCTGGCCACTGCCTGCCATACCATCTGAACCGCATCATCTTTCTTTGATGGGTATTGAAACTCAAAGTAACCTTCGACCTCCTTCAATCTTTGCCACATCTGGGTCCAGTCCTCTCGGCTTACGCTTCTAATCAATGTCATCAGAAAACCTTTCTTGATAGCATCAAATTTCCGCACAAAGATGCAAAACTTGGAATAGTCGAGGACATCTTCATATGGGAGCTCGATGTCATCACTGATGATGACTGGGACACAGTGACTAGCGATGGCATCAAAAAGCCGGTTGGAAGATGGGGTGTCCCCGGCGATATTTAGACAGAATTTTGATGAATGCATTCCTCGACTGGCTTCATCGGTCCCATTCTCACGAAGGCTTCCAAATGCAAAATGCACACTTTTTTCACCTTTCAGAAGATTAAAGAGCTGTTTTCGGATTGATCCTCCCTAAACACCAAGCCATAAAAGGAAATTATCAGCTTATCTTGTTTGCTATATAAGAAAGAAGCAATGGAGCGTAAACAAAGTACAATTTCTACACTCATATAAGGTTCTACTTCTCAAGGGTACATCCAAGATGTTTGTGGACTTTCAGGTTCAAAATGTGTCAATGGTAATTAGAATGGAAAAATAGAGTTGATAACGAGAAACACATTCACAATTCCGTGTCATTGATAAACAACCATTAGACACTACAATGCGAACAAGTCTTACAGAGAAAGGCAAATGAATGCACTAAATCATGATTTTCTAGTCATTACTCAATACAACATAGCAGCCATGCACAAGATTTTCTTGATTGAACATGACATGGATATAACAAATTGTCCTGACCGAAGGTATTTGTCTTCACCATTACAAAACAATGCAACAAGGGGAGACAAGGTCACTAAACTGGTTTGTTCTTTGTCACTAAAGCCAGTGCTGTATGTAGATCCACTGACCCCTGAGGTAACATTAACATAAAACCTACAAAAAATAAAAGATACTACCAGAAACCAAGGAACCAGTTGAGAATCAAGTATGTTTTTCATAGCATGATCTGCATAAGATCTCTCAATTCATCGAACTTGCACAATTTTTTTAAGCTCTGTTATAAGTAGTAAACCTGCTCTCTAAGCTATCCAACACAAGATACATAACGTCCAACTGAAACAAATTTGTTCTCTGTTTTGCTCACCAAAGTAACTTCCAATCTCTGTGAAGTAACTTCCTTCCTCTTTAAGGTTGTATTTCTTCCACATTATCTATATATTCCTCAACATAGCAACTTTAATTCTAGTTCCATATATTGCATGATACTCAAACTAAGTATGCATATTTATAGAATTTTTGGATCTACAACCACCAAACAACTGCTATTAAGATCATGCACCCTCCGAGCAATACCTTGGGCTTGTTGTACTCTGCTACTGATAATCATGATGACAACTTTATAGTTATGGATTTGAATATATATTAAAGGGATCAAGTCACTAAAACAGCCCTTCTATCATAGAGATAAGGCTGAATATATTAACCCTCCCCAGACCTCAAATTGAAGAAGACAAAACTAAGGCCAATTAATTGTACCAGAAAATTTAGCTGTTACCTGTAATTTTGGAGCTTTGATCTTGCATTTTGTGACAAAGAATAATATGATGACATTTCTCTATTAGCCTTCTACTAGAACTTATATACTACATACACCAAGCTATATTTGATTCCCAATATAAAGGTCGAAGATAAACAACTTCCTAACCACATCGTTGAATCTTCATTTCATTATTCACTTGTTTTGGCTTACTCCAACTATTAAAAAGCCTGAGGTTACACATCACAGAAGCCTGTGGCAAAATTTGCTTCATGCTTAAAGAAAAGAAAAAAACAAACAAGCCTAGATTTATATCATATTGGAAACATGAACTTGTACTGGGACCCTTTCAGGGGTATATCTTCTCTTTTTTTTCATGACAGTTGCATCATCAACATGACACTGTTTGTAATTCTTGTTATATACTATATCAATACTAAGCCACATCCATGCCAATGCCTCACATTCTGGCATGAAGACCAACTATAGAGTGGAAGATAATATATTACAAAGTGTGACAGAAAATTTTCTCCATAGAATACAATCAATCAGTAGGTTGACCTAAGAGAAAAAAAAGCTAAGGTTTCTGACAAGACTTTAAAGAAGCTAAGGATGACAAAAGAAATTGACGCATGCTTGATGAATCTGGAATTTGGTTGTTGACTAGGTTTTCAAGGAAATTAGAAATAATTAAGTCAAAACTTATAATTCATGGTATAATACCTCAAACGATACATTAAGATAAAAATATGTTCATTGATTTAATACAGAAAGTCATGAAAGAAGACAAGTACATCAATTATAACACAAAACAGGGATAGAAGAGCAAAATCAAGTCACCATGTGATCTGGTTGATTGTTCTTTTTCTTCTAGCTAACAAACACTTCCATAACACCATAACAGGAACAAGAAGTTAGAAACCCAAAATTCGTGAGAATTTGTTCCTCAATAAGAAAGCTGAATAACTTTTTCCTTCATTTTAATTTTCTTACAAGGAACAAAAAAGTAATACTTCCTTAACATTTATATATATGATAGACATTTGGAGCAAAAAATTTTATTATCTTGTTCATCAAAATTTTCATATGATGATGTTCTTTACATTTTAGTTCTGCATACTTCTCCACAGGACAATTCTGTTTTTCCTGCATCTCTTATCTTTATGTTATCCTTTTAAATGGAAAAGGGCCAAAAAGAATTGTCCTGATTAAGAAGTACCATGGCAACTGTGGTATAGAAACATGGTGGAACTAAGAATAGATAGGCTAAAGCATGTATATAATTAACTGTTCAAGGTGTGGACCTATAACATTCTAACCATATGGAAGTGTAAACATAGGAGTATTGCTGTTACATTAGTAGAACAGTCATTTGCTAATCAATGTACAGCATGTAATGCATTGATAAAAACTATTATACTTGAATTACAGTTCATAAAGTTGATTTCTGCATATAGATCATGTAATTTTACTCTAGGGAATGATGTGACACTTCAACTTAACCCTCAAGAATATAGGTGATTTATTGAATAAAGAAGTGAGATTATCGGAACAACTATGGTCTAGTTGAGATGAAAATCAGCTGGATTCAAAAATCATGAATTAGAACTGTAAGAATGAATTTAATGGTCATGAGTTAAGCAGCTAAAACATTACACCAACAAGGGATAAATATTAATAGATATGAAGTTCCAAATACTTGACATGGAAATCTGATCTAAAATGTCATGGGACTATGGTAAATTAAATGCCCAGGTGTTCAATCACACCCAAAAAATATTTATTATCTGATGGTGATTAACATTCACAATAAAAGATTGCAAAACGGCATAACCAATAAGAAAAAAACATGTCCAAGTACTCTTTATATTATGAGAGACTTTTGGTGGTCCTGGCAATTTTATGAGCCAGTGGGAAGCCACCATTCTCTAAAGGGCTATTGCCTCTCTCAACAATAAACAAAGTGCATTCAAAATTGTAGGTTCAGACATAGATATTCTATAGTTATTTCCTTTCTCCTTTAGGTTCAGTCACTCACAAATAAAAAAGGATCGCTAATAACATTTTAGAAGATTCTTCACTTGCCCATTATGGTACAGTGAAAATAACAATTGCATTATCTTCTCTTCCCCTTTATTCTTCCATAAATGTAGATGAACAACATTTCTCTTTTTCTCGATCTTGTTCATCTGGACTTGGGCAAGTGAATTGACTGGACTCTACAACTTAAAATAAAGAAATTGATTTTCAGGTTGACCACACCTATAATGTGCTGAATAGTATACCATTACTTGCACATACAGAAGCCAAAGAAGCCATTTGACCAAACAAAGTTTTCATAAGCTTCTGTTCATGGATTAATCAAGTAGCAAAATGAAAGAATCGGCAGCAGTGATGCATCGACAATTACTATCAAGCATACTTCTGACAGACTTCACGAGTGTCAATTGAAAAACACTTACATTTTTCCTGTGGATACCTCCTTGAAAGTACAATAAAATTGAGCGATCATCAAAGCCAAACGAATCATTGACAAATGTCTTGATCAAATGCTTGTAAGGTGCAATGATGTCTTTCTCCACATTAGCAACATGGGGAAAGTACCGCCCAAAATCTGAAAGAATGAACATGCAAGGCGACAGCTTCATACGAGCATCTAACATGCTGTTTGGATGGTGTGCCATTACAATGTGGTCTCGTCCCCCTGACCTTTTCCACTCCCTCTGAGACGTTAAAAATTCCACCAACTTTTTCTGCAACAACTCGTTGGTACTAACTGTTTCAGGTGGATTGACCTTTGAATGCCGATTGCAGCTTAAAGATGAAAAGAAAGGAACAAACACAACATCAGCTTCACGAGAATCCTCAACCCTCACAGCACTACATGGGGAACTCCGGTCAGAAAATCTTGAAGACAGGAGATCCAATGTCAGCCAATAATCAATGCTGTGCTGAAGATTCAACCCACCAGGATAGTGTGGAACTTCAGCCCGTATATTTGGCCACACACTCTTGCCATCACCATTCCAACCCAAAATTCCAAAGTGAAACTCAGGTGGTAAATCATACATGAAAACCTTCAAGAGAGCATTGCTCGGATTACATTGCGTGAACTCTTCATCTGCCGGTGCATGTTGATGCAAGAAAGTTGACTCCTTGAACAATGTAGACTCACCTTCGTGGTCTCTCGAAGGAGTATTGAGGTTCGCAATCACTGAAACTATCTTTTTTTTGGGCAATACATGGCTGACGACGTGTATGCCAGAGTCAACCCAGAAAAAAAGATATGGGATAACCAGGAGTACCAAGAATGTGAGGCAGAAAAAGAAGGGTTTCGGGCATACAGGCCGATGCGGTTGTATGTTTGAATTGGCCATTCACAGCTTAGTGGCCATCACAAGAAAAATACCTAATTTATCAGCAAAGATTCCACATTTATGAACCCAACAAGAAGTAAGAACAGTGACCACAACCAATCAAGAAGAGACTCAAACAAATGGAACTCCTGGATGTAAGCTAAGGGCCAATAACTAGTGGCTTAAAGCATCGGTACCACTACCTGACTCCCAAATGATACGGTTCTAAGTCATACTCAACAAATCCAGACAAAAGAAGAAAATTTTGGAAGAAAATCCAAAGGAAAACACGATTAATCTCAAAGACTCTCCAGAGACCTCATTCCAAACCCAAAGGCGGCACCCGAAACCACATTGCCACGGTTCACCTCTCTACCATAGATGAGCATAAAGGCAGCATTTTGATGATCACTCTCGATCCAACCCAACCTAGAGACAACAAATCAAATCCAGAACCTAGAAAGGTCGAAATTACACGTCAAAAAAGTGGAACAGAATCGAACTCCATAGAGAAAAAGAAAGCCAAAACAACTACCGACCGTGAATGGAATGATGGAGAGAGAAAGAACCATCAAAATCGAGTTTTGAAGCTCGTCTTCGTGGGCGACGAGCTCGGATCGCTCTCACTCGCTCGCTTCGCGCAAGATTTGGGGAACCTCTCCCTGGATCCGAGCTCTTCGGTCTCCGCTGCTCAGAGGTGTGCTGTGTTCCAAGCGACTTTTCTAGAAAGTTTTTTTTATTTTAAAATTTTTAATTCATACTCTTATTTTATTTTTTTTAATAGTATTTTTTATTTATAAAATACTTAAATTATCTCCAAAAAATATTGTCTATTACAATATTTTTAACATGTTATAGTGTTTTTACCACCACAATAAAGATATTATACAATTTATTTAAATATACTATATGAGAAGGAAAATTTATTCATTGTTTATTATGATCCTGCAACTAATACATTAATTTTGTGAGTATCTAAGTCATAGTTAATGATGATAGATCCATCTAAGTTTCATTCAATTCCTAACCCACTTCAAATGTAGGATTATACTGAAATATTAGACTATTAATTTTCATACATGTAAGTCCCTTGTATGAGTGTGATAAACAACTACATACCTCATCCCAATTAAAATTCAAGTTCCAGAGTTGTTGAAAATTCAGATGTTTTCTTACTCTATGATATTGACAAAAGACAGTCATTTCATTCACAATAAAGCATATGGTTACTAATTCATTTGGTCATGGAGACTTGTATCTTCAAAATGATTGAAATTAAGCAACACTTAGTGTTTAATTAAGATCTAAGACCCAAATGATGTTTGTTTACAATGTGATGTGCTTATGCTAAAAAGTGAACTTTGTTATGTTATGATTTTATGTAGGAGAAATATATGTAAGCAAACCAACTTAGCCCCCCCAATAAGCATCTAAATGTTTTACCAAGACAGCTTAGCTCCAACCTTACACACACTTTGGAGACTTTTCTTCTGTTTGATCTTTGACTGCTATAGTAAGTGTTGGGTGAAATAAGGTGATCATGGCTATCGATTGCTACCTCGTTCATCTACTCACATGACAATTGCAGATTGGCAAATTTATTTGATTAGATAATTAAAAATCATGCAAAAATTATATGCTTCGTCCTTGTTATTATATATGGCCAAATCAATGCATTATTCTCTTTATTACGTTATAAATGTAACTAAAATAAATATTATTAAGATATCATTTGTGAAACCGAAAACATCAATAAGTCTGAGTAGATGATATTGTCCTTGTTAACTTGATAGAATTTGTACTCGATTTATTCACGTTGAGCAATATTTCCACCTGGAGTCAATCTATCATTAATCTATAAGACAAGAAAATAATTTTTTTTTTAAATTAAAATAAGATCGGATCAAAGATCAGTTCATTTACTTGCAGAATCTTCACCTCGTTTGAATGGCCTGTTAAATGACTCGGTTCGACTATCAATGTTTAGGATTGTCTCGATGATCAAGCCTTCGTCGCGGACTAATTGAGCTCGTGATCGGTTCTGAATGAGCCTTTTCAGTGGGCACGTTTCGTTTCGTCGTCGTCGGGTTCATGTACACTGGTCGGGAGGGTAGGGGTTTCTTGAATTTGATCTCTCAAAAGATCAAGTCAATAGGCTTTTGTAGAAAACTTGTAGCGCCCCTCTATCAGATGTGCCGAGGACTTTTATTCTAACGCTCGAGGGTCGATGGTATGCGATTAGCCTGCTACTATGTAAAATCTCCAAGACCGTAGGCGTATCTACCAACAGTGTGATTGGATGTTTGAAGCTTGTCCCGTCAGAGATCTCTCGTGCCTTGGTGGAGCCATCGTCAGGAAAGCTCACCGTAGCGATCAAGGCAGGGTTGCAGTCTTTGGATGCTTGTCTCCTAAATTAATGAGACAGTAGCCAAGGGCATGTGAGCTGGGCCCGCTTGTTTGCAGACCTAACCAAGCTTTTACCCTTTTTTTTCCTTTTTCTTTATATATATATATATATATATATAGATACATATTTTATGATCATTTAACTATATATAATATAATAATCATTAAAATAACTCTTAAAACTAGTAATATAAGATTATCATATAGTCCATGTATTATATTTTACCTTGATCTAAATTCAATACTCTTTATCATAAGTAAGTTGAGAGCTTGATAAAATAATAATAATAATAATAATAATAATATAAATTTTCGATTTGAAGCATCCAAATGGTGTTTACAAAGAAAATGTATATCCCTAATCATTTTTTTCGATACAAAATTTGGATAATAAAATTCTCTTGAATTTTTATCAAACAACATTTTTTTTCTTTGATTAGTGTAGGTAATTGATTATTTATATATACAATAAATTCCATGTATCAGTGGTCACTAAAAAGAGTAGAAGACCACAATTATGTGGTCTTGTCAATGCGAGTAACTAATAATATCTTTCCTCGAATACCATCAGAGTATACTGTGCATGAATGATAGCTCAAATTATTAGAAGTAGGCCACAATCCACCATGTGGATGCATCAACGAATGGATTTGGATTTCCTGTGCACAATTTTTGGAGCATTTCTGCAGCCAATTGGTTTAGATTCCTGTACACAGACTTGCTTTAACAGCAACTATGCGTAGAGAGGATGGCGACTTGCTTTAGTTTAGTAGCTTTGAATTCAACCAGGCAAGAGTAGTACATGCACGAGCTGGCCAATCCATCCCAGCCGAAGAGACAAACACAGGCAAAAAAGGTGTGAGGGAATTGATGATGGAGGTGTGTCGGTGAAGGGTGGTGCCAATAGCGGTGGAGAAGCTGCTCTCCGCCTTATAAATGCACAGCTCGGGTTGCAACGGCTTTCTTGTGGGTTCGTCTGTAATGGAGAGATCTACTCAGGCTCTTTTCTTCCTGATCCTCCTCGTTTGCTGTGCTGCAATGGCAGCATCAGCCAAGGTTAAATCTCCCCCCCCTTCCTCTCTCTCTTTCTCTCCTTTTGTAGATTACACAGCAACGGCATCTGATGAAGGCTGCAATTTTGCCTATGCGTTTGACATGTATGTAGGATCTCCCAGCTGAGGAGTTCGGTGTGAGCTTGGCAGAAAAAGGGGTCGGTAAAATAGCAACTTAGTTGTCATTCCATATAATGTTTGCATTGTCGAAGGGAGTGAGAGATTCTGTGTATAAGGCCTAACTGGTGTCTTTTCACTTGGTTGGCAGCATAAACATAAGCATTCTGGGTTTTCTGAAGCAGGTATGGTTTTAGAAATGGCAGCTATGTTTCTGATCGTTCACTGTTCTTACAAACTGCTGCATCAGATGCAACATGTTTGATCCATTTATGAAGTGCTTGTACTTGCATTTGTTAGAACTGGCCTTAAATGTCCTGAGCTACTTTGATATTATGCCAACCCTGTCAGGTTAACATGAAACCTTCAATGGCAACTGGAGAACAGTTCCATTGTTTGATGGAGTATCTTCTCCTGTATTTTCATCAACCATCATGCATGATTCTATCACATCAACCAAAAGACAAATCTGTTCATAAGCCAGTAAAAATACTCTTTAACAAGTATCGGTAAATGGATAATTAACTTCGTGTATTGCTACTAATGCACCCTGCACTTATCTGTCGCTGATTTCTCATCAGCCTCTCCTTCTCCTTGCTACACTAGTGATAGTGGTCAACTCCTTTAAGTTCTTCCAACTCAACAACTAATAATTTTGACATAAAGATAGAGGAAACTTGCATCTGCTACAAATCTGTGGTGACAGAGATAGATCCAGTCTTGGTAAGCAAATTGACTAGAGAGAAAGTTAATAGGAATTGGAAAGCTACAAGTACATCAACAATAGATGCCTCCTTGCCATCACATCTTTTTGGTCAACGCTAAATAAGAGTGTTCTGCACATCAACAGCATATATCTCCTTGCTTGGCTGACTTAATCTAATCCGATGACAATATTTTTGTGAAGTTCTTATAGAAATATAGAGAGGAAAAATATTTGTTCTGTTGCAACTTACATTAGCCATAAGCTCTACCAGGAAAAGAAAATTAAATCTATTAATGCTTGTAATTAGTGATGTTTGCCAGATTGGCGATCTCTCATTTACTCATCCTTGGATATGATTTTGCAGAGTGCCCAGGTGCCTGTCAATACAGATGCTCCAAGACTGCCTACAAGAAGCCCTGCTTGTTCTTCTGCCAGAAGTGCTGCTTCAAGTGCAGGTGTGTTCCTCCAGGAACCTATGCACACAAGGAGGTTTGCCCATGCTACAATAACTGGAAGACCAAGAGAGGAGGTCCCAAGTGCCCATGAGCTCCTCTGCTTGAAGATTTCAGACTTCTTCTCTAAATATATTATGATTATTGAAGTAGACAAGCTTATTTCTACCAATGTATGTCCTTAATTGTGTGACAGCATCAGTAACATAATTGTTCTAAGCCCTGATACTAGGCTGCTGGTGCAACTCTAATGAGATTAGATCTTCAAATCTGTGGCTGCCATTTGTATTGGTTTAATATTGTCACCATCTGAAGATATCTGATGCATTTAAGTTCTATGTTCAGTTCATTCAAGTCTTCTTCCGTTTCGGTATAAGATCAAATCAGGAGCACATTGCACACGCAATCACCAAGTATGAACTTGTTACAGGCTACTGTAATTTGTCATCTTTTGGTAAGAAAGAGAGAAAGGAACTGCAAAAACACAGAGAACCACAAAGCATAGATACACATAACCCCCAGCAAGAAAGCAAAGAAGTCAATTGATGGCACCAGATTGTTGCACTCAAAGTTTCTATAGAATTTTTTCTAGCATAATTATCTCTTTTTTCAGCTAATGTATTGTTGAGTTCCACACTTGGAATATCTATAAGAGAAGTACACAAGTGATTTTGCCAGACATACTAAACATACCTGCATTGTTATTATCTACAACTTGATTCAGAAGGAAAACCTTGCCTTGAGATCTTGGCGCTCTCTTCAATCAAGTTACCACCATAGTTGAAACTCTTCTTCCTCCTGTGCAGGGCTTTGGTCCATGAAATCTGTAGCTTGACGACCTCCAATTGATGCAAGTGTCCATTGAAAATGACTGAGATTCATTGAACCGCTCTGCTCAAAAGGATTCATAGGATTTTGCTGAATCATGGTTGAAGTAGAAGCTGAATTGTTCATATTGGCCTCCATCTGCGTCGGAGACCGCAAATGATACAGATCTTGGTTGTTGATGTCAACATTGGCATCATAAAAGTTGCAGAGATAATCCATGGATGTCGCACCACCAACTGCAATTCCACCTCCATTTACGTCACACGAAACAACAGCAGCAGCTCCACCTTCGTTCGTTCTCAGATCGTTGTCGTCGACAATCTGAGCCGTTCCTTCGCGATGCAGACAGCTGAACTGGTGGCGAATCCTCGAATTCTGATCGGGGAACCCATAGCGGTAATCGTGGTGCAGACACTGAGGGAAATCGCATGTAAAGATTCGCTGCGCCATGCTTGGCTCATCTTCTGACACCCTCTTGCGGGTGACATCCACCGCCATCTGCTCATCATGTGGAGAACCAACCACAACCTCTTCCCTGACAGGGCTCGAGTGTGCATCGATCACAATCTTGTGAACTGCTGGGGCATCAATGGGTGCAGTGGCATGCAGTCGTTTCTCTTGATCGAGCACTGCGTTCCAAAGCAAGCTCTCCTTTGCAGTCATCTTTTCTTGAAGGCACTTGGAGTATCTTATGATCCTCCTCATCTTATCGAAATTAGGCGCCATGTGCTTGATGACCGCAATGAGCGCACACGACTTCCATGCTTTCCTCAGGTCATGCGGCTTCCGGTACGGCGGCGGCTCGAGGTCCTCCGGGAATCCCATCTCCGGCCACCAGTCCTCTCTTCCGGAAGGCCACCACGTTGGTGGAATGCCAAGCTCAAGCGGGTACTTTCTCTGAGGAGGATCGCAGTACCGTATCAGTGAAGAAAGCAGAGAGCCCAGCGTTGTATCCTGCAGCTCCAGCAGCGTTTTGTGAACCGAAGTCAGGGAGCTGCTTTCTGCGCTCGACGAAGCAATCGAGTTTTCGATCTGATGCTTCTGCAAGGCCAACGGGCCGTTCTTGTCGAACTGCACTTTGTCCTGCCACCAGTCTTTCAAGCCACTGGAGGCGCCGGTTAACAGCTTCCCCTTCTCCAGGACGAGGCCGTAAACGAATCCTTGGACGTTGCAGGCATCCGTGAGCCTGCTCATGTGCCGCAGAATCTCCTCCTGCACTTGCGAAATCTTCACCTGCTGCTCCTGGCCGTCAAGTCGCTTGGCTGCGTCCATGGACCGACTCCTGCCATATCTCCTCTTCTTCACGCGTTTCAGACGTGCCTTTAGGCTCCCCATCAGCGCCTTGACCTGCTCCTCGTTGAGCTTGTCGATGCTCCCAATTAATTCTTCTGAAACCAGTCCTCCTTGTTGACTCGAGGAACATCCAGCTTCATCTTCAGTAGGTGAAGGGACGGCAATTGAGACTGCATTCACATCTTGCCACTCCGGCGGCATGCATGGCATTTTGCCACTCGGGCGGCGTTCCATGGTTCACAACTTGGAACCCAACAGCTTGATGAGGGTTTGATGATGGAGGCTGACAGAATTTAGACGAAAGCGGTGTCGCCCTGTAATGCATCAACACTGACCGTGTGAGAAGAGAAGAGTAATGCATTCCCTCCTTCTCCTCCGCATGCAAATGACTAAGAGATTGTTGAGACTAAAGGAAAGACCATACTGCTACATTTGTAGACTGACTTGTGTTCATGATTAGCAAGTCAATGGAAAAGCTTTAGAAATATTCAAACTATAAATAAGGATTTTAATATTTTTATATTAATCAAGAATGTTATTATCAATAGATCTCAACGACGATAAAAAATATATATAACTGATCTGAAATAGTAATTACAAAAAAAATGAAAAGCGACACGAACAAAGAATTACTTTGGCTAACAAAAAAACATGTTAGGCATAAACAATCCAAATTTTTTTCTAATGAACAAAAACCATTTCTTATTCACTACAAAATTGAATCGAGGAAAAGAAATAATATTATAAATAGAAAAGTAGAGAAATTTAAGAGTGTCCTTCGATGGGGCAAATATTTTTGGAGAATAAATATTTTAGATCAGCGATGAAAATTCATGAGTGGCTGGAGATATTCATGCATGCTGAACCATTTAACGATCAGGAGTTGCAAACATTAAATGATCGGTGGATCAAAGGAATGGATTGAAATGCCAACAAAATGAATGCTGGAGAGCCATGCACTGTGATCATCATCAAACAGCAGTGTTCAAGCAAAAACACACATGGGATTCTTACACAGTAGCAAAAGCAACCTATGAGAACAGACAGATCAAAGAGAACGAAGTGTGGGGAAGGCAGACACCTCAATGCTTCACGTTGGCATGCTGCTTCCCATTCGTGAATTTATTTAGACGATATATCTTTGTAAATATTAAGATATTTATTGAACTATAACATGTTTTCATGATGCCTAAGTAGAATAATCATATTAAACTATCCTGAATTATGTACTTAATCTTAACCCTCCTTCCATTAGAATCAATAAGGAAATCGGCAGAGTTGTTTTAACCCATTAGTCATTAATATTAATCATAATATCTTTAATCCTCCTTGACCTTGAATCAAATGCAACTAGATTTTCCATACTGGATTTCCATTACTGCACATAAGATGATGCAAATATGGCAAATAGAAGCAAGTAATTAATGATACATAGTTGTCCAGTTTGCATTTGGAAAATAGTACATATTTGTTAAGATTGATTTCTTTTGCAATTATTTATTATCTTCAATGGTGATCTTTTTATAATTTTCCATAAAAGAAATCAATATGAAATTTATATATTAGTGTAATGGGCATAAGATGGATAATTTAAATTCCTGAATAATCTTTTTGGTTTAAATAATAAAATTAGAAAGAATAAATTAATAATTTTCCTAATTATCCAAAATGGCTTTAAAAGGCAAGAAGCTTCATGCAAAATTAACTAAACTAATTTTTTAAAGATATGGCACAAAAGCTGCGAGCAATAAAATCCATATCGTATATAAAAGGAAAAACTCTGAATTCTTTTTCCATTTTTTTAATATAAGGCTTTAAAAATGACCGAATGTACTCATTTAAAAATGATAAAATAAAATAAAATATTAGGATGTAAATTTTTGAAGATAATTATTTACAAGCTAATTATCATCGGTCATCGTTATCATTATTATTATCACTATCATCTCGATCTAAACTATCATAAATAACTATTTATTTCAAATCCCAAGGTGACAAATTATTTGCTTTAAAATGATAGACAGATGCCAAATTTTATTTAGCTTTTGGAAATAAATAATGGATACTTTATTTTTTTCACTTTTTTTATTAAAATATTTATGATATTTCACTGTTAGTTTTAATATAATATTTAGATGTCGATCATTTTTATGTGAGTTGAAAAATAATTAATTTTGTATTTCCCTAAACATGGATAGGACTCTCATTAAAAAAAAAAAAAGGAAGGATTTGAAGGGATTGGGTGTAGCGGCTAGTGAAGGAGAAGAGGCTCCTCGATGAGGCTAATTATATATTACCCCTGTAGTTAGTTGTCTTTAGTATATTAATCTCTATACTTTAAAAAGTATTGATATATCTATAGTTACGAAATTAAAATAGTTAGATCCATTTACCATAACAACATAAATTTTATTGACGAAAATATGAAAACAAAAGGTAAAAAGATAATTTTAATATTCGATAGCGGATGGTGTCACTGGCATCGGTGGTGGCAGATGGTGACGCTACTGATGTCAATGCCGACATAGTTGCTTAGCCACCTTCTATGAAAATAAGGTTCGCTCTTATTACGACGCTACCCACCTCCACGAGGAGCACACTATCAATCTCATTGTCACTCGCGTCATGTCGCTCTGCATCTGCGTCGATGTTGACGCAGTTGTTGAGCGGTAACTGCATTGATATCAATGTAGATGGTGGTAACCGCCATGATGTCCATGCGAAGATGGTGGTCGCCTCGTCGCTGTTCCATCGGGTGAATCCTAATCTTGACCTCTCCTCCTTTGCATCTGTGTCAACGCAAATACCGAGCGATCGTTACATTGGACATCGTACTTGAAGATAATGGAGGACGTGGCCACTAGCCTCCTCTATCTCCACTAATGCAACCTGCTAACTGTGCACGGCAACCTCAAGCCCTCCAACATCCTGCTTGGCCCAGACTTCAAGTCATGCCTCGCCGACTATGCTCTCATCCCATCCCTCCTCCTCCTCCTCCTCCTCCCCCAGCCTCACCCCATGACCTCACTACCTCCTCCTCCTCTATGCATCCTCCTCTCTATTCTACTGCATGCCCGAGTCCCACCTTCCTAAGCCCTCTTTCACCCCCCCTCTCCGACATTTATAACTTCGACATCCTCATCCTAGAGCTCCTCATCGGGAAGACCCTCTTCTAGGATCTGGTGGAGCCAGCACCAAACATCCCCTGACGGGTCAGCTTCGTGTGGGAGGAGGAGGAGCATAACTTACTAAGGAAGCATGGATTAGAGGGTGGTGACTACTCGGCATCCATGTCGACACCGACACAGATACAAAGGGAAAGGGGTCAAGATTAGGATCCACTCGATGGGTCAGTGGAGAGATAGCTACCTTTTTCGTCATAGACATCATGGTTGCCACCATCATTTGTGCCAATGTCTATGCAGTTGCTGCTTGACAATTGTATCAACATCGATGCAGATGCAAAGTGACACAGGACAGGCGACGATGAGGTCGATGGTGTACTTCTTGTGGAGGCAAGTGGCATCACAATAGGAGTAGACCTTATTGTTATTAGAGGTAGCTAGGCAACTGCATTGGTGTCGACTCTAGCAGCATCGTCATTTGCCACTGATACCATTCACCATTGAATATTAAAATTATCTTTTTACCTTTTATTTTTATATTTTCGTTGATGAAACTAATGTCGTTAGGATAAATAGACCTAGATATTTCACTTTCGTAACTATAGGGATACCAATGTAACTTTTTAAAATATAGAAACCAGGATGCTAAAGACAAACTAACTATATGGGATAATATGCAATTAGCCCTCCTCAATGTGATAAATTAAACATTAATTACTCTTTGATTTTATTGAAGCATAGGACAAAGAGTAATGGAGGATGTGATTTGTGTCAAATGCTCGAAGGTTCTCGACGGAAATTGTGTTGTCATTTAAACATTAGAGCTGTTATTATCCAACTTGATAAGTAAGTAATAAATTAACTTAATGAGATAATCACTACGAAATTAAGAATTAGTATAACAGTAATGATGCTCCTTTATGACCTAAAAGATTAGAGCCTAAGTACCTAAGTAATAAAAACAATCTCTTTAAGTTTTGGCATTGTATATATCCTTCCTTCACTTCTAACGAAAAATTAAAATAGAGCATTATAGTAGTCATACACAAACAACTTTCATAGCATAATCATATATGATTAGCCTAGACCTAATCCATGAAAATTTACACTAAAATAGAATAATCTACTCGAGAATTTAACATATACAACTTCCTTATCCAACCTAACGATTTACATAGGATGGTATAGGACAATTGAGAAAGGCATATATAATATTAAAAAAAAACCAAAGTGGAGGGAGGAGGTGAGAAAAATGATTTGCATGTATCTTAATATTTATAATGAAAGAAAAAGGTGTTATAAAATCAATATTTACCTATTACGTGAAGAGAGGGATGCCTTGAACTGTTCTTCGAACTACGTTAAGATGTGAAGTTAAGCTATTAGTCCCTTTAGCAAATTAGCTTCAACATTCGTGACCTCATACTGCCCACAAGTTATTTGGAATAAAAAAGTATTTATTCCTAGGCTAATGGCACATTACAATCTTCTGGCTCTTTATAGACCCGAAGGACAAGAAGAAAAGGAAAAAAAAAAAGAAAGAAATTATAATTATAACAAGTCTAATCAAATAAAGTATATTCCGTGTTCATTGAAGAAGATAAAATTCCATATTTACTTAGTCAAATATCTTCCATTTTGTGTTTGATAGTATTCCTTTTTTTTTTTTGTAGGTGGATAATTCTTTTCCTATGTTTCTTTATTTACTTTCTTTTTCCTTGGTGATAGTCAATCTAGGAAATTAAAGTGGAAATAGAGGATGTTGCTATGTGTCAACCCAAATATGTTAGTCCAATGGGAATTAGAATTCATCACTAATAGAGAGGTATTCAAATTACCTTTCTTCTTTACATACCTAGTATGGATTTGACAAGTACCTTGATTTCCATTAGGGATTAGAGAAATAATTAGTATCCTCTCTCTCAATAGGATAACCCTACAGTTAGTACTAAAGATAATAAGTTTTTTTATTTTTATTTTACAAAGGATAAGTAACGAGGATGAGATTTGAGTTGACGACTTTGCAATAAACAATTAAGGGTTTTACCAACTTAAGATAACCAACATCTTCATACTATCTCTTTTTAGGAACCAATTGAAGAGAGAAAAGATGTATCAACTTAGTCACCTAAAGATCCTACAGAGAGTCCATGTAAAGGGCAAAGGATCGTCGGAGCTGAAGGAAGAAGTGAATCTGACCTAAAGAAGTGAATATGCCCTAAAGACAACAAGTTGATACTATGTGCTACCACCTTAGGCTTGCTAGATAAAAACAAGCAATAACACTTGTCATGAGGTATGTAATTGCTAATTGCATTACTCAGAGAAGATAGATCATAAGTTTCAATGTCTAAGAATAATTTAAAGGATAATTTGGGCACAAGGAGTTAGTAACGAAATAATCAGTCAAACATGAAAGATGGCATGACTAACATAAAGTGACTAACTATATATGAGGTGGCCAAGTTGATGGTATGGTAGACTTGAATGGTTGTCTCGGAAGTGCGATCAATTTGATAGCATGGTTGATATAAACGATCAACTTGGAGGTGTCACCATCTTGAAGATGTGGCTTACTTGGATGCACAATACTCTTGATGGCAAAATCGACTTAGAGGCACTACTGACTTGATGGTGTGGTCAACTTGAAGGGATACCGGATTGGAGGTGTGGCCTACTTGAAAGCATGAAAATCTAAGATGCACTACCGACTTGGAGGCACGGCTAGCTTGGCAACTCAGTTGACTAGATGTTGGAGCTATCTTGGAGGCATAGTAGGCTTGGAGGCATGGTTGGCTTGGAGGTATTACCTTCTTGGAAGCATGACTGAGTTAATGATGTGATCAACTTAGAGGCACCATTGATCGACTTGGAGGTGTGATCATCATAAGTGCACAGTGTGGCCCTCTTAGAGGCACGATCTTCCTGGAGGTGCAATATAACTATGTTGTGTGCTCGGCTGAGTGGCACAACCATTTGATAGTGTGATAACCTGGTGGTACGATGGGCTTGGAGGTGGTCATTCTGATCATGCAGCAGTCTGGTGCAACCATCTTGTCAACGTGGGAAACTTGGAGGCACGTCTATAAGCAGCTAACATGGAGGGTGGTTTATCTTGATGAAGCTACCAATTTGGATAGCAGTCATCTTGAGAGGAATGATCAACTAGGCAAAACAACAAATTTAGGGTTGCTCTTGACTTAATGAAGCAATCGACATGGATGGTGGTGAAGTTGATCATGCCACTAACTACGAAGCAAAGGATGAGAAAATAACCCAAGTTCAACTCATGTGGCTGGCCTTCCTGAAGAAGAACCTAGAGTGAGGTGCAGCTTTCCATTGAGGAGGAAACCCACAAAGTAATCGATCGTTAGCCAAGCAGGTGCACGAAGAACCTAGTGGCTGACGTTTGAGAAGCATGCAAAGCAATCAACTTCATCTAGAGGTCAAGATGATTGCCTCAACTTTGAAGTAGTGTAGGATGTTGTGGCCAAGCTCCTTATGGATCACATGGTCACTGTGCCAATCGAGGAGTTCGATGACATGGTTCCTTGCACTCCCTGTGGCATATATTTTTGGAAAGCAAGTGATTCACAATGCCATCATGACTACCATTAGAGAGTTGCCCCTATTTTCCATTTGAGATCGAGGGTGGATTTTAACTATATTGACCTCGATCTTTTTCACGTAATATGGGTCTCTTTTCAAATTGGACTTCACAACTTGTTTGCGTATAGAGATAAGGGTATGACTTGAGATAGAGTTGCTCATATGTTTATGTTGACTTCTTCCATAGCGAGATTGGCATTAGGCAGCATTGGTAGTATCTCTCGTATCACTCTTTAGTTCATCTCAATCGCTTGGCTTGTGGGGAACTTTAAGGACATGTGATATATTGAGACCACTACAGAAAACTAGTTCGAGATGATATTGACCATAAAAAATTTTAACCTTATAGTCTTCAAGCATGAGGGCTCGTCACACTAAAAGGGGAGACAATATTACTAGTGAATATGATTAGATTAGAGGGGAGTTCATAGCGAGCATATCCTTGGTACTAATGCTCATTTTTACCGAAGGTGCCAAAATAAATATTATTGATAGAGCTACTGGGCTACTTGTGTTGACCATCACTCATTTTACTTAAGCATTGAGGGTGCAAATAAACATAACTACTGCATCAAGAAAATCATCTATCAATTTTTTTATTGGAAGGGTATGAAAAAACTATCAAGAAATTTACCGTAGAATGTGATGTTTGCTAGCGCCACAAAGGTGAGACAGTTGTTGCCTCTGGTTTACTTCAACCTCTTTTTATTCTTAATGATGCTTGGACTAATATATCTATGGATTTTATCGATGAACTTCCACTATCTCAAGAAAAAATCATCATCTTTGTGGTTATGAATTGCTTTACAAAACATGCTCTTTTTTATGCTATACGATATCCTTATGCTATTATAAGCGTTACTAGCATTTATGTTGAGAATATAGTAAAGTTGCATGGAATTCCATGTTTCATTGTTAGTGATAGCGATAAAGTTTTTACTAGCATCTTTCGCTTCTAGGGTACATAATTGAATATGCGTACTGTTTATCATCCGCAAACAGATGTAGACTGAAATAGTGAACAGATATCTAAAAACCTGAAGTAGTGAACATATATCTAAAAAACTATCTTAGATACTTTAATAGTAATAAACGAAAGGAGTAGATGAAATGACTTTCTTGGAATAATAGTGGTATAATACCATTTATCACTCTTCTACTAAATAAGCTTATTCTCATTATAATTATCAATATAAATAAAATCTGATGAATTTTCTAAAAATACCTTTTTTATGTTTCTTTCATGAATTGGTAACTGAGAGTGGGGTTTTAGTTGTATCTTACTAATCTTATGGCATAATTCCGAATGCATATTTTTTACTATTTTTAATTTAGAAAATTAAAAAAGATATCTCATTCATTAGAACTCATGATCTGATCTTTTGACTATGTACGATGCATCATAATTATTGAGAATCTCTTCCAAAACTAATGAACAACTAAAGCATATTCTTTTATAAAACTCATGCAGTTTTATTTTATAATTTTAATATTTTTTAATTCTCCAATTTAATCCTACATAAGAGGTGAACAAAATTTAAATTAGCTTGTAGATCATCAAGTCGAATCATACCAATCAATATTAGAGCTAATATAGCTGAATAAGAAATAGCTACTCGCATGTAAAAATTTGAAATCACCATAAAGCAATGTCACATATGCATTATGCTAAAGTCTAATTCTAAATTATGCATAATAAAAAGAAGTGTAAAACCTCAATTTAGTCACAAATGAAAGTGACTAAAATCAATTTAGTCACACATCAAAAGTGTGAAATATTTAAATAAACTTATAATAGTGACTTATAATAGTGTGATGATTATAATATTGTTAATTTAGATTTAAATATTTTAGACCAACGATTAAGACTCATTTAACTTGTTCTTTAAGAATGTAAGATTTCAAATGTTTCAGGAATGTGGCTACTAATGTACCCATATTTTAGGGAAACTTGATGGGCCTCTTATTGCCTATTTATAAATCTCTTTGTTTGCATGCAAGGATACAATTAATAAAATATAATTCTGTTCTTTCTTTTTTTTACTATTCTATTTATTTTGTTTTCTACAGTTGGGGTAAGATTGTGATTTTATTTCAACCCTTTGTGCACACAAATAAATTATTTCTGATTGTATCTTGGCTCAGTATTATCAATAAAAAATTTAGATGAAAAACTAAAATATTCTTTGAATTCCTACCTTCAATTATATATATATATATATATATATATATATATATATATATATATATCGGACTTAATTGATTTTGTTTAAGTCATGTGATACATTTGCATATTTGTCCCCTCCCTGAAATCTTTATAATCAAATAAGAATATACAAAAACTAAAAGAATATTCAAATAAAAATAAAATATTTAATTCAAAATTTCATAAGTAGACATTTTAACAAACACTTAATGGATAATACAAAATATCAAACATTCAAAATAGTCTATCATTACCGAAAATCTTCATTGAAGAAGTGCTTGCATGATATTGTTATAGAACATAACAATGATTCAATCCTAGACAATACTCCAAAAGTCCATTCAATTATATATCAATCGGAAATTCAATAAATTAATCACAAGATGCAATATCATGTAACACAAAGCCCTACCAATTCTCTTAACAGACTGTACGTAGTTTAATCAAACTAATTATGCAACATGAATAAAACTTGCATTCTCCACACGAAAGGAATGTCCAAATTTTTATGAGACAATTTAACACTCGACACAGAGGACCACATATCCATATCAACAAACAAAGTTCCATATACCATCTATAACGACCAGCATACATTGATATTTACCTGTCCAACAGCCAACTGGAATAAGAACTGAATGATTTCACTCTCCAAATTTTTATTATTTTTGACTGTAGCAATGTATAATCTTTTTTTCATTTCGCATTGGCACCGTCGTCACCAGCTTCACTTCCATATCATCGCCGTTGCCATCACTTCGTCAATGGTCTCCTGTTATTCACAAATAATAATACCTTCTTTATCTTCCTCATCCGTCACCTTCCCCTCCGCCTCCTCTTCCTCTAGCTCCACCAATAATCTTTTTCCCTCTCCTCTTATTCTTCGCCTTTCCTCTCCTCTCCTAATATGTCAATTCATATTTGTATTATACTGATCTGACCGTCGACCAAGACTTTAAACCTTGTCAACACTAGAACATAACCAAAACCTATTACCTTCCTGATAATCTTGTAATACAATCATAACTGTTCATTAATCTCATTCATCTCCTCTCACAGCTATGAGCATTCTGTGGGTAATCATATGCATTAGTTTGACTAAACATCACAATGTTAGTTATCATGACCAATAGTTTGCCTAAACATCTCAATTTCCCCAAACCATGTGCTTAAACCTAATGCATTTAGGTGAAATCTCACAACACAGCATTATGTACTAAAGTACATAGACTCCCAAATTCCATCCATCTGGATATAACTAATATCCAAGTATTCTCACAAGGCATTCAAAAAGCTACCTTCCATTTCATCACAGAGATCATAGTATAGATTCTATAAAAGCTACAAGCATGGGAAGTAGGACTGTAAACAAATCGAATACATTGGTTCCTTGGCCTGAATGAACAGAGGAATGTTACAGCACAGCTTGAGCTCAGTATAGTTAGCGAGTGCAGTGTTTGTACATAGCTTGAGAATGAACAAGCTAACTAAGCTTGTATGTGTTTGGCAGGATCACAAGGCATTGAAAGGAAAAAAGATTCATTGAAACAAAAAAAATCCAAACATTAGAAGGAATCTAATCCATACAACAAGATTTAGCAAAACAGTAAAAGATCCATAATTTCGAGCATATATTCATATAGAGAGGAGTGACACATGGAACAAAGAATTGAAGTGCCAACAAGGGGGTGCAAGAAATGGGAGCTCTATGAAGATGGTGTGTGGTGTGTGATAATGATGATGGGGTGCGGTGCTCAATCTTGGTGAAAGCAGTGTAGGGATGGAGTCCTGCAATTCCCTGATTGTTAGCAAACTACTGCTCAAATCAGCAAAGATCATAGAAAGAATAGGAAAGAGAACTTAAGCATTTTATGAGGGCCTTGGGTGATCAATGATCATTAGATTAAATCAATCAGATAAAAAGAATGCCTTTTATGTGGCCTCAAATAGCTGTTTCCCTTCAAATCTAATGGTTCATATTGTTTAGAATATATTATATTACTTGTACTATAAAACTTATAAGCCATGCCTTTATCAAGTCATTCACGATCAAACATGATCAAACAATATCATGCCTGTATTCGGCTTATATCGACAATTGACATGTTTTACCTGATTCAGAACCTCAACATTCTCATGCTCGAGCAAAGCTCAGCTAATCAATTACATCAAACGAACCATAATCAAAAGCCATGACTACATCTCTCCTTGAACATCAGTGAGATATCAAGCAAAGACACCAAAATTCTTCCCCAAGCTGACTTAATGAAAAATTCAATCCCCTTAAAAGATATGTTAAACTTGTGAGATCTCATGAAAGAATAGGCTATTTCACTTCAGTTTGTGGTTTGACATCAGAAAGAGCATCAATATAACATCAGCTACGGAACAAATTAAGGGGGGAAAAACTCCGTAAGCTAATTTTAATAAGTAGATCAGACAAAAATAACAAATACATTTTTCAGACACTATACTTGTCAAATGTAAAAATCAAAACGAAAATTATAGAATAAACTCATAAAAGCGACAAAAAAAGACAGACTCTTAAGGAGACACGGATTATGTAACGAAGCCAGAATAGGACGGTGAGGAGCAGCTTGATGAAATAGAAATCCAAGTTCTTGGTAGTCTAAAATGCCTTGGGGAAAAAATAGAAATCAAAGTCTCCCAAAACCTAAAGGAGAATACAAGAGCTATTACTAATAATGTCAAACTATTTGCTGTCCGATCTATAGGAGAAATCAAGTCCGATGGCCAACTCGAACATGAAAAAAGAAACATTTACGTATGATGGCAACTTAATTTCTATACATGCTAACATATGTTAATAATCCATTATATATTCAACAATGTCATGATAGTTATCGATCCTGCAATTAATGGAGCAGTTCAGCAAAACCTTTTACATTATTGAACCATTTGCACATAATTTATAATTGATAGCATCATGAGATGTTTTTGTTCTGAATTATTCTACCAAATTCACCTCATTATTCATTATTCATTGAAATAAATCACACCAATCTTAAGCATTCCTACAGTACAAACAACTTGGCTTAGTGAAAACACTTTCCCTGATCTCTCTTTCTAGATTTTCTCTGAGCAATTCGATGTTTCCCCTTCCTTTGCAAACAAAAGGAAAAGAAGACCGTCAGCAATAAGCCAAGAATCACTTACTTGATGCACTCTGCGAATTTGTGCTTCCAACCTCTGCAACCGCTAGAACACCACTATCAATCGATCTCTTCTTCTCTTCTCCCTTATCCGCCTCTACCTTCTGTGCACCAGTCAGCCTTGCGAGCATCACAAATGACATCCCACCCAACACATTGTTCAAGCACCTCAAAACCAACACGGACGACTTAAAACCAGCCGGAGGCAACACGTTCTCCATCACGAACTCCATGCCATTCAACGTTTGGTAACGCAAGTTGCTGCTCAAACCCATGTGCAAGGCCCAGGTACAGGCATTGAGCATCGTGGGAGGGGGCTTGTTGGGAACTTCAAACTCCGGATCCATCCTCTTCCTCAAAGCAATCAATCCATTTGAGATGGCCGTCCCCACAAGCCCTGCAGCAAACCCTACAGTGGCGAAGGTGACGCCTTTGTAGACCAGGGTGCCAAGCCGGGAGAAGAGCGAGTAGGAGCCGGGCTCAAACATATGGCCGGTGGGACAGGACGCGAATATTCCAGGGAGGGCAGAGGAAGCGGAGGCCGAGGCAGAAGTGGGGGCGAGGAGGTACATGAGGACGAAGTTGAGGATGGATCCAACGACGAGGGTAGAGAAGACGAAGTCGAGCTCGTTGAGGCCAAAGTTGGGGCGGGAGGCCATGTCGCCGAGGACGCAGGCGCTCACGCCAACGAGCTCCTCCATGAGGACCTTGAAGGGGAACTGCGGGTCGGCTGAGACCCTAGCTCGCCAACCCTCGAGGAAGACGCCAAGGGGCCCGGAACCACCAGAGGGCTCCTCGCCGTGGTGATGGTCGCCGGGAGTCCCATCGGAGCCCCATCCACCGCCACCGCCGCCGCCGCCGAAGTGAATGTCGTCGCCAGCGCCGCCACCAGGGGAGGGAAGATCGGAGGAGGAGAGGGAGCGAGGGAGGTTAGGGTTTGTGCGTTTGAGACGGAGGAGGGAGCATAAAGTAGTGGATTTCTCCGCGGCGGTGGCGCGGTAGGAGGAGGGGATGACGCGGAGGATGTAGCCATGGTGTTTCCCGGATAGGTCTGTTGCGGGGTTATGGAGCAGCGCGTAGCGGAGTGGGGCGGCCATGGCGATTTGGGCGTGTGCGCGCGCGCGAGACCGAGAGCGAGAGAGAGAGAAAGAGAGACAGGGAGAGAGGCGAAAGGGATATCTACAAACACAAAAGGAGCACAAGTGAGGAGGTTGCGGGGGTTATGAATACGTAACCAATGAAGAATGGTGGTGGAGATCCAAAATAGATTTGGTTGCGCAGCAAGGATATTGAAGAATATATTTTGTTATGGGTGTGCTACAAAATGGTCAAAATTGACGCAGTCATAGGCAAATATTAGATGTTGGAAGGCAGATGGCAAGTGTTGGATTCCTTCTTGTCCACATGCCTCTCTTGTTTTATCATCTCTACCTTAAGCTTGGCAGCCATTAGATTACTGTTGGCATCTTAGTGGTGATTATTTGGTTATTAAGAGATCTAATTGCCTTTTTTTTTAATAAATGTCTTTAATGGTATATATAATGTGATATAAAATCTAATAAATGTGCTCCAACTCAAATAGTTCTCTCCCCCTTTTTCCCTTGGCTTACCCATATGACCCAACTAATTACAACCCCTACCAAGTTTGAATGATAACATACAGTCCAACTCAAATACTTGGCTGATCTGAACCAAGAATTGTAGCTTAATTACAGCCCCTACCAAGTTTGAATGATAACAACTGAAATAAACACATTCATTTCCTCTATAATCCAAAATATATACCAACAAGCACAAATATATAATGACTGTCTGAACTAGATACCAAAGCTGTCGCAATTTATGGTGACTATCAGAGAATGACATATGAACATGACAACAACTGAAGTCAGTATAAAACAATCACCAACATGGCACCAATATGCATAAACACAGTAATGTCAGCACAGCAGCTTCGGTTCCTATGTATCCTATAGATACAGAAATTACTTTATTCTACTGGTCCTTGTTCAAGGATGCTGGACCTTTGCACTTGTAGACTGGCAGCTTTTCTGATCATGAAGATAACAGTGAAGAAAACTAACAAGGAAGAAAATGTAAGGGGAAAAAAAAAGAGAAATAAAAGGTTAACAGGACCCACAGAGGTGGGTTCATCATCCATTGGAAAAGGAAACAAAAAATTCTTGTAGGGGAATACAACAGATTCAAACATTTTCACTAACCGGACTTTGATGTGTCCATCACCGATGACTTTGTTCATTGAATCTTCCAAGATCAGTGCTCCAAATCTAGCTTTTCCTAGATCACTCTGACCTATTCCATCAATCTGCATTAATTGAAGCTGCTAATAATGTACATAAAAACTCTGGGTCATGTAGAACCCTCAGTTACTGTCGCTGGACAGTGGGAGCAGTCTGTGCTTGCCCATAGAACCCAATTCCTGGAGACTGGTAAAACCCCACTGTGATTGGCTGCTGTTGCTGATGTGGTGGTGGTGGTGGTGGTGGAAGTGGTGGTGGAATACCAGGTCGTGTCAACCCCAGAGATGGGTTGGAAGGTAGAGGTGGCGGAGGGGCCAGTGAACCACCAATGAACCCATAAGGTGTTACACTTATTGTTGCTCCACTTCCATGCGCATACTGCTGCATCGGTGGTGGAGGCAGTGGTGGGAGAGGCGGAGGTGGTGGTGTAATATTAGGTGGTGCCAGAGTACTCTGGGAGAATTGTTGCATACTTGCAGCTGAGGTTTGTGGAAGCACAAGAGGAACTGTCTGCTGTTGTTGTTGTGGCTGCTGCACCTGACTGAAGTAAGAAGTTTTGTCCATATCAGCCATGGACATTAGGTTCTCAAGCCTGGGCCTTTTCTCCAAAGGGAAATTTGGGCTATTGGAGACGACTCGGGAACTGAGACCATTGCTCATGGAAGCAGCTTCTTCTGCAGCTAAAGAGGATAGAATAGAGGTAAGAACCTGTGCTGAGGATGATGATGCAGCAAGCTTTGCTGCAACGGCAGCTGCTGCCTTCTTGTGATCGTCTTCGACACTGCTTAAGCTTCTGGCAATTGATGTTACAGGTTGGGCCGGTGCCAGTTGAGTGATGGATATTGGAGAAATTTTGGGTTCTGTAGCAGATGTCGCTTTTGATGCAAAGTTTCCGACAGGTAGTGTCGTGCCAGCAACAATTTCATTTGTGGTGGTGGCCAAACCAAGTCGTTGCCTCATGCTGCTAGTATTTTCGGTCTGATATTGAGCAATCTGCAAATTTTCAAACAAAAAGTCGAAAACCAATTTAAGTGAAAGAAAAATGAATTAGATCAAATCATCAAACACAACATTCATAAAACGGTCCTAGCTTAAAATGCAGGCACAATTGGCAATACATGATACTAGACTAAATTACAGCAGTGACTTCAATATCAACATGGTCATATCGTCAAAATCAGGGAATCATCAAACTCAGGAAACCGTCACATTCAAACCAACAAACCTGGAGAGCCTAGGTCCTAAAATGTGTAAGAATAAAGTCTTCACTTCAGAATATGCAGATAATAAAGCAAGGTGTTCTATAGTTCCATCATCAAGAAAGAAATATGCACACCATGAATCAGTAGCAAAATCAGTTAATTGCCTCATGGTGTCCAAGAATTTTCCTTTTGGCACAATTCTTTCAGAAGTATATTAATAAAACATAAGAAACTAATGCCTCCATTAAAGTAATTCTAACTTGATTCAGGAGCCACAATCAATTTTAATAAGTTAGAACCCAAACCAAGCCAAGTATTACAAAAAATTTCATGCACACAAACAGCTCAAGTCGTAAATCTTTTACCCATGCAGCTTTATTATTGAAGGGTTGAGTTCATGAAATTAACCTCAATTGACATGTATAAGTAAATTGGTTTTAACATGAACATGCAGACAATAGGTGTACCCTGGTTAAGCTTATACACTGTATGCCTGATATGACAAGAACAAAGCTGCAACTGTTCAAACGCAACAAAGTATTGCACATCATTCTTGCTCAGCATTGGATGGCACATGCAAATTGTAGCATGCTATTGACATTTATAATACAAAGCAATAATGACATGCTATAAGTCTTTCGAGATGGGTCAATTATAACACCACAAACTAAATCATTGATTACTGATGATATAGGTGTACACAACAGTGTAGCATAGCCGTCCACTTGTGAAGTATGCATATCTTTGGTGACAGGAAATTGACATCTTAATTCTTGTTTAACAAGTACACCTAGTGATGCAATGAGACACAGCAGGTTCAAAGTTTTACCCTGTTAAATTGATGCTTCCTTGTGCCCAAATAGGGGTCTCAAATTGAGGTGCATTTGGGGCCATTTGGATGATATTACTTCAATTGTTAACTATTCATTTTTCCTTTGGCACACTGTATTTTAATATTTTAACTATCTTTTCCACAGGAAATTCTTCTCTTTGATAGCTGACCTTTGTGCCTGTCTTGCACTTATTCTTGAATCTCACCTATTTCACTCATCAAATTTTTTCCGCAAACCAGAGTATCATTCCCAAACAGTGGTTTTACTGACTGAGCAAATCGCTTAACAAATCTGTGTGTGCACCTATAGTCCTTCACCAACATTTAATAGTAAACTGTGACTGTTAATAAATCTCTAGACAGTTTCTTGCTCAGATGCATGTCTTCATAAAAGCAACAAACGCTTTTGATCCAAGTTATTATGCTGACTTCCATCATATTCCTGTCTTCCATTTATTCATTATTTCACTATAGAGGTTAAGCTTGAACCTTCTACAATGACTAGCAAAGGCATGCAGTACTTCATTTCATGTTGCAACTTTCGAAACATATCAATAATGTAAATCTTTCAAGCTGATCTTCCATGTAAAATTTTTGATATCAGCTGTTGCTGGCACTTGGGCAAGAATCAGGGTCTTGCTACCCTTTGCATTTTCACTTTGCAGCCACCTAATACTTGCTAAAAGATTACCTTATGGACGACTTAAAAAGAAATAAATATCCAGAAAAGAAGGAAGTCAAGCAGTATAATTTTAGCTATATAAGCTAAGGTAGGGAGTTGCAACACTTTCTCCACTGATGATGTGTCTTAACATGTTTTCTTTTCCATTTCTCATTTGTCTTACAACAACTGTTGTTGATTATCATGTTTAAGACAAATGTTGTCAGCGATGACTACATTGTTCTTCCTCTTCCCAGGCATTAGTGATTTCCACCTACATGCCGGTGTCTGTCTCACCAGGTTATGTGCTCAGAGGTGACCCAAATTCAAGCCTCATTGTGGGGAGGAGCCAGAGGGCCAAATGGATGTTAGAAGCATAAGATCTGAGCCACCATGGCAAGGCCGCCCTCTTGAACCCCGAGATCAAGCACTAGGAATGCTCAAGCAACTTGTGTAGGACACCCTCACCAACGAGTTTAACCTTTTTGCCACTCGATCCAACAATGACAACCCTGGTTATCGAGGATGACTGAGACACCTTCACAAGAACCATTTTACCATGCCTCCTAGTTGCTGCTCCACTGTGCCACTGTCTCCCTTGGCACCTGCCTCAAAAAGTTCACCAAACATTTCGACATGGCCACTGCTCATGCTTTCCCTTCTTTGTGCCTTCTCCTTTTCTCCTCCATTGGCAGGATTGTCAACCATATCTCACCTCATCTCTTCACATGGCTGCAGATAAAGCTGATAATCTCAATTATTCCTCCCATGGCTGCTGCTAACTCCAGGCCCAGGGTCCCCAAAGCAAGCGCAAGGTAAGAGCCTACGCAGACATAGTAGACCAATGCAATCGACAAAAATAAAAATGTGAGGATTGTATGTAATGGCCATGTGACGATCATGCCTATTACGTGCCATTTTAATGGGAGTCGGTCTTCAATCTAGCAACTCATGCCAGTACAAAGACTTGGCGACTTCTACTATGCTGGCCAGCACAACCACAATACCATACTGTGCCAGTCAAGATATTACCGTGGGCACATCCCTAGTTTTAAACAATAATCCTTTGTTGGTATGCACCGGAAAGGGACAACTTGCATGCCATTGTGCTGGCTCCCAATCAATCAAAACATTTATATAGATGAACTGAAGTATCCAAGGCACACTTCATTCTTTGGTATCAATGGTAGCTATAAATTCATCCTAAAGCATATGATGAAGCATATTCTAGGAATCAATCTTACCAGGTCTACTACCCAGTTTTAATTATTGAAATCACATATATCAGCCGGTAAGAAATGAATTCCTCTTTTAGGTTTTTTGTCAATTGGAACAATTTTCTTCTCTCTGTACCACTGCTTCCTCCTCCACCAAGCCATGTAAGCACTCCTTGTAAGGGTCAACAGCACCTCCTCCATCTTCTCCACCTCCTGCTCCACCAATCCTCCATCTTCTCCATCTCCTCCTCTTCACTCCCTCTCTCTGGACCAGATAATTCTAATTGAGTGTTGATCATTGATCCATAATGAGCCATCATCCAATATCAACCATGGATCAAGATTTTAAACCTTGGTAACCACTAGAGAGATTACATATTGAGACCAAGAATGATGGATGTAGTGATATTAAATTTCAATGGACTATTTTATGGCATAAAAGATCATTACAACAAACTATCCCAAGTAGAAAACAAAATCGCAATCAAATGCAATTTAAGTATTAAAACTAGATAACATGAAATACAAAAAGTATATATTTGACCACAACTAGTGTTTAATAGACCACACTTTTCAAATCTATAAAAATTCCCAAAGACAGAGATTACCCATATTTTTGAATGTAGCAACAGCATAAGGAAATAGGAAGTAATTCACAGAATTTTTCTTTTTATGGAATTTTAAACAAAAGATGAAAATACTGTCAAGTTCAATTTCTCTAATAATGATATGATACAACTTATTCCATCAACACATCACAGATTCAAACTCGATTGTAAAGGACAAGAGTTATTACTTGTAAGTGGTTGTGGATGAGCTCCAGCTTCAATTCCTGGTTTATTTAATTCCAGTAAAAGTCAATTATAACACTCGGAGAGTCTAATATTAAGACCTATCTACTGAAATTCATGAGAAAAACACAACCTGCTCATTGAGAGCCTCCTTTAGCTGAGCAACCAGTGTAGCTCTAGCTGCGAAAGCAATTTCTAGTTGTTCAATGCATTGTTTAAGAATAGTTTCCTGCACCTGAAGGTTATCGATCATCGGTGATCCTTGTTGGTTACCTGATCATGAAACAAATAACAACATAAACACTTCATTGGGAGCATAACAAGAATATGACTGAATACAGCATTAGAACACAAAGCAACCAATCAGGCTTCATACACAGACCCTCCCTGGACCCTGCATTAACAGCACTAGCCACCCTTTTTTTAGTTCCAGATACGCCTGATGGTTACAATGACAGAAGCCGAAAATGTTCATACCCACTAAATAAAAAGATATCAATACCTCTTATTTAGGTTGGAGACCAGCACAACATGACAAATGCCGTGCCAACACAAGACAGCCAACAGGTAACATGAAAGGATTAAAGATAATATGGAAAAATTGAAACAAAACAATGTCTAGCTTTCCTTCATCCTTGGCCTCCATATCTCTCCAAAACTGGGAAGGAAGCACAGGCAGGCAGGACAAGCATTCCATGGCTTGAGGGATTGAAAAGTCGGAAGATCTAAACCACACATCGATCGGTTTATCAAAACAAATGCAGCAGAAGTGGTCAGAGTCATATTTAATAGCCACTAGCGTTTAAATGAATATGAAAACTGTAAATTGAAGCCACCAAGTGCACTAGAAACCCCATTGAAGACTAAAACCATGCTGATTTAGTGTTAGGTACCCAACACTTCAATCCAAACTGACACAACGGCTGATAACCCACTCACCCTTTAGCAAAAATCTGTCCAACCCATCCAAGGATGATTGTCCTATTGCTTTAAAATTTTGAAATATTTATCCCTTATAAATCTCTCTACTTCATACCTGCTTCTGTGTTCATAAAGCTATAGAAGGTTCACTAGGCTAATAAAGGTTAAACAGAAACAAATTCGAGTAACTGGTATGAAATGGTTGGTAGTTGCTTAAGTTATTTATAAAATATACCCACTATGTTAACCTTCGAGGGTGGACATTAGCCAACCATACATATGTTGCATAAGGGTTATAACAAATTACAATCCAGATATAAGAACAAAAATGGTTTTGAAGGTTTAGCAGAACAACCACAGCTCGTGACTAGAGAAAAGCAAGTCAGTGCTTGCTTTCAAGTTTTCAACTCGTCATCATAATGGTTTTGCATGTTGACAATATGATAATCACTTTTGGCAATAAGGAACTGAAGACTGAAAAAAAATTAATACATGAATTATGAAAGAATACATGATTTGAGGGCCGAAATTATCAAATCTAAAGAAAATATTAGTTTGTTTTCAAAAGAATACATGATGGATGTTAGTAAGAGTTCGTTGTGAAGACCAGTGAATACCTTAAGGAACCAAACATAGCACTTACTGCAAGTTGAGGCAACTTGCCACAATCCTGGTTCATATGGAAGACCGGACTGGAGATTTACATGACAACAGGGCCAGGCATGATGACCATAGTTTGTACATTTAGTAAGACTACTAATGCATTATTTCAGACCTGTTGTTGCAATGTAGTTGTCCATAGTCAAAGTCAGAATATTCTCTCCAGGAAAATTAACATACAAAACATCATCGTCTCAAATTTGAATATATGTGTAGCAAGAATCATAAAATCATGGCTGCATGCTAGTCTTTTCATGCACCACAAAACAATTGATCAATGTTTGAAGTACAAGTATTCATGTTTTCTTTCAACTGTACAACATTAAATAATCAATTAAGCTGTACCCAAAAATAAGATTTTGTCATCATATGCAATAACAACTCAACAGAATACTAGAAGGTAACAGATATGAATTCATAGAAAGCAAAACTTGTTACCACCAATGTTTCTATGGCTTTATAGTCGCTAAGAATATATATGTCAATCATGCAACTCACACAACTAAACATGCCATACAAGTAATGTTACAATGAGCATACAAAACACAACATTTGTAACTAAACATCCCATCAAAATTGTAACTATAGCCCCTCCAAGCATTTTAAAATACATAAAAATTTGCTATTAAGAACAAATATTACCTTGTGTACAGGAAACATCAACGTCCTTTTCCATCTTCTCCAGTACTTGAACAGAAATTTTGCAATTGCTTAAGGCAGTATCTTCATTGGAACGATCATCAAGCACGGACTGATATGCAGTCACTATCTTTTCAGGCATTTCTCCAAGAGCCAGTTTCTGGGTATTCACCAAACATCATGAAGGATATGCATAGAGAACTATTTAAATGGTTGACTCTGTAAGAAAGAAACAGTAAATAAACCAACACAGGAAAAAAAACATATCTACTTACTATTCTTACGAAATTAGCATCTTTCCGTACAAATTTTATGGGATTTGTACTCTTCCCATTATCTGAAACAAGAATAGGTGCATTACCAAGAATCTCATCCTTAAGGCCTCGCCCACGAGAACCAAAGACTTTCCTTTCATCCCAAATTTCTACCTGAAATAAACAAAAAAAAGAATTAAGAACGAACGAGCCACTGTCATTAGTGTGCCAGAAGAAGATGGTATTTGTTCTCAGCTTCTGACAAGAATGTACTACACATCAATCATTGTCATTCTCTGGAAATGCCAGTGTCACCTTACCAGTATTCCGCATATGCTAAATGATGTCACTACAAGGAATACTTCAGAATACTTGATTAGGTATGAGCAACTCAAATTGGCATCACTCTTACATTAAGCTAAACTAAGCTCATATTTCAAGAACCAAACACAAATGTTTGGAGCATTACCAACTACATGTACTCCTAGAACATTTTTGATGTTGCATATCCCCAATTTTTTGCTATAAAAAGATAATCTGACAGAATGGAACATTCTTTTCATATATAATCCAGAATTCACTAATTATACAATGAATTTACATATAGCCAATCTTAACATAAATATTGGTTTTATTGGCACTCATTTGGAGGTTAATCTCCCTGTTGAACAGTTGTGCACCATGTCCTTTCTTTTTGTTCATTTATATATATTCTCCTTCTCTTCTTTTTTCTTTTTGAGTTAGAGAAATAGATGGTAAATGGATTTACTTTCCAAATTTACACTAGACACAGAGAAGCCAAACCTAAATCCCTTTGGATTGGCAATGAACATAGGTTCAAATTGGGCCTATTTTCATTTTGTCATTTAATCTTTATGGTTCTTTGAAATCATTTTATTATTTTGCAAACATCATAAGTTGTTACATGAACAACATCTTATGTGTCTCTATATCACCTACATCAGTTGACCAAAGTGAAGAAAAAGAGAACCAAATGAGAATGAAAAAAGTCAAGAAATTTGACCGATTGAAGATTATGTCCAAATAAGAAACTTATATTTGATTTACAGATTCTATATCAAGAAGTCAATATCAATCAACTATTTCGTAGGCTCATAGCAAGAGAAGATTATATGCAGAAGCAAATTTGAAACTACATCGAAATAAAGACTAAAGAGATAACAGTCATTGGTCAGCCTTGTCAAGGGATATTTTCTTGGTTGTATTTTCATTAAGTTTATAGTTTTCCTTCCTTTTCATTTCTTCACTTCGAGTCTACCAAAAGGACAAAAGGTGTAACAACTCCAAATTTAGTCCCACATTGATAGTGTTTAAAGGTTTGAATTGGCTTATAGGAGCTTGATGTGCATACAAGCATTAACTTAAGGTTAAGCATATTAGGCTAGCAGTTCAGACTCAATAAATTAATGCATCAAATATCTCACTGGTAAGAGCATCATGGATTTACTATCATTCATTTGAATTTAAGCTCTTTTTTAGCTCAGTGATTCAAGCTCAATAATTTAATTAATGAGTCATGACAAAGGGTTGTGACTAGGAATAGAACAAATGAACTTCCCTTTTCCATGTTAGGTGTGAGCGCTCTAAGTGCATCTTTTCCTCCCCAACAATGAATTTGGAGGGCCTGAAAGGAGTCCAAGATTTATCAGCTTCTTCTCTATTCCCAGTATCTTTCATATCATATTTCCATCTTTTAACCTCAGATGCCTAATATTACAGCATATTATACTATCCCTTTAACATCTATAACCTACCCTTTCGTTTACATTGATTGAACTACAAGAATTATACACAGTACTTATGTTGTCCAATGCCTTCCCTTGCACTTACGCAATACACGAAAAAGACCCCGAAGTGTGCACCAGGTGTCACTTCTGCGGCAATACATTCTTACTACACTGGAGACAAGCAGAGCAACCTCATACTAAAACTACTTGGAAAAAGATCTCGTGTATCTCTCTCTCTCTTCTCAATTTCTGCTATATGATGAACAAAATATAATAGTATCCTTCATTGCTAATATTGTTTTCGATAAATCAAGTGTGCTTCCATTGAGTCTTCTTTGTTTTGTCGTGTTGTCACGGACTTAGTTAGAATTACCTAAATCATGAGGCACCCTTGTGTTATTCGTCTGCAAAGGGTCAACCTATTTGCAACCTCGCTCAAGTCCCGAAGAACCTGTCAAGGAGCAAATTTATTAGTTCGAAAACGAGAGACAAACAAGTCCCGACATCTCGCTAAGAGAACAGCTTTACAAGCAATTCAGCAAACATTTGGTGTGCGAGAGAAAAGGAAAAGAGAAAACAAGAACTTTAGAAGGCAAAGGAACAGCAGTAAGTCTGCAAACGACTGCTCACCGGGTGTTAGGCGCGTTGCCAAGTTCCCATAAGCTTAATGTGTGAACTTGTGAATCTAATTAACGCTCAACACTACCCCAAACCCCCATCCAGCCCCATGCCACCCGGGGGGTTCTGGGGTGCTGAGATGACAAACGTTTTGCTCTGCACCGCAACCTGCAGAAAACAAACCATGGCACACAAAAACTAGGCCATTCTGAGACAATTTTGCCTATTCAAGTGAGCAATCGCTCTACAGCCCTGCATACTTTTCCTGCTCATAGTTTTCACGCAAAAACACACAAAAACAAGGCAAAACACACTGCCAAAGGTGTTACAGGTGTGCCACGACCGCCCATGACATTCTCCCACACTTAAATCGTTGACACCCTTATTGACGCTTGCTGATAGCCCAGTAGGCTTTGATGACAGGCTCCCAACTAGCTTCTGTTCGAGGGAGCCTTCGCCACTTCACCAAATATTCGATCTGCTTTGCTCCATTAGATATCTTTGTCTTGCGATCTGTTAAAATGGCTTCAACTCACTTTTCGTAAGAGGCTCTAGTGGGGGGTAGCCGAGTTGAAACACTTCGAAAAGCATCTTGTGGATCTGAGTGGTACGATTTCAAGTTGCTCGCATGGAAGATATTATGAATTTTGAGCCACACAAGCAACTGCAACTTGTAGGATATATTGTCTATCCTGCTAATAATTGGGAAGGGTCCTTCATATTTGCACACCAATCCCTTGTGCACTTTATGCCTAAAGAACTAGAGTGATCCTGGTTAGAGCTTCACCAACACCAAGTCATCGACTTTAAACTTCTGTGGTCACCATCCTAGATCTGCCTACTTCTTCATCTTTTTTGTCGCCTTCTCCAACTATGCCCAAGCAATATTTGCATTTTGGTGCTATTCCTTTGCAAAGTGATATGCTGACGGGCTACTCCTGGTATAACTAATCGCCAAGGTGTGAGGAGTCAACGGTTGCTATCCCGTAATGACCTCAAAAAGGGCTCTTGTTGGATGCAGAGCTTCGTTACAAGTTATAAAAGAATTGGACTATGTCCAACAACTTCACTCAATCCCGTTGGTTGGTACGCACGTAGTGCCGAAGATATTACTCAAGGAACGAATTTATTCCTTCAATTTGGCCATCCGTCTAGGGGTGGAGGCTTGTGGAGAAGAATAACTTAGATCCCAACAATTTGAACAGCTCGGTCCATAATCGTCCCAAGAACCGCGTGTCTCAATCGCTGATGATATTATGCTCCCCAATACTTCACCACATTCTTCATCATCAACTTGGCCACCTCCGTTGAGTAGTGTAGGGGTGCAACAATGAATGTTGTATACTTTGAAAACCAATCGACCACCACGAGTATCGACCCGAGTCCCCCTACTATCGACAAGCTTGATATAAAATCCAAGAAAATGCTCTCCTATAACTTTTTAGGTACAGGCAATGGCTCCAAAAGTCCTACCAGCTTTCGTTACTCTACCTTATCTTGTTGACAAGGCACATCTGAACATATTCCTCCACATGAGTCCCCATCTTCGACCAATAGAAGACCCTCTCCACAAGAGCCAACATTCGGTGAATACCCGAATATCATGTCCAAAGGGAATCGTGACACTCTCTCAAGAGTTCATGTTTCAAATTGTCCGCTCGAGGAACATAAACTTCATTCCCTTCGATGTAGACGAGTCCATCTTGGACCCATAATCATTGTCTTGTCTTCTTTAATCAGTTGCATCGGAGCTACTGCCTGGGGATCACTGTACAATCCATCCCTAATACTGGAAAGGAAGTTGAAGTGCAGTTGACTTGCTTGGCCTCCGCCTTCCAATTGTATCGCATTCACCATCTCCACTTTCTTGCTCAATGCATAGGCCATGACATTTGCTCTTCCAGGCTTGTACTCTGTTTATATCAAATTCAATCAGTAAGTCCTGCCACCGTGCTTGTTTTGGGGAGAGCTTCTTTTGAGTTTGAAAGTACCTCAATGCGATGTTATTTGCCCTTAGCACAAAACACGTTCTGAGAAGGCAGTGCCACAAAACTTGTAGGCAATGGACCACCGCTGTCATCTCTTTCTTATGCACTGAATATCGCCGCTCGATCTTATTAAGCTTGCGGCTCTCATAGGCCACCAGGTGACCCTCTTGCATAAGTACTCCAATAGCAAAGTCCGAAGAATCTGTATAGACTTCGAAAGGCTGGTCCGCAATTTGAGAACCAGTTCTTCTAATAAAGTAGCCTTTAGGTCTTCGAATGTAGCTTCATATTTGTCTGACAATCGCCATGGCTGCTCCTTCAGCAACTCCATCAATGGAGATGCGCGCTTCGAGTACCCAGTTATGAAGCGTCAATAATAGTTGACGGAACTAAGGAAGGATCTCAGCTCTGGTACCTTCTTTGGTGTTCGCCACTCCGCCATAACTTGCACCTTCAATTTGTTCATCCGAATGGAACCTTCACGATTCAATGCCCTAAGAATAAAATCTTCGTCTGAGCAAAGTAGCACTTCTCCCTTTTCACAAACAGAGTGTTCTCCCTGAAAACCTTGAAAATTATTCGAATGTGCTCGACATGCTCCTCGAGTGTTTAGTTGAAAATAACGATATCATCCAAGTAGACGACCATCAACTTGTTTAGATACTCCTTAAACAATCGCTTCATAAGAGTGCAGAATTTGTCCAGAGTGTTGGTTAAGCCAAAAGGCATCACCAAGAACTCGAACGCTCCATACCTGACCACATAGGTAGTCTTCGCTTCATCATCTTCAGCAGCCAGTAACCCGACCGAAGGTCGAGTTTGGAGAAATACTTCGTCTTGCCCAATTGGTTGAGCAAGTCTACAATGAGCAAGATGGGATACTTGTTCTTCATCATCACCTTGTTTAGGACTTGATAGTCGACGTATAATCAGAGGCTCCCATCTTGTTTCTTCTATAAGAGGACTGGAGCTCCAAATGGTGCTTTAGAACTGCAGATGAGACCACGCTTAGCAGCTTATCTAATTACTTCTTGAGCTTTACTAAATCTGGAGGGGCCACGCGGTATGGTGGTCTCGTTAGAGGCTTCACTCCCGGCCCCAGCTCAATATGGGGATCCATGCCTCTACGTGGTGATAGTTTTTGGCAACTCAGGTGGCATAACGTCAGTGAACTCCTTTAAGATGTCCGTCACCACAGCAGGTTTAGTTGTAGAGCAAATATTTGCTTTAGGTCCTAGGTTCCTTCTCAAGAAACAGGAACCACGTAGGGGTTGCCACCTCCCATCAAGCATAGGGAGTTTAGAAACAGCATAGGCACCAACTTCATCGTGTGTATGAACTCCATTCCGAGGATCACTTGGAAGTTGTCCAACGACACCGCCATCATATTTGTGCTTCCGCTCCACATCCAGATCTTGATGGGAATCCTATTTGTCAATCTGGAGATATGCTTAGCCTCTGAGTTCACCGCCTTCATTCGATTTGGGCTCTTCTCTAAGTTCAACCCATGTCACCTTGCTTCTCGGTCGACAATGAAATTGTGGGTTGCACCTATGTCCATCATTGCACGGGTTCAACTATTTAGCTTGATGTCCACGTATATCAACTAGCTACTCCCTACTTTTTATTGCTTTGTCTCCATATTCTCCCTTACTTGACCCCGTAACAAATTCAACAAGCGCATTGCTCCCATCCGGAGTCCTTACGACTCTTCATCGTCGCTGCTAGATTCCAAACTATTCGAACTAAGGGCGACGATCTTGCCCTTGTCTGATTTTAGGGGATGGATTCATGCTATTAATGCATTTCGTACTTGCTTTTGTAAGCACTCCCTCACCATGTGTGATCCTCCGCACAAGAAGCATTCGCTAGGTTTTGGGGCCTTGCCTTTTGAACTCACCCCCTTGTGTGAACTCTTTTTCTTTAGCTCTCTCACGGGCTCCTTCCCTCAGGAATACTTAGATGGGGCAATTTTTCGAAGATTATTTCTTCTTCCCCAAGCCCTCCGAGGAAACAAAATCAGTGAACCTTTCCACAGCTACGATTGCCCCAACCATATCGATGACATTTCTTCGATGCAATTCCTATTATGCCCACGACTTCAAGCCATCGAGGAAGTTGAGCAGCTAGCCCTTCTCGGACATGTCTTATATGTCCAACATCACTATTGAAAACTACTTCACGAATGGAAGTACTTTGGCGGAGTTGTCTCAGCTTCCTTCTTACGACGAACTCCATGTTCTCGGGTAGGAATTGAGTTCTCAACTCCCACTTCAAGTCCTCCCATGTGCCCACTCGATACCGACTTTGTTGGATCTCTTCCCAACGTGTTCGCTACCAAAGTTTTGCATTCCCATTCAAATACATGGTTGCTATCGAAACTTTGGTTTCTTGAGAATCGGGCCTTGTAACTCGGAAGTATAGTTCCATACCGAACAGAAAATTCTCGAGATCCTTTGCATCCCTAACACCTCTATAGTATTGCGGCTCGGGTACCCTCAAGTTTTATGGCACAGCAACACGAGTGTTATTCCCTCTCGCATTAAGAGCCCTTGTGAGCAATGTAATCTTGGAGGTGAGTTCTACCACGACCTCATGTAGGTGTTGCACAAAGTCTTTGGTGTCTTCCATCAATCGATCTACTCGGGACTCGACCTTGTCAATCCAAGATTCCGCTTCCTCTTGCGAGTTCTCTACCCTAAGAAGCCTTCATTAGCCTTGGCAGAGTTCCCCTAGGCTCGTTTCCAGAATGTCAAGGTGGGTTTCTGCAGTTATAAGCCTCTCCTTATGGCTTCTTTTCGCGAATGGCACTCCGGATTGTGCTTCCTCCCCTCGCGGAGAATAGCCAACTTCTCACTGGTCATTTTCAATGTCGTGCTCCTCTTGAGCACTCCAACAACTTGATAGTGAGTTTACACTTGCAGCCCACCTGCGACTGCTTGGGGTAATGGTCCCACTTGCCCCATCTTGTTCGATTGGCCATGGTGCTTCACCATGGCGAGATTGCAAACTTTCGCCGTTTGCTCGAACTGCTTGCCCGCTCTGATACCGTAATTTCACGGACTTAGCTACAATTGCCTAAGTCATAAGGCACCCTTGTGTTATCCATCCGCAAAGGGTCAACTTAGTTACAACCTCGTTCAGGTCCCGAAGGACCTATAAAGAGAAAATTAATTAGTTCGAAAATGAGCGACAGACAAGTCATGACATCCCGCGAAGAGGGTAGCTTCATAAGCAATTCAGTAAACACTTGGTGTGCAAAAGAGAAAAGAGATGAAGGAGAAAACAAAGGACTTTAGAAGGCAAACGAACAGTCGCAAGCCCGCAAATGACTACTCACCAAGTGTTAGACTATGTGTGTTGATTGGGATTAGAAGTGTGAGGCTTCATTAAATATAAATGGTCTTGCTTCAACTAGGGATTTCATTTGCTGCCCTATGCATGGCTCGGTAGAGGAATGAGATCCATGTAGTTGATCCCAAATGGTAGGGACATAATGGCTTGTTGTTGTCGTTGCCGTCCTAAGCCCCTTGGGGCAATCCTTGTGGGTTGTCTACAACATTATGGCCATTTTCCTTTCAAACTAAAATTTGACATCTAAGTACTTAAACACAGGTACCATGAAATTCGACAAGCAATGCTGGGACATGACAACATCCATTAGGAAATAGAACCAGAGCATTATGAGACCAAGAAATAGAGAAGAAATCATGACAGGAGATGTGATGTAAAAATTATTCCACAAATTCTGAAGAATAAAATGATACTACTTAATACAACCAGCAAATGTTTGATGCACCAGCGGTCAAAATACAAACTCAATTCAGAGGAGAGGATGGTGTCGACAAGGGTAGGGGCAAAGAAAGAGACGAAAGGGACAAAATTCTTAAACTGAGCATGAGCAGACAGAATCGTCCCTCTAGAACTATCCATTTAGTGCTTCTTCTCCTAATTAACCATGAGATGAAGGACAAGAACTGAGCATGCTATTTGATGCTTCCTCTCCTAATTAATCTTGAGATGAAGGGTCATCCTCGTGTAGTGGGCTTCATAGAGAGCTTCAACTTCCTATGGCCATTAAGGGTATCATTAACAAAGGAGACTACCTTAGTTCCTAATAGCAGAGACAACGCCATATTTTCTTAACTAGCACACAACGGACTCAAAATATTAGAAAGTAAACAACACAAAAAGCATTTGATATGCACTACCAATAAAAAAAAGAATTGCCATGTCAAAGAAGCATAGCACAACTGCTTGTGTGATACAGGAACATTATTGTTGGAATTGGGATCAACAGTCAAATACGAATTTACAAAAGCAAAAAAATGATAGAATGGAAAACACTTACTAGTCTATTAACCACTTTCTTTCCGTGATCTTCACCATTCTCGTAGACATTCTTTAAGCAGCCAGGAAGCACTTTCCAAAACTCATTTACAAACTCGCTTCCCTTGCGTCTACTGTTCTGTAAGATGTCATTTGCCAGATACAGAAAAGGCACTCTTTTTTCTCTTGGAGAGTTACTGAATGCTTGATCCCATGTCTCAACTATCTCTTTGGCTTTCTTCCGGTGAAAAATACACCAATTTGATAGTGCTAATCCCCAGTTAAGAAACAACAAAGAAATATCAAACTGACCAAACACATGATAGATATGACAAGAACAACACTCAAATTGAATGAAATAAATGCAACATATTGCAACCAAAAGCACGGTTTAGTTGCTGTATCTTGATAAAACAGAACAAACGAAAACTTCCAAAGGAGAAAATTTGCATGCTTACAGAAGTCATACAACAAGAAAAACACACCCCTTTGTAAGTTAAGGCAAAAGACTACCAGGCTATTTCATTAAGAAAGTGACCTATGCACAAAGAGAGGAAACGAAGTCACAAAAAGAATAGGATAAGAGAAAGAAAAGGAAAATTATCCACAATTGAGTAAGAGCAGAGGAGAATTCCAACAAACTCAAAAGAAGCAACTGAAACATGGAAAGCACAAAAAACTGCTGAATTTTACCAAGAAAGACCACCAAGAGATGTACATTACTCCAGAAAAATTGCAACCACAAAGTGTAAGATGTAAGTGAAGAATCATAAATTATATGGACATGTATCCAAACCCCAGATCACAAGATTGCTGCTTCTTTCCTAATGTACAATCTTGTGTGTAAACGTAAATACATTCTCAGGATTGAAACTTTGTGGTTCCAACTGACACCAAGCAAAAAGGCCATTCATGATACCTAATAATCCAAATATTTGTGTTTCTTAAATGCAGTATCATTTGATCTAACTTAACTTCAGAAAATGGACTGGGTTTGCTTGTCATTTTAAAAGGAACAATATTTTATAAAGATGATAAACATGGATGATGATATGAAAGCAAAATAATGCAGAATAATTTCATAAAACATGATCAACGATTGCCAGCAGGTGTTAATGCCCTGCAGCATGATGTGTTGCTGATGATGCATTCGCATATAGATGGGCAAGTATCTGCGACATGCCAAAGAAGATAAACCCTGGTGTTGCACCACACACCATGACAGTACTAAGAAAGAACTCAGAGTACAGGGTTGCAGGTGACAAATATCACAGAAGCAGCAAGTCAGCAACAACAATATCAGCGACAACACAACAATGTGTTGTTCCCAACAAGCTAGAACAACCCATATAAACAAAAGCCATTTTCTTTTCACCTAATTATAGTAAGCTTTAGAAATAGTTACATTGGGCAAATAGCTATCACTAGCAATGAGAAATAAAACAAAACTGATATAAAAATAAACTAATGTCATAGATGATCAGATAAAGATCTGCCTTGGAAGACTAATAAGCCGACATGAATGTTATCTCAGTCAAAACAACAAGAAAATGAAACTCTTAAGTCCATGCTATCCCCCACTAATCACCAAAATACATAAAGGAAAGGCCATCCAAAATATAGACACTAAGTCTACTAATACGGAATCCACTATGTTTCAATGTGGTTCCACACTTCCACTACAAACACAAGTATCTCCAACCGCCACTGCAACATCTGGCCATCTCTATAATGCAATGTTCACTTGCCTCTTTGCTTACATATTATCAAAGTTTGGTCTACTGAAATTGTATATTGTACATCCGTAAACTCATCACTCTTCATTTGCTGACCCTCAAATTTATCTTTGTCCGATGATCATACTTGCACCTAGAGCCAGCAACATATTAACATTGACCTTATAGTCAATTTCCCATCTACATCTAGAAGCAAGCCTCTTTCTTGTCAATTTTTTCTTAGCACAAAACAACCCCCCACTTGTAGAGTGTTGATATTGGATGGAAAGCTGGTCCTAAATGCTTAAACAACAGAACGTACCCTTCAAAATATAGAGCTATGCTAAACAGTGTGCCCCATCTTTCAAGCAGAAAGGCTTGGTTGACAAATATGGTTGATAACTAAATACAGCATTATAAACTAAGGCTACAAAAGCTTGCTCTCAGTTGACAAAAAAGTCTTGCCTTAGTTAACAAACACAGGAAAAATGTCAAGAACTTCATAGATGCCTTCATACAATTCACAATAGGCATGTGGTTGCATTAGTCAAACCAAGCAATATAAAATGTCAGTCAATTTCCTAAGTCAAACAATCTTGATATCATGCATTGCATTGTTTTGAAACCAGTATCATTTTATATTTAATTGATTGATCAATTTATATCTGGATGAAGAGATGAAGAGAAAAAGAGATGAAAGAAGAGGCCTACTTTAAAATTAAGGATACTTTCAATACTTTGCTGTGAATTGTTGAGCTTGGTGAGCTTCTCAACTAATATTTGGTTGTTGAAAACTTCACTCATGGTGCTGCCCAAAATGTTAAATGATCACTCAAATTCCAGATTCCTGCCAAAAGAGTCAAAAAGATAGGTGAATATATAGCATGTAAAATATAGTACTCAAAAAATAATATGGAAGAAAAAAATTCTAACTCATTTATCGAAAGATCCTAGCTTTTGTTCTTTGGTGAGTCATCCTGTCATCTTGTTGAAGGAGAAAGCTAATCACAATCTGATATGAAAGATCAAATAAAGAAAATATAAAATTCTAGGTAACTCCATCTATCATCCAGATACTCCTTAAAAAAAAGATACTAAAGATGGAAAATTTTCAAACTATGTTCATTATACCAAGGATTGTTGTAGCTCTGTACCACCCAAAATGGTACGATTTGGACAATATGTACCGGTCCAAGCGTGGAGCAATACGTGGACCACCCTATTTCAGACGGTCCGAATTAAATTTTAAAAAAATCAAAAAGTGATGGGCCCCAATCCATTTCAGCATCAAAAAAATTTTAAAAAAGCATATTAGAGCTCTTCTCGCGTACAAAGCCGTGGCGTTGCCTCTTCGCCACTGCAATGGTGCAGTAGCGCTGCATCTTCACCACTTCGCTGCTGCGATGCTGCAGCAGCACTGCCTCTTCGCTGCTATGATGCTGCTGCTTCCCAGGTATCACTACACTTCTCCTCCTTTTTTTTCTTCTTCTTCCTTCTTCCTTTCTCATTCCTCCCCTGCTCCTCTACCGGACCTTCCTCTTCAACCTCTTTTGCTTCCTCGTCAAAACACCAGTACGCACCGGCATACCGTGTGTCGGTACACCAATACGGGGCAGCATGTGCTGTGCCGCCGGCCAGCCGACACACCGACTCAGACCGATAAGTCAAACCTTGCATTATATACTTTAGATGAAAATATCAAAAATGACAATGTTGTGATGAATCATCACAAGTATTTAGTCCTAGAAAACTACCAAAAAAATTAAAAGAACCTGTTGATAGACATTCCTCGTGTCCTAGAAGGGTTTTTGTGCCGGTTATTGAAGCAATAGTGTCATCTAATTTAATTCCAATATTTTAAATAGAGTTATTTAGACTGGTTTTGAACTCTTGTTAGATTAGAAGATATCTATAGCAGCCCTATAAATAGAAGATAAATATGAGACTCCAAGGCTCATGTTTCGATTATTGCTTGTTTTCTATTTTTATATAAATAAGGTAGATTAGTTAGCAGTAATCCTAAGTGATAGTTCTCTTGAGAAGCTTTTAGCTCTCCACGAATTGAGATGAAGCTTATTAGAAGCATATCCATAAATTGGTACTAGGGCAAGGACAACCTGCATCCAAAATAACCAAGTCTTTTACCGGTCTTATATGCAGCATGCTTATGAAGACAGCTTAACCTTTGGAGATGAGATGAGGATCATAAAGTACAATTCAGAACTTAGTGGTCAGACTGAAAATGTTTAGGACAAGGTGGAACTATTGGTTTGTTCTTCACCCAAATATGTCAACAAGAACTTTGTGAGAATTGTAGCTGTTAGAGAAGCTTAAAGAAGCACTCCACAATCTTGTCACCACACTGCAATCTTCATTAGATCCAATTAGTGTAAACATTACTCCGACTTTAATCAAACAAAATTTAATGCCAATCAAGTAAAGCACCAACAAAAAGAACGCCAGAACAAGTAGAGAAAGTCTTGAATATTGGCATGCCTCTGAACAACATTGCACATCAAGAGATGGTGTCTGTGACCTTTCCCACTAAAGACAGCCACTTTGCTCATGCTCTTACAGGAATTGGAAACACAATCCACCTCCCATAGTGAGATGTCAAAATCTAGATCAACAATGATGCTATTAGCATTGAAGTGACACCAAGGTGGCAATCTCAAAATCCTGTACAACAACAACATGTGCTACTATGCAAAAAACTAAAATAGCCAAATGCTACATGCTGGGAAACCATTAACGGTGGGTGGATTCATTGGATTCATTCTACGACAACTATGTGACTTTCAGGATTCTACAATGCTATCAGTAGATGATCATGCAAAAAACAAAATTAGGCAAAAGCTACGGTTATTACCAACCCTATATGCTGGGAAACCATTAACGGTGGGTTGATTCATTGGATTCATTCTACGACAACTATGTGACTTTCAGGATTCTACAATGCTATCAGTAGATGCTCATGCTATTCTACCACCAACAATAAATCTATTGATGCAACATGAATGGCTTGGTACAACCTATACAGCCACAAATGGCAGCTGGCCACAATGCCTAATGTCGACCAAGAAGCTCATATGTCACTTTTTCAACCAGTACCATGCAACAACATTCATCTATTGCGAAAAAAATTCGAGAGTACTACAATTCACCGGCAAGCCAAAATCAATAGCAACAACAGAATCTCAACCTTATGACCACTAAAATTGACATCCCAAAGTCCACGGTAGCTATTCAACCAAGAATAATTTGTGCTAAGCAATACTTCGACCATATGGAAACATTAAAAGAAGGTAATATGTCTCTTGCTGTTATATATATAGATAGAGAATGTGGTTATTCATTGGTAGAAGCTACTTATCTCGAGCAAGCAAGCGCATGTCTAATTAATTCATGAATATGACACACATGGGTCCTTCTCACATGATAAATTATAAATTAGCAACAGAAATACAGACTCAGAGGCCATTGACAAATTATAAAGAGCTTAAGAAGCTTAGCAATGTGATACCTAGTATGTTCAGAAATAAATGATTCAAAATATGTATAGGTGGTTTGGAGCCAGAACTACACATCAATTTCCAAATTGCAAAGCCTAGACTTCGTAGGATGCTTTTGACAAGGTCCAAATTGCTGAGAAGTGGGAATCTTACCTAATGCAACTATTTGAATTTACGATCACTATAAGAAACTTCAAATAACAACAAAACCTAATCAACAGACAACCACTGACTTATATCTCTCTCGCAAACATTATCAACCTTTTTCTAAAAGAGGATTTGCTAGCAGCAGGAATACACATATGCAACAAAGACAATCTTATGGATAGAATGATTAAGATAAACAACCTCCAGCTAGAAAATTGCAATATCAAACAATTTGCCACAATGAATACAGCATTTCTTGCTTCACTTGTAGAAGATTCAAAACTTACAAAACTGAACTGTTTAGAAACTAATACATAAGGCAATAAGTACACAGGTTAAGGATCCAAGTGCTCACTACTTATTCCCAAGGACATTAGTATAACCATAGTTCGCCATGCCAACCTGTACCGGGCAGTATGTACTGGTCCGATAGGGGACCGGCACACGAACTGCCCAATACTGAGTGGTCCATAACAGAGGAACCTGCATCGCCCGATACGAGATCTTTAACAGTCGAAACGGTCTGTACCTATCAATAACGGTCAGATTTCGACTAATACCGATCAATGGCTAGGATTTGTTGAATTCAAACGGTCCATTCACTCTCTCAGCTTTCACTCTCTTTAACTCATATATTCTCTCAATCACTTTCTCACTCACATACTTCTCTCATTCTCACTTTTACACTCTCTTGAACTCCACAAAGCTGCAATTTATGGATTAAATGAAGTTTAGGATGCTAATTAGGAAGGATTAACACCTAGGTTAAAGGAAGAACTCTCTAATCAAAGGCATGTAGACAACTTCTCAATCGTATTCAGCAACCCACTCAGTCTGGAGACATGGCAACGACATGGACAACAATGCCTCGACCGATGGTGGCGGCGATGTCGAGGCGTTGATCGTCTCATTAACACAGTTTGAGGGTGATGCTTGGACCGAGGAACAATATTTTACGTAGGCCACCCAAGATTCAGATCATGGACCAATGACATGATCCCATCACCCAAGTGACGAGACTTCTTCAAGATGCAATACAGTGATCGATCTTATGATACGAAGCAAAAAATTAGTGGCAAAAGTAGAAGTTTCGACATGCTCCAACTTTCGCACAAATACATGTCACGGTCATACTTGCCTTGGGATCCGCCTCGGACACGTATGGTTCATGACGATCAGACTACAGCCATCACCACATTGATGCACCAATGGCATACGGTGTATTAGTATACTATATCATAGGATCAATTTCATAATTAGGTCAGACAAACATATCAAATTAATATACAAATTCATTAGATCGAGGACCTCGATCCACCGCCCGTGGAGTCCTGTCACTGTTTTTGGTGGTAGAACTAAGTAAATTCATCGATCGATTACTTGATTCATTTGAATTTTAAAATTTAAGTTGTTTAACAAATAATCTAACAATTCAAATCATTTCGTTGTAGATGATTCAATATCAACAGAAGGATGGTCTGAAACGTACCACAAAACTACTCATCAAAGCCCAAAAAAGATATCTATCATTATTCTTTCCTAATTTAGATTATTTTTACTAAATTTATATTTATTTTCAACTTAAAAACCTTAATCTAACTTTTTTTCTATTTTTCAAAAAAATTTAAAGCTATTTTCAATCTTTTTTGTACCATTGTTATGCCCCTCCATACCGACACATGGTATGTCGGTACGGTACGGTACGTATCATACCATCAACCGATTGGTACACCGATACAGACCGATAAGGCGAACCCTGATTATAATGAGTGTCAGTATGGACTTTTATCTGCACTAACTTTGTTTCTAAATCCATCTCCTTATTTGGTTGTTGCATGTTTGGTAATAAGGTAAGAAGCACATCTTGCAAGTGTAAAAATTTTTCTTATCTCTCATTTCCAGCCATATAAACAAAAAATATTTAAAGGTCACTTTTGTTTAACCAACAATAACTTCTCATCTCTATTCATCAATGCCTCCACCAAGGTTTTATCCAGGAACCTGTTTCAAGCTTTCTCGAATTAATAAATAAAATTTAAAGGCTAACATAAAGTAGTGATGTTCTACCAAGCGATATATACAACCATAGGTGCCTATGCAGTTCTTCCAACCAAATAGGCAGTAATGGCCTACTTTTATATGTGGTTGAAACAAGCCCCAAAAGTCGTAAAATGGCTGGCAATCGACAGCTCACCGACACAGTGCCCTCTGAAGAGCAAGTCTACCCCAAAACTAAAACTATTCTACCAATTTACAGCATCAAAAATACAGAAAGAAGACCAACTCTCACAATCCAAGTTCAATGCACACTCATTCTAGTTCCCGCAATTCCTCGAGAAACTAGATTGACCGCAAAATTTATCGTTCTTGATACAATAAACAAACCTACCAAAATTCCTGAAAGCTGCGTCTCAATAAAAGAATATTTTCCAAAAAAAAAAGGAACAAAAAAATCCCTTCTTCGGCAACAAAAAAGTGGGGAGAAGACAGGAAAGCACGCGTACCGAAGAGCACGAGAAATCTTTGGCTTGAAAGGACTCGAATCAACCCTCGGTCGACCTCGGTATCCGCCTTCCACGGCCCCGTAGTGAGGAATAGAGTTTCTTCCCCTTGTTTCGCCGGCTCCGTTCCCTACAAAGAACAAAAGGGGCGACGGGAGGCTGGCTTCGGAGGAAGGGGCGAAGGGGAGTTGGGGTTTCTTGGCACCTCCCCACCGGGGGGGGGTGTTTAAAGCGTTATGTTAATAATACCCCTCGCTCGTCTTCTCCGTATCGGATTGATCCGGTTCGACTGATCCGTGTTCTCGGTGTCAGATTGATACGAACCAAACCCGGTAATTGGGTCGGAACGGTACGATGGCCTATTAAACCGGCTTGGGTTACAATCTCGATCTGTGCATCAAATTCATGCGGTTCGACTGAAATCTTTAGTCTATGATGGCCTATTAGAACCGTTTGGGTTGGAACGATAGGATGGCTTATTAAACCGCGTTGGATTGTAATAACATAACCGTTACAAGTTCTGACCCGTTACGTTGTGGAAGCGTACTTAGAAAGAAAAGAGCCGTTATATATAATTTGGGGATCATGATTTCTGCTGTAAAGTAACTCCCAGCATTATTGAGAAAGGCAAAAAAAAAAAAATATATATATATATATGTCAGAAAAGGAATTATGTCAAAATGAAATCATGATTTCTCTTGATTTTGGTCTCCCATCCCTATCACCATAAATAATTCATATGTCATGTCAGTGAATAATACAAAGTTGAGACCTATGTTGGTAAAACACATCCAAATCAATCACCTATAGTTTTTTTTATTTATTTTTTTTCATTTTTATATTTTTAGTTCTGATTCTACAAAGTTTTTATCGCTGTGGCTATGCTAGCTGATAGTAAGCATAAGTAATTTAGTAAAGATAGGATTTGATATTAATTACATGTGATAGGCTTAAGTTTTTTTAACATATCTATCCTTATAATTTTCTCTTATAAATTAGACAACATTTCCATTCAAATAGTTGGATTCTTCATATTTGTTGCTCACGTTAGCATTCAATTAATAAACTCGGGTTGGCCACCACTAAGTATTAACATCTAACTTAATTAACAATAAATTCACAAAAATAAAAAATAATTAATTACTATTATTTTATCTTTATTTTCATATAAATTAATTTTTTTAATAAAATAAAGTTGAATTAAAAAATAAAAATAATTACAATATATAAATGGTCATCCTCCACCACACCAAAATTGTGAGTATCACAAACAATCCCTTAAAAGCCACCCATATTATATACAAAACCCAACACCCATATTAGATACAAAATGGGAATGGTAAAACACCCAAAAGGATCATGTCATTCTAAAGTATTCTCTCTTTTCCGTATCAATTTCAATCAATATCCTCGAATCAAACTATGAAGGAGCAAATAAGATCAAGTGGATATGCATTGACTAATTGTCTCATGGTCCGAACCATTTTTCTTCTCCTGGGCATCTTTATCTCCGTTACCTCCCATTTTGTCTTCTATTGTACTTCCACCTGTCGTGCCTATGATATGGTGGTTCAGCTCTCCCTCACTTCTACTTTCGACCTTTCCTACATCTACCTCTCTGTCTTCATCCGTCGCTTCCTCTTCCTCGATAAACTTGTCGAGGATAGTGAGCGGGTGCGAGAGGGCTACATGGACCAGCTCAACCGCTTCTTCCACCTACTCTTCTTCTTCATGATGTCATGCTTCGTGGGAGAGGTAGCTTACAAGGTATAGTGGTACTCGTTGAGATTGTAGCAAGTGTCATTCGTGTTGGCGGGCAATGCCATGGTGCACGACTTGATGGCATGTTCTTTGGAGCTAGCGACGAGGATCTACCGAATGTCACTTGCTAGCTCTAGGGAGTATGCCACCATGTCGCCCACCATAACTATGCCCACTACCGCAAATAACACCCGCTCCGATCCCAACGAGTACTATCATACCTTGTAAGCCACCTCCCCTACGAAAAGGAAGAAGTAGGAGAGACCAGAGGTAGAGGTGAAGGAGAGCTGGACCACCACGTTGTAAGCACGGTGGGTGATAACACAAGAAAAGACAAAGTGAGAAGCGATGAGGATGAAAATGCCTATGAGGAGAAAGACGGACCAGGAGACCACTACATGCCTAGTGTCGGACTAGTCGACGCACATCCACCTAAGACAGGACCAAAAGCTCATAAGCTTGTCGTTAGCGTGAGAGAGGCAGCATGCGTACGACACCCTACTAAGTAGCAATGGCTTGGTGCTGTTGCTGGTGGTCACTTTCATGACGACACCTCCTTCTGCCATTGATGATTGTCTCAATTTTTTTAAACTTAAATTATATGTGTCATTATATTAATGATTTATTATGAATCAGTATGTCACGTAAGTAAACTCTAATTTCTGTTAACTCAAATTTGATGGGAGGGATTTATATGTTACGTTTTTAAAAATGCAAAGATTATTTTAGACACGAATAAATCATAAGGGCTTAAGAGGTCAATGATCAAAACCACATGGGCTAAAATGAATCTTAATTATTTTTTAAACTTAAATTATACATGCTATTATATTAATAATTTATTATAAGTAAGAATGGCGTATAAGCAAACTCTAACATCTATTAACTCAGACTTAACGGAAATAATTTATATGGTACATTTTTTAAATGTATGGATTATTTTAGATACGAACAAATCATAAGGACTTAAAATGTCCATGATCAAAACCATATAAGTTAAAATAGACCTTAATCCAATAAAAAAATCTTGCCTAACCCAACTAGTTTCCAAACAGTGATAACACGGTTCTTAAAAAAATATGAAAGGGCAATCAATGAACTCTGATATTCCTCTGATATTCAACCAATAGTGATAACATAATTTTTAATAGTGATAACACGGTTCTTAACAAAGTATCCAACCAATCAACTCCGATATTCCTCCCGTTCAATCATCTCATCCTCAAAAGCCGAAGAACACCTTTATCAAATAAGATGGGATCCTCATAATAGAGGGCACAATTTTCAGAATGGTTAGATGGTCCAAAAAGGGAGGTCTTGTTACTATTCTGATTTGCATTTTTAATAGGAGGAACGGGTAGATGATGAAGAAGCGGCCCCAATTTTGTCCAAGATCCTTTGGTGCAATTGGCTTCTTACCTTATCGTTGGATCAAAGTCTAAAGGTGTCGAGAGGATCCAAACCCAGTTTTGTGTGGCTCTGTTTACTAACCAAGGCAGGGACTGGGCCTCTCTCACTTGGTGAAACCACAACAGGTGGGCTTTGGATAGGGAAAGCTGCATGTGGCACAGATCGAGGAAATCTCATGCGCGTGACTAGAGCTCGCCGATTGATTCTATCCGATGGCACTTCTAAATCAGCGTAGATCACGAGAGCGCTGGAAGCCGCCACTGGTGATGGATTGGTACTATTGCCCAAAGGATTGCGAATAAATTAAACGTTTATCGAAGTCGATCCAGGAACAGAAGCCGTGGAAAAGGAAGAGGAATCGCCATAGAAGTGCAGTCCTCCTCTCGTACCAAATGCAAAATTACGATTACTCTCCTCCGCTCGGGAAAAATCCTTATTCGAAACTTTAAAAATATTATACGCCTGGGAAACTTTGGTAGAAGCAAAAATATCCTTATCCAAAAGAAAACCCACAATAAGAGAATTGGACTCTTTCACCCGGAGGTCATCTATTACGGTTTCAGCTTGAAACCCCATGATTGGAATGGAGATCCCACCCACGCCCATCTCATTCGAAACACCAGTAGAATCCCCAACTTGAGATGAAGCAACCTTATCTACAATAATAATCCTCAGAGCCTTAAGAAGTAAGGAGCCACTAACAGCCATGAGAGATGAGGAGAGGATGAAACCCAAGCAGAGTTTCAAAGCCTTAGCAGACTTTTTCTATCCCAAGGAAACCCAGTAAAATAATTAAAATGTGTCAGTTGAGATTTCATTGCTCACAATATTATTGAGTACTTGGACATGATTATTTGAACAAGTTAAAAAGCTTGACCAACAAGTTTGAGTAAAAATAATCTTATGCTCGAGTTATTAACCATCCAAAAACTCATTGGCACTAAAAGGTTCAGTTTGATCCACTTGTAGAGGTAAGTAGATAGGGACCCTTAATCTTGTGCAACTTATATCTTCAAGCACACAGTCCGACTTCCTATTCCTTGAGATTGGGTGGAATGCGAGGCAGAAGCACAGAAGCTTCAGGTAACATATTGCTAAACTAACTCTAGAGATCTCATTAGTAAAGTACAAAAAGATAAGGAAACAACATTTTAAAGTCATATATATATGACAACAAGGCATGATTAAACAAATATGTCATATATATATATTCTCGACAGCGATATCATTTAGCAACATTTTAAAGACAAACCAGATTCGGAATACTGATAAGCCCGGGTCAAACATATGAGCCAGCATATGTTTTGTGCTTCTCTTATTGTTCTCCAGGAATGCTCTTGATAATGTCGGAGTCACCTGAGATAGAAACCGCCCAAGAAAAGATTAGACATACCAAGAAGTCAAAGGTGCATTACTTCATGAAGCAACATTCAACAGAGTACCAGGATCAATAATGCTGAGGCAGCATACACGGAAGTATTTGCCGCAGGCTGTTCCAAGATCAACGTTACCTGAATTGTAATAGCATCAATTAAATAAACAAGATAAATCGTCACAATACCTTCATTCAGAGTTTACATAAGTATATATCTAAGCACTAGATACCATCCACTGAAAGCTCCAATCATTTGAAAGCCTATAGCTCATTCGGTTCAGAAAATAAAAGGACATCTGGATTAAGTTATCAGTTCTCAGAAAAATTTAGATCTGGTTTTTGGTCATTGAGTTTTCAATCACATTTCTTATTAAACTGTAATCATTACTGTTCTTACATTAAGTTTTAAGATTCAGAAAAAAAATTAGTTCACATTAATTCAATGGTTGGCCAGTGCCTTACATCCTGACCCAACTGGCTATTCTTTTAGCTAAAAGAGACCTAAAAGTTGAAAATCCATTTAAAGAAAATAGCTTCTCATGAGTCCGATGACTTCCAAAGCAGACCCAGATTAAGCAAAATAGAGTCAGGATTTTCTTCATGTATCTAGGAAAATTCAGCTGGCTTCGACGATGTAAGAGTTCTTAGTTTGACATCAAATAAAGACACCTTTTTGACACAAGCCAAAGATCTCCCCTCTTTCTCTTATTTTTCTTTTCTATTCTCCCACTTTTTTATTCTTTAACTGTTGGTGTAGAGATGAAGACAACAGTAGGGTAATCCCATGGTTTCAGTCCTAAAACAATTTGAGTATAGTGAGGCACCAGATATTTTGACGCAATAGTTTCGTAACACATCTTATAGCATATGCCTACACCAGCTTCTTCTGGTATTACGTTTGAGGATCACAAAAGATGAATGAATGGCTAAAAAACAAGTCTGACAAGAAGAAGTTTCTTTATTAAAGCTACAAGTACAAAGGCAAACATAGAAGTACTTACTGCCACTGAAATGATGTACTCCAACCTTTGCCAACATTGCATAATACTCGATTTCAGACTTGCGAAGTGGAGGGCAGTTATTAGCAATTATAATTAACTTCCCTGTTTATAAGGAAATCAGTTAGATTTCAGCAAGTTCAGAAATAGATATACTTTCCAGTGTTTTGCAGGAGGAAGATCGCAGCAACACCATGATAGAAGCAATGTTTACTTGTAAATAAATCTAGATACCAAGAACATAGTGTGACACATATATTAACAAAAATAACAACAATACAAATGATTGAACATAGTAGACATTAAACTTCTAATGGACAGAAAATCTTCATTAACTAGCCATATCAAACTTTCCTAGGGTCACAGACCACAGGACAAAAGCAAGATCGATAGAAGTTATAGAATGTTCAACAACTGAAACATGACATCATCAACAAAATCATTATTGCCTGAACCATTAGATACCTTTGAGAATAAAAAGATTGCTTCTTCTCAATAATATAATGTGCAAGTGTGAAGAAGCCTAAATTATTAAGTCTGAAGTTGCAAACTACACCTATATACAATATAAAAGTGGAACACCATATTCGAACATGAGAACTAAATTTCAAGGGCAGTCCAACTGCTAAGCAAGAAAGCAGCAAAATGTGCTTCCTGATGGCAATATGACTTTAGATTAGACCCAAAACATCAATATTCCAAAGTGATGCAGGCTACTGACGGCATCTAAACACTCGTAGTTCTTTTTGCAGCAAGTGCGGGACCACTTTCCAGAGTGACATGGTTGACCATGTTAGTAAAAGCAAAGTCAGTTAAAGATCCACACCAATATGAACCAAAACCCAAAAAATAAATATCATATTTAGCACCAAAAATAATCAGAATATTTCATGTAAAGAAAAACGAAGAAAGTTATCTAGTAAGTGGTTGACATAAGAGACTGTGGTCTCCTGAAAGTAAAACCAACACAAATATAACAGAACTTGCAATTTCAAGACAACAGAGCAGTAATATATAAATTTGAACAACCTAAAAAGTTTCTGGCAGTCATGCTAACAGGAATTCAAACAGATGCAGCTAAACTAACCTAGAGTAAGCTAATCTTAGTAGTTGTTTACAATCACTTCTCTTCCATGTTACTACTACTTGAAAAATAAAAACCTAGAACATTATAATCTTAAATTTTGATTTTAGTCCTGATTTCAAGCACTATCATGGAAGAACAACTAGCACTATCACAAATATCAAAAGGCAAAACTCTAAGCACAATCAGCCAGAATGTGCTTGCTACAAAAAACTGATTAAATAAATACGGTAGAGACTTCATCAAATTAGGATCACACGAAAATTTTACAGCGCATTTAGAGAGATAGGTATGATTAGACACATTCAAAGATGAAATCATCCTACAAAATATAATTACTAGGCAGATGATGTTTCACCTTCGGTACGTTCCCCTAGATCTAAGAAGTAAATCTAGACGAATCAGAAGGGAAGAAGACTGACTTGATATCGGGAACTGCATTCATCTCTAGGGCACATTTAAAAAGCCAAAGAGCCAAACTTCAGCCCCAAAGCACAGCCATCACAAACAAAGCGATAAAAGTTTCAAGCTCAAATTTCTTCCTCCCATCAACAAGTCGACAATCACATCACAGCCAACACATTTCGGTTTGGTCAAATTTTACGAGATCTACAACTCAATATTAAGAATACAACGGAACTCTCGATTAAAGGGGAAATGGGGAAAAGTGCACACGCCTTTGGAGTTGCGGAGGGATCTAAGGACTGTCTTGTACCCGAGGGTGTACTTCCCGCTCTTCATCACGAGAGCGAGCCTGTTGTTTATGCTCTCAGTGCTCTTCTTCTACATCACGAGATTAACGAAGCACAATATCAAGAGACAAGACGAAAGACATAGATGGCAACGAGATAGTATCGACGGAAACCTACCGCCTTCTTGACGGGCGCCATGGCCGAGGATTGAAGGTGTCAAAGGGCGAGGAGACGGTCTCCGTGGCCGCGGCGGAAAACCCTAGGGTTTTCTTTTTCTTTTGTTTGTTAATCTTGAGATGACGAGTCATATAAAACAGTATCCTGCACGTGCGCTGCGCGTGATGGTAAATAGCTAAAATGTCATAATTGATCATTCACAAAGCAGCTATTTTCGCTTGTAACCCTCTAAGACTAAGCTTATAGTTTATCTTTTTATTGTTTGACCATTAGAGAGAGAGTAGGGGCACTAAAATTAAATATTAACCTTATTTAACAATATATTATTGTGATCATGATAATGTTTTGATTTTTTATTAATTATAATTTTTTAATTATATATATATATATATATATATATATATATATATATAATTTAAAGTCCTAAGCGATTATGTTCGGAGGTGTCGCTTAGGATTTTATATGAAAGAAATCAAGTGGTTGGTATAAAATGATCTCGACTTATGAGTCTTTGGTTCCCATACTCATCAACCAATATGGGATTAAATGATCTTATCGACCGAGGTGCAAGCCTTGGGCCCTCATTCTAGTACTAATCTAATGAAAGATCATTTTTGTTGATCGACCATTGGTGCGATACATAGGCTCGCGAGATTTTGTTTTTTCGAAATAAGTGAACTCTAAAAAATATCTTCGAGGGTAAATGAGACCCGACGGACTTATTAGTCTTTGGTTCTTATACTCCTCAATCAATATGAGACTAGATGATCTTACGGGTACACCCATCGGACTGAAAAAATAATTCTTAGGCTACCTATCTTTCTCTTTCATAGGTTTAGTGTACTCAATACAACCCTATAAAATGTAATATCTAATTAAAACAATCTAAAAGTACAATGGCCAAACATCATTGTAGTTAACTTGCTTTCTCTCACCAGTGGTTCAACTCTTATTGACGCTACTGATTCTATTACCCCTATTCTACCCTGCAAAAGGTTCCCCTCCTCGATTTGCCAAGACTTGATCCCAACTCTCATCTTATTATCACCCGTAGTTTTACCACCTAGGAGATTCTTGATGACTTACTAGAATATGGGGCTACATAATAGAATTCTATGTTTTAAGTGTTGAGACTTACTTGTCTTATAGCATGCTTTTATCAAATTCTATCACTCCTTATCCTCAGGATGGTGTACGATACACCTTACCAATCTCATCTCCTAAGAGTAATCAGTTTTCATTGCTACGAGCAGTACTCATGACAATATACTTATTGCAAATGAGCTCATCCATTCTATGACTACTTCTAAAGACAAAAATCTCTTAATCTTAATCAAACTAAACCATGCTAAAGATTTTGACAACCTGTCTTGAAATAGTATATTAACGACCCGTGAATATATTAATTTTTCTTGTAAATTTATTGACTAAATCAAAGCTTGCTTGCATCACTTCATTGATTTTTTCTTATCTAAATGATTCAGTAGTAGTTGAGAATTTAGTCAAAGGTGACCTCTTATCGTTGTACCTCTTTTGATAAATCTTGTGATCCAAGTGACATTTTAGGCTTCAAAAAAAGTAAATAACCCATTGAAAATTGTTGACAAAGCTTGTAACAACATTATATTAAATGCAAAATTTAAGAATTGTGGGGGAAGAAGATTAATAGCTAAAGTACACCATATGAAATCAACAAATCACAAATTCAAAACAATGAATACAGATTTAAGTAGTTAAGAACTTCTTGTCTATGTGGATGAAGAAATATCACATTTTTCATCATATGAAAGTAATAAATACAAGAAAAATTTATCTTAAATTATTTCTAAATCCAACCTACCTCATATAAACTCTAATCCCCAAAAATTTTCTTTTGGCCTTTCTGGATCAACAACAACAACAAAAAAAAACTCTAGAAATACCTAAAGTGTATTTACTAAAGCTTCTCTCATCAAAACTTTCATGTACATAAGGTATTTATTAAGAAGTCTTTTCATACTTTAGTTTCTCCAAACTAACTTGTCCAACTTAGAACATCCAAAATACCTAAGAAAAAGAAAAATAAAGACTGTTTTGAGGAGGATAAATCCTGAATCGCCTTAAAGTTTATATTATATTAAAATCTGATGTCGATATTACAAGTTATTAAACCTTGATTTAATTATATTATGACATAATATAACTCAACAGTTTCAACTGACATGATGACACGGCAAATTTATTGACTTATTGTAGTTACGTGAAGTCGACTTTAACTACTTTGGTGACATGCAGTTACTTGTTTCAATTTAGTATTGTGTGTCCATATCTACCATATTCCCTCACCAAACCCATGCATCAATTTAGTGTATATTGATTGACATAGAAGACCCCGTGAAGCAAACAGCTACCAATCTATGTATGTATGCATGCATGCATCCATAACTTCTTTTCGTAATATGTATGTATGTATGTATGCACGCAGTTTATTCCTCGATCCTCAAAAAAGATCACATACGATAAGTATCTCTGTGTCGTCACGTAAGTTCATGTACATATAATAGGAAGAAGAAGAAGAAGAAGTCTCTCATCTCTCATAGTCCAAGGAACTTAAAGACCTTCACCTTCACATGGCAATTCTTGGACACGATCTTGGCGTTCTCCGTCAACTTGTCCACTGCGATGTCGCACTTCACCTTCACGGTGATCGTCCAACTCGTGACCGCCCCGAACTTGACCCTAACCGGCACCTTGGCGTCGATCCTTAGCGGTATCTGCCGCCCCTGCGCCTCCGCCGCCAGTAATGACTGCTGGTTGGCCGATGACAGCCGGATATCCGACCCCCTCAGCACCGCCACGAACACCGTCTCATTCCGTGGCGCGTGGTAGAACGCTGGCCACGCGCCGGCGCAGAGCGTGACGCCGTCGTAGGTCACTTTGATGTCGCTGCCGTGGCGGTAGTAGATGCCTACCTTCTTGTTGGGGTTGTCAGCGCGGACGGTGGCGTTGAACTGGGGCGAGACGGCGGCGGCAGAGAGGTTGATGGGGGCGATGGAGAGGGAGTCGATGGAGTAGTCGGGGGCGCGGGGGCGGAACACGAGGTAGAGGACACCGGCGGCGGCGGCAAGGAGGACGAGGAGGGCGGCAAGCCAGGCGAGGAGGACGCAGCAGCAGTTACGGCGGCGCCGGGCGGCGCGGCGGGCGTAGGCCTTGGCGCGCCTCGCGTTGCCCTCTGGAGGCGTGCGAAGGACAAGGTCTTTGGGCACCTGGATCACGTAGCTCCCCGGCTGCGGCCCGGGCTTGGGATTGACGTTTCCGGAACGGGGTACAGACGAGCGGGGGGTTTCCGGCGTCGCTCCGGTGACAGGCTCCGGCTGGACCGGGTGGACGCGGTCGGACATCATCGTCTGATCCTGGCGGGCGGTGGATCAAGCTGCACACGGAAGGAAGACGAGTTGAGACTCGATGGCGCTGATTCCGAAGGCGAAGAAGAAGAACAACAACAAATAACTAAAAATCTCGCCTTTACTTGTTTCAAAAATTATGTTGAAGGTGACAGAAACAAATAAAGAAATCGAAGGAAATTAGAGCTCCGATTATTAAACGGAGCAGGAAACGCTAAAAGTTCAAACTTTGATTCATCTCAAAGAAGAACGCCTTCCATATATGAACCATATATGGAGCAACAAAACCGACGAAACAGAGAGAAGCAGAGGATTTGAGAAACGCCATAAAGCTTTCGGCTTTGAAACACCAGTCGATGCAGAAAGGACAGAAGAAAGCAGTACCAAATCTTCCTCCTCCTTTCTCTGCTTGTATTAGACAGGAAAGAAGAATTGGACCAGCTCAAGGAGAGAAACCAAGTAAAAGATGGCGGAGACGGGTGCGAGGGGAATGGGTGTTCTCTTAAAGCGAACGGGGGAGTGAAGAAGAGAGGGGAGAGAGAGAGAGAGAGAGAAGCGAAGAAGGGGAAACGGTCGTATCTGACAACAGTGTGCACTTCGACCAGAGGATGAAGGGAGGCGTCGTGGTCGTGCGGCGGTCCGGTGTGGTGGCCCGCGGCTTTCATCCTATAAAGGAAAGTCCACATAGGACAAGAACACATGTGCATGTATCCTCGACCGTCCGATCTCTATAGAAGGACGTTCCACACCGTTTGATCTGAGCGGGGCCCACGGGGCGTGTTGCCGTATTCCTGTCCCGTGAATCCCTCGACCGCACGCCTTTCGTCCGCGTGGGACGCGCTTCGCCCCTACCTTCTTCACGTAATGCCTGAATCAAATCAATACCTTCTTTGGGATTGTCCGTAATGGGTCCCACAGTAAGGTATTCGAGAGGGAAAAAAAAAAAGGCGTGGACCACGTAGCCTGATGGGATCCAGCTGTGCGGTCTTAGCTGGACAGTATCAGCCTGGCAATGACCAATCCATCCCTAATAAGTTCGGATCCGGATCGAGAAGTCCTAACCCGTTATAGCTCCGCTGAATCTCATATCTCAGCATGAAGCTAGCCTCGTCGTCATCCGATTCGATCCACCACTCGAATTCGATCCGATCCGATTCGAGGAGCTCAATGCCAAATGGCGCGATGCGATGTCATCCGGTCCGGCCAAATCAATTGTTTAGTTGGCAGGTTTTCGAACGGAGACGCCGCGGAAAGGAGGAGAAGGAGGCAATTGAAAGAGACATTGGGTAGCGTGAAGTCACAAAACAAAGAATGCGCGTTTAGCTTTCTTCACTGAAGCAAAATATATGGGGATTGTTTATAATATATATACATTCACTAAGTAGCTGGCTATGCTATGGCATAGTCTAAGACTACATTTTAAAGAAAGGGTCTAATACTAGAAGCACTTTTATGTTTTGAGCCAACTGATGTTAGACAGCTATTATTTGATAGCAAAATCCAAAATGTTGACGATCGAGTGTTGGATTATCGCCAGCCTTCTTGACATCGATTCAAATGTCTCATCATCATTTCAATACCACAACCAAACCATTTATCTGTGTTAACACAATAAATAAACTACAATGTTAAATTAGTTTGACAAACACTCGAATAACACATGTGTAATTGTTGCACGGATAAAATACTCATTTACTATAGTCAATTATTGAAAATAACTATAAAACAATCTCGGCGGGTATGCCACTTGAGGTTTTCTGTCCCTCTAACGCTAATTTTCTATCTTTCGAACCCATTATTTCTACTTATTAACTTAAGCATCGTATAAGTATTTCTTAGATGCACTTTCAATGTAGTTTCTTAGAAGATTCGATGATATTGAATCTCTAGCACATCAAACGACTAAAATTTATTATGAAATATTTGTCAAGTTAAATCTTGATAATTAATATCAAAATAAACTCAATAATAATACATTATTATGAGATGATAAACCTGAAGTATAATCTATCTAGGAATATTTCAGAGTTGCAATGTTAGACTTTGATGTAACTTTTTACGTATAAAAATATCTCCGCGAGTCTCCACAAATTATATATGGAATATCATAAATAGAAATTACTGTTATGTTAGTCTTGGGTAACATTATGAATATGAATTATTTATCAATGACTAATAGTATTATTATTTTTAACATTGATTTTGGGTGTTGATGTTGAATTAATAATCGTGTGATAATATATTAACTTATAATGTGAATTTTTTTTTAAAAAATTAGTTATCTTGAATCAATTGTTCACTATGATGAGAAGATTGATGAATATATTATTCATAAAATAAAAAATAATACATAATTTTATGATATTATTAGGGTACTCATATGTTATGAATCCGAGTGTTGGACGAGAAAATAATTGACATGTACAAAGAGCTTGTATTACTAAGTGGGAATACTAACTTGTAGAGTTATTAAACATACATGTTTTAATTTATAAATAATTAGATATATCTTCTAAGGTAGAATACATAGACATATTCTAAGAAGAGAAGATTATACTAAACATTGTGAGTAGTAATTAAAATACTATTGATCTAAGTGGAGATATTATTTTTGACAAAGCTCAATAAAAGAAAAGGATCCACATAACCTTCACAAATAATTAAAACATTATGGCTTCTTAATATTGTTGGTGTATAGTTTAGGTTAATATGTTTTTTTCTATCTTTAGTCATTGCTCATCTAGTATTATTTAGTAAAATCACCATAAAAATATTTATAGGATTTTTAAACAATATTATACTAGATATTTTTACAAAACGTTCAATAAAGTCTAATAAACATAGGCCTTTGTATAATAACGCTAAAATAAGGATATCCATTCATTCATGTGATGCAATAAATGCAAGTATACACCACCTTAGCACCTTCATTAGTCCAACACATACTTCTCACTCACCCTTCACTTTCTCCTATAAATAAATGGGAAAAAACAATTCTCAACCATCCACAAGGATTCCATATTTCAATGAATACCCAATTAATTTCTTGGCCTGCCTTCGATGATATCCACACATTCAAGTGAGAACATAAAAGTGTCGCCATTGATCGAGTCTATATTGAAGCTTTCGCTTGTGTTTATATGGAAAGACTTTTGTTTATACTGTCCAAATCTATTCATAGCCTGCATTTGCAACCACTATTTGCTTGTCCAATTGGCATCTCGTTGTCAACCACCTTTAATTGCTTGACTTCTTTTTGATTCGGAGAATTAATATTTTAGCATAGGCAAGAAATTAAAGGTTGAAAAATTGTAACTTTATGATCGATCTAAATCATAATTAACCTTATCTTTTTACTACTATCAACTTATGTTCTTGCTTTGATCATCCCAAATCCGTTCAACATCATTCACTCCAATGAAATCATACCTAATAAGACTTTTACCTCAACCAAAAAGGAAGAACAAGTTATTGTTATGTTGAATTGATCCACAGCCCAACCTAACCTATTACTGTAAAGGCATATGCAATGCAAGAAGAAGAAGAAGAAGAAGTCCTACACCTTATTTTGAGACACCATTTGACAAGGTCACCATGATCTTGATTGGAACAAATTTCTAACTTGTGATGATGCCAAACAAAACTAGTCGACATCTTGTTAGGTAGTGTAGAGGCAAACAAGTCAATTGTTGTGTTGCATGTAGAACCTTTCAAACCAAAAACCACACATCAACTCATTAGCTTAATTTTTGTGTTGTATACAAGCAACAAGCACCACTTATGAACAATAAATAATAAAAATATCATTCAAAATAAATAATACTACCAACTCAACACATGATATTCCCACTAATTATTCGATCTTACCTTATACAAGTAAAGAAATTGTAAAATACATAGTATTATCCTAAATAATAAATTAAATATATAATTCCCGAAACACACTTTAACAATAATCAACTCTTCTTCCTAGTATGCAGTCTTACACATTAAAAAAAAAAATATATATATATATATTTATATGAAACAAATCCTTTATTTTGAAGATGATATAGAATAAGATAGATAAATCTTGAGAAAAATAACTTTCTATGATAACGAAGTCCATTGGGAACATGGAATAAGTCACCTTTCTCTCTCTCTATCTCTCATTTAATTAGTCGCCATCGATAGCACACTCAAGGAATTGGTCCCCTTCCTCTCTCTCTCTCTCATATGTAGATAATCGCCATCGCCATTGATAGCACAACCACTAGAGGACATAGAATTCATCACCCTTCTTCCCTTTCATTCGTCATCCTCTTTAGAATTGTAGCCATTGCCTGTTTTGCCTGCGTTTGATCAGTTCCTATGAAAGACTTTGAGAGGCATCCTCGTCGCTGTTGCCAACATCACTTCACATCCTCCTCTTCTTCTTGTCAAGAGACAATTTAGTACACCAACTGCTCTCATTCACAGGGACCAAGAGCCATTAGAGACGATTTAATTGTTTGGAATTTAACTCTATCATGAAATTGTTCATGTCAATGACAATCAATGTCGTGTTGCCTGCACCACCAAATAATTATCGGGCATTGACATTGTATAAATTGTATCTCATTCATTTCCTAAATTTGAAGAAACAAATATGAAATCTTAATTTTAAATTTGAAGAAACAAATAGGGGATACTCTTATAACCCCCACAAAAGATTTTAAATTGGATGGCTAATAACTATAACAGTCAAATTGAACATATCTTACTGATACTAAAAGAGAGGGTGGATTAATGTCATACTAACGAATATAAACCAATTTGTAGCGATTTGTCTTCTCAACTTATTTCAATTTCTGATTTCTCTTCTCGAGTTCATCGACTTTTAATACCGATTTTTCTTTGGGCAAAATCAACTATTATCACTTTTCATTTTTTTATAAATTTAGGAAAGAATCTCCACACTAATTGTTTTACGAGAGATTTCTCATCTCTTACAACTTAGTATCACAACTAAACTTAAGAGGGAGGAAGACACTCAAATAATACTCAAAGAGAGAGCTATCAACGAAGTATAAATGGAATATTTATAGGTCTCAAAAGGATATAAGAATATAGTAATACTCGTCAGCTAACTCAAGTGGTATATATATATATATATATACAAGAAAATATCCTCTTTTGGGTTTTTGAAAAATACATTCCATTTTCAAAATCCTCTAATAGCATCATTCCTTTTTTTTTTTTTTGTCTAATACCGACCACCACTTACCCTCTTTTCTCTCCTTTTTTTTATGTGGATCGATGGATAGGATAAATCGATCTAGTTTTTTTTTACTGTATTATAGTGTTTTCAATAATTCTAATAAAACAGTAATATAGTAAAAAAAACTAAAATCTAATATTTCTTGTATTGTATTACAATCATAGTATTTTTTATATTATGTTACAGTGTAACAATATAAAAACACTATAACATAACTTAAAAAACATTACACAAAAGATTGACCATGCAACAACTTTCAACATAAAAAGTAGAACAACTTAAAGCATCACTAGTAGAAATACTAAGAAAGTAGGCTTCTAATAGATATGAAATCACTAGCATGAGTGAAAAAATAACAAGAATCAAAACTAATATCAGCTCTTGCTATGAAAACCATTTATAGCATTTATACTTTCCCAAATGAAAAGGAAATATTAGAATTAAGCTTGTCATGAGAAAAAAAGATGAAACTTACTCAAAGATTAAATGAAGATATAGTTTACATAAGATATTACCAATAAGACTAACCTTATCATTATTCAAGTTGAAATCTCATTATGAAACCAAATACAAAACCAAACAATACACAGCAATCAGTGAAACATATTTAGACACAAAAGAAGAACAATAATTCTAGAGTAGAACAAGATATCATTACATGTTTACCAAAATAAAATTAATTAAAATACATTAGTGAACACAAGTAGTGACCGCTCGGAGAAATTCAGTCACTAGGAATACTCACTAGCTTCTGCAGATATTTGCACTGCGAGACTCAAAAAGAACAGTTACACAAAAGACTCTCACTCCAATAACAAACCGATGAAAAGAGAAAAATCTATAAGGGAATAAAGAAAATACATTACAAGACAAAAAATTATCAACCAAACATAAATTTCTACTCCAGCAACAAACTACAAAAAAATGAAAAATAAGACATATAGGGATCACAGTGAAACTATACACCAAGAATCAACTGCACTAAAACCTCAACATTAGAGAGCCCAAAAGATTTTCAACATGTCTACCTGCAAATTCAAATAGCCAGCTTGGTAAAGGAAACAACTCCGGATGGACCCTGAACATAACAACTGTGGAAAAAGATATAAGAACAGAAGCCAGAACCATTATCTTCTTATTTTTCACTTTCATGAAAGTCTGAATCACTTGAGCTAGAGCTTGAGCTTGAAACAGTCTGCCTATGCTTGTGTTTCTTTTGTGTCCTACTTGTGGTTAATGCTTTGGAGGCAGATACATCACCCACTATTTCGACTTTTGATTTTTCACCTAATCGTTCCATGTTTGAGCTACTTTCTGTTGTTACAGCTTCCTTAATCTCAACAGCAGATTGCACCTCAACTACCTGAGTTTCCAGTTGTCTTCTGCTTGCATTGACTTCTACAGATCCATCTACTGTTTCCATCACTGTTGGGGCTTTGTTGCTGGTGTTATGTGAAAGCTCACTAAAAGCCGAGCTTATGTCTTCAATAGATTTTGCTTCAATAACATGCAGATCTGATTGTATTTGCTTTGCATCTATATGCTCACTACTCGTGAAATTTGGAGAACCAACTTCTTGATATACAGGTTTGTGAAGACTTTCTTCATTAATTTCTTGGGCTTTCTTGCTGGTGTTATGTGAGAGCTCACTAAAAGCCAAGCCTATGTCTTCAATAGATTTTGCTTCAATAACATGCAGATCTGATTGTATATGCTTTGCATCCAGATGCTCAGCACCCTTGAAATTTTGAGATCCAACTTCTTGATATATAGGTTTGTGAAGATTGACTTCACTGATTTCTTGGGCTTTCTTTCTGGTGCTGTGCGAAAGCTCAGTAAAAGCCAAGCCTATGTCATCAATAGATTTTGCTTCAACAACATGCAGATCTGATTGTATTTTCTTTGCATCCAGATGCTCTGTACCCTCGAAATTTGGAGATCCAACTTCTTGATGTATAGGTTTGTGATGACTTTCTTCACTAATTTCTTGGGTTTTCTTGCTGGTGTTATGTGAAAGCTCGCTAAAAGCCAAGCCTATGTCTTCAATAGATTTTGCTTCAATAACATGCATATCTGATTGTCTTTGCTTTGCATCTAGATGCTCAGTAACCTGTAAATTTTGAGATCCAGCTTCATGAAATACAGGTTTTTGAGGACATACTTCACTAATTTGTTTGAAAGCTAAATGAATATCTTCAACAGATCGTGCTTCAACTACTAGAAGCTCTGACTCCATCACAGTTTGCTTCATATTTCGTTGAGCAGTATCTATTTCAAGTAGCTGATTAGATGTTGAACCAACCTCATGAACTGGGCTTGCCTCTAGAACATGAATCTTAGGATTGTAAACAGTCTGCTCAGGGTCAATACTGGAAGCAAATGAAGAATGAATTTCTAATTCCATTACTCCAGGTTGATTGACCAATGAACTCAGCCCCTGACACTTATCAAAATTGGCTTCAGAGGATTGGTTGACTGACCTATCAGCATGCAGAATGGATCTGCCTTCAGAAACTTGCAGCTGAGTGTAGTCATCAACAAAAGAACTTGCGGTACCAGAACTAGTATCTTCAGAATGGCCTTCAGTTTGAAACATCATTTCTGATCCTTGATGATTAGTCAGTTCTTCTGTATGAAAATCCCCAAGTTCATCCAACTCTGTGGGCAAATTCTCATCTATTTCATCAGCCTCTAGAACCACAGGATGAACCTCATCAGATTCCTCATTAGAACTGTTTATCATCTTCAGAGAACCAGCTTCATGTTTGGTTAGGGTTGGACTCTTGATGCCATCTCTTGATCTAGACAGATCAGTGCTGGACTGGACCTTGACTTCAGACGTCATCTCTGAAACAATCGAGTCTGTGCTTTCTGTCAGTTCAATCAACTGTAAGCCAGCCAAACTACCATCATGAATAGTAACAGCAGCAGAGAACTCAGAAGTGATATCTTTGGACTTGTGAAAAGGAGTGAAATTATCATCGGTTTGACCAGTTTCCTGTTCAGGTTTCTGTGAGAAATAGGCCTCCTGTTCAGTATCAGATTCAAGAACCTTGAGATCTTCATTTATCTGTAACTCAGTTAAACCAACAACTTGATAATGATTTGTGAAGCCTGAATTCTCTTCTTTATGTTCAATATCATCTTGATTCTCCTCAAAAAATGAAGGAAAATCCAAAGTTTTGACTCGTGACTTTTCAACACCAATATCATCAGAAGGCAAGCTGTACTTCTCTATGGATGGCAATACTATCTGAAATTCACATGAAAGTGGGTCATCAGATAAGATTAAGATATCAGAAGAACAAGGTGTAGATTTGATCACCTCCTCTCTTTCTATGCTGTGACTCACATCCACATTAATTGGAACTTCTCTTGATTGAGCCAGGTGATCATCACTGGCAGCTTCTGTGGGCTCTTGTATCATGTATGAAATTGGAAGGCTGGAATCTTCTTGAGCAGTTGACAGTTCAACTTCGACATCATTATATTTGGTAATTTCGGTGATCACACTTGATCTTGTTTCATTTTCTTCTATGGAAGTTAAACTCTGGGATAATATAAATGGCCCAACATCATTTATTGCATTAACCGATACCAGATCTCCAATTCCTGAGGCAGAATTTCCATCAAATGCCCTTGGAAAAGAAGCAACTTCCGAATCTTCCTTCTGCATGTCAAACGTCACTGAAGAATCATCATTAACACCTTGATCTGCATCCAGAAAAAACTTCATTACAGGAAATGACCTAAAGGAATTTTCTTATATGCTCACTGGTCACAGAAGGAGCTCACTTACTTGCATCAGGTCGAGCATCAAATGTTGATAGTTTATAGAAAGATTCTCCAGCTGCTAGTGCGCTAGAATCATACATGGTTTCTGCAAAAGCAGAAACTGTATCGGCACCTTTTGAATGATCAAATTCTGCAAAAGCAAATGTACTGAAATTCTTCGTTTGTTCCAATTTATGTGGCTGTCCAGATAAGGTTGTTTTAAAACATTTCTCATCTTCCCATGATGAATTTGAGGAATTTGGCCCAGCATACTTCTGTTCAGTCAGTTCCAATTGCTTAGAATTCAAATTGAGTACATCTAAGTGTATTTCTTCTTTAACATCTTCTTCCAAAGCTGCAAAAGCTTCACCAGCCGCACTGACCTTTTCATTTTCTTGTGCAGTGAGGTTAGTATCCACACCAATCTCACGATCATCAGTTACATGCTCAGTCTTCTCTTGTTCAATATCAACTGATTCTGTTTCTTCAGATGTGTGACTTTCATGTTCCACAGCATCAGCATCATGTTTACCAGGACACAAAAGTTCTGTTTCCTGATCGAATACCTGTTCTTCTAGCTCTCTGTTATATTCCTGATCAGTAACTGAAAAATCTGTGTCAGATTCTGGAATAGAACTCACTTTCGACTCATTTCTGTCACTATATTGTCTCTGGAATGTAGAACTTCCCTCTTCTGAATCCAATTTCTCTGCAACGAAGTAGGGCTTCAATCTCGAATGACCTCTCTCTTGTTTAAATTCCTTTCTTCTTAAGCTAAAGGTCTCATTTCTTCTAACTAACATCTCATGCTGTGGAGCTGACACAAAATCCTGGTGACTCCAAGTCTCATCTGTAAGGCTGCTGTTTTGTTCCTGCTGATCATAGAAAAGATCAAAAGGATTTCTTCTGGGTAGCAGAGAAGAGGGAGCAGAGCCTGGCATTGGTGGTAAATCAAATGTTTCCTCTGAATCATATGGAACATCGAAAGGATTCCTCCTTGGTGCCGAAATGGGTGGAACTTGGACACGAAAGCGTGATAATTTCTCCATACCAGGAAAAGAGGCATTAACATCCAAGTCAATAAGATTTCTGTCCATCACAAATGACAGATTCTTCTTTTCTTTTTGCTTTGCAATTAAGCTTTCTAATCTCTGATTCCTTTCTAATTCAGAAGATCCGAGATCCATGAAGTTTTTCTGATCATCTTCTGTCCATTTAACTGCAGCTTCAGTCCCATCATCTTTCTCTTGTGCTTCATCATCTTCTTCCTCATCATGAATTTCAGCTTCTTCATCGATACTATTGTCATCCGGTTCATCATCAAGCGACGACCCTTCAGAGGCTGCATCTGACTTGGGAATAGAAACATGCTGAGGATGTTCAGAATCTAGAAGAGGGTGAAGTTCATCAAGCATTGGAATGATGTCAGTAATAGAAGCATCAGGAGAGGAACTCTCTGCTCTATCCGATTCAGTGTCTGAAGAAGAATGGTGATCATCAATGGACTGCCAACTCAATCCTAGAGAAGAGTCAGGATGGTGGTCCAATTTGGGTTCACCAGTCTCCAACTTAAGGTCCTCAGTTTCTTGTATTTCCTTAGTATCAAAAGAACTGATATCTTTACTCACTTCTGCCACATCTATGGCTGTCTTCCCAACAAAAAGATCTCTGTTCTCGGAAACCTCTTGACATAGAGTTTCTTCTTCTTGAATCACTTCCTCATCATACCTGTCTTTCTTCACTTGCACACCTGATGCACTGTCACCCACGATAGTATCAATCCTCTCAGTTCCTTCATATTGTTCTAATGCCTGATAGATACGCACATCTGCACTAGACTTTTCTTCACAAGGAATTGTCTCTCTGGGCACAATGTCGTCATAATAAGTTCTGTTTTCTACATGGTTCTCAACTGTTAAGTTCTCATCTTTCTTGAGACACAGATGACTAACAGAGCTCCTAATTTCCACAGAAGAAACTTCCCGAGTCCTT